>NW_024396743.1:973407-1297876 GCF_004115215.2 Ornithorhynchus anatinus | reverse complement strand
CTTCTATCTACCCCAGCACTTAGAACAGTGCTTGGCACATAGTAAGCGCTTAGCAAATGCCATCATCATCATAATCATCATCTGGATCTCTGTATGTGCGGGGAACATCTGGCTCCAGGGACCCGGGGGGGGCAGGGAAAGGGACCTAGTCATGGCCTCTCCCATAGGTGAGCGCCTACGGCTACATCACGGAGGGCCACGGTCGTTTCTCCAACCACTACTACGACGAGAAGTGGCAGCCGCTCATCTTCTACATCAACCACGACTTCGAGCTGGAGCGGCAGCTGTGGAAGCACCTGCACGACGAGGGTGTGATGCGGCTGTTCCAGCGCGCTTGAGCTGCAGGCTGCCGGGCGCAGGGCCGCGAGGTTGGCCGGGGTCTGCCTGCTCTTAAAGAGTGTGCAACCTCCAGAACCGGGGAGCTGCATTTAGGCCCTGGGTTGGGCCAAGGGCCCTTGGGTGGGTGAGGAGGGACGGAGGGCCCCCAGGAACTGGGAAGTAATCATGGGATTTGCAACCAAAATGGGAGGCAAATAAAGGGTCAAGCTAAAGATTTGCCTCAAAAAGGGCCTTCCTTCTCTTTTTTTTTCTCCCCACCTCCTCCCTGCAATCCCTCTGCTCCCCACCCTCCCGAAACTGGAGCACAGGTCCGGGTTATGGTAAGGCAGGCGCCCTACGTTGATTCACCTCCCAATGGGGTTGCATCTTCCTGCTCCAATCCTGGAGTAAAACTCTTGGGAATCGGGGTAGGTAGGGGAAGGGGCTTTGGGGGCCGATGAGCAGCGTTTGGGGGCGGCCAGGGGAGTCTGCACCCCATTAATCACCCTCCACTGATGAACAAAGGAAGCTCGGAGGGAAGAAGATCCGACGGGGCGGCCGCCAGGCGCAGTACCCAGATGGGTCGCCAGGTGGCGGCATCTCCGTACAGGCCCGTCCCGCCCGGGTCTCCCAATCCCACCGGCTCATTCAGTCAGATTTATTGAGCGCTTACTCTGTGCAAAGCGCTGTATTCGTCCCTTCCCCGCTCCCGGGGACTTGGGGTGCCTGAAGTTGGGCCTCCCGGGAGGCCCTCGCCCAGAGGAATGACTGGGGAGGTGAAGTTGCCCCTTCTAGACTGTAATAATATGGCACGTGTTAAGTGCTTACTATGTGCCAGGCACTGTAATAATAATGTTGGTATTTGTTAAGCGTTTACTATGTGCAGAGCACTGTTCTAAGCGATGGGGGGGATACAAGGTGATCAGGTTGTACCACGTGGGGCTCACAGTTTTAATCCCCATTTTTACAGATGTGGTAACTGAGGCACAGAGAAGTTAAGCGACTTGCCTAAAGTCACAGCTGTACTAAGCGCTGGGGCGGATAGAAGCAAATCGGGTTGTCCAGGTGGGGCTCAGTCTCAATCCCCATTTTACAAATAAGGAAACCTAGGTCTAGTGAAGTCATTTGCCCAAGGTCACACAGCAGATACATGGCAGAGCGGAATTAGAACTCATGATCTTCCGATTCCGAGGTATATGTTCTATCCGCTACGCCATGCTGTAAACTCGTTGTTTCTGTTTATTGTAGTATTGCACTCTCACAAGCACTTAATACAGTGTTCAGCATATAATAAGCACTCAATAAATGAGAAGCAGCATGGCCACTTGTCTGCTGTGTGACCTTGGGCAAGCTGCTTAACTTCTCTGTGCCTCAATTACCTCATCTGTAAAATGGGGATTAAAACAGTGAGCCCCCAATGGGACAACCTGATTACCCTGTATCTACCCCAGCACTTAAAACAGTACTTGGTGCATTGTAAGCGCTTAACAAATACCATTATTATTATTATAAATATGACTGACTGACAGGGAATGTTAATTGTCCCTTCCAGCAGCCTCCTCTCTAAAAGTGGTGCATAGTGCCCACTCGGGCCTCAGAGTGTGCTCTGCACACCGTAAACCCTCAATAAGTATAATTGATTGGTTGATTGAGTGGAGAGGCCGCCGCGGGCAAAGCTGCAAATGGCAGCTGCGTCGTGTCGCTGGGGCTCCCTCTGCAAGTCTGAACCCGCTGCCACCTCTGCTCAAACTCCAGCAGCCAGGGCCGGGGCTGGGGGGGTGGGAGGAGAGAGGAAGAGAATCACAGAGACTCCCAGAGAAGTGGGTGAGAGACACTTGAGGCCCAGGCTCCCAGGATGACCCCCCCGCCCCAATCTTCCAGGCCTACAACCCCCACCGTTATTAATTCATTCATTGTCATATTTGTTGAAAGCTCACTGTGTGCAGAGCACTGTACTAAGCGCTTGGAAAGTACAATTCAGCAATAGGGAGAGACAATCCCTGCCTATTACGGGCTTACAGTCTAGAAGCGGGGAGACAAACATCAATATAAATAAATAGAATTATAGCTATACACACATCAAAACAAGTAAACAGGCATTAATATAAATAGAATTATAGATTTGCACGTATATTCACAAGTGTTGTGGGGCGGGGAAAGGGGGGTAGAGCAAAGGGAACCAGTCGAGGGAAGGGGAAGGGGAGCTGAGAAAAAGAGGGGCTGAGTCTGGGAAGGCCTCTTGGAGCGGGTGAACCTTCCATAGGGCTTTGACAGGGGGAGTGTGATTATACATACATGGGGGGAAATAATAATAATGAGAGAATTTGTTAAGTGCTTACTTTGTGCCAAGCCCTGGGGTAGGTACAAGGTATCAGGTTGTCTCACGTGGGGCTCACAGTCTTAATCCCCATTTTACAGATGAGGTGACTGAGACCCAAAGAAGTGAGGCCCAAAGTCACACAGCTGATAAGTGGCAGGGTGGGAATTAGAACCCATGACCTCTGACTCCCATGCCTGGGCTCTTCCCCCTAAGCCTTGCTGCTTCTTTCATTTGCTCACTCAATCGTATTTATTGAACACTTACTGTGTGCTGAACACTGTACTAAGCACTTGAAAAGTATAATTCGGCAACAGATAGAAACAATCCCCGCCCAACAACGGGTAGATGTAGAATGATATATACCTAGATCACCCGAGACCCCCACTTTTATTGGCATGCCGCATTTTTTCTTCTTTTGCCTTGATATAGACCTTTAAGTACGTTTGAAAATTGTGAGATCCCTTGAATCACTTTAAAAGATACCTTGGTATAACCTTGATTCTTTAACTTAAAAGAGCTCATTTTGATCCGGGGGGTGTTTAGACCGTGAGCCCGCGGATGGGCCGGGATTGGTCTACCTGTTGGCGAACTGTTCATTCCAAGCGCTTAGTGCCGTGCTCTGCCCCTAGTAAGCGCTCAGTAAATAAGACTGAATGAAACCAACACAGACACGCACGTGTTTTCTCCCCCATCCCCCGGGGCGGGGAGAGGAGGAGGAGGAGGAGGAGGAGGAGGAGGAGGAGGAGGAGGAGGGAAGGGGAAGGGCGACTCCAGTTCCAGCCCCCTGAGGACCCAGGTGCCCTCCCCCGGGGTGGTCTGAGAGAGACAGAGTGAGGTGCTGTGGGGGAGCTGGTCGCTGTCCTGGAGCCTCGGCCGAACCCCGGCAGGGGTCAGAGGTCACGGGCCTCCCCCGGGCCCGGATGGGACCCCTCCGGGCCAGTCGCCTTGGGCTGCTGCTGCTGTCGGCGCTGGCCTCCTTGGGGCTCCTGTTTGCCTTTTACTACTCCAGGTAAGGGGGACAGGCGGGACTCGGGGGGGGGGTCCAGGCCTCTGCCCCCACCCCCAACCCCCCATCCCCCGGGCCGGGGCCACCAGCGCCCCAGAGGTTTGGGGAGGGGGCGGTCCCAGGGGCGCCCCGGCTGGGCTCTGCGGCCCCCGACCTCTCAGGCGCTTTAAATCTTTCTCCCCAAAACGTGAACTCCCCTCAGTCACAGTCGAGCGGGGGCTTTCCGAGCGGCCGCCGGGGCAGGCGGCAGGAGAAGGAGGAGGAGGTGGTGGGAAGGAGAGCCTCTGCCCGCCCCTACCCCTCCAAGGCCCCGCCAGGGACTTTGGGGCGCTCTCTACCTGCTTTCAGCTTCGGCCGCCCCCGCTCACACCCTACATCTGGTGCTGCCTTCCCCTTCTCTCTTTTACCCCGCTCTCCTCTCCTCCTTTTCTCCCCTCTCCCCTTTCTTTCTTTCTCCCCTTTCTCCCCTTTCTTTGCTTCTCTCCTTCCTTTCCTTCTCCCCATTCTCCCCTTTCCCCTTCCTTTCCTTCTCCCCATTCTCCCCTCTCCTCTTCCTTTCTTTCTCCCCTTTCTCCCTTTCCTTCTTCTCATTCTCCCCTCTTCTTTTCCTTCTCCCCTTTCCTACCTTTCCTCCTCCCCAGTCTCCCCCTCCTCTTCTTTTCCTTCTCCCCAGTCTCCCCTTTCTTCTTCCTTCCCCTTTCTCCCTTCAGCCCCCTCTTCTTTTTCCTCTCCTCTTCCTCCCCCTTTCCCCTTTCTCCCTTTTACTCCCTCTTCCTTTCGCCTTCTCCCCTTTCCCCCTCTTCTGCCCCCTTCATTTCTCCCCCTCTCCTCTCCCCTTTCCTCCCTTCTTTCCCGCCTTCCTCCCCTCCTTCTTTTCAACTCTTCCTTCTTCCTTCCCTTTCCCCTCTTCTCTCTCCCCTCCTCCCCTCTCCCCAGCCAGACTTTTACCCACTTTTACTGGGACCGCGACGACACCCCAGTGTGTTTCCCCTCCCTGGCACTCACACCCAAACTCGACTTTGACCCCTAAACCCGGAACCGTCAGGTCTCCTAAATCCTTGCAGTTAATTGAAATCAGTGGGAAACCAGTTCCTGGAGGAGAGTTAAACCCTCCCCCGCCCGTCTCTCCCCCCACACCCAATCCAGACTGGTGGGAGGAAAAATTAAAACTCCCCCTTTAATCCAGACTGGTTGGGGGAGAGTTAAAATTCCCCTTGTAAATTAGAGTAGAGGTGGAAGGGAGGAGTTAAAACCCGGTTTAAACCAGACTGGGGAAAGCATAGGGCAGTGCCATGTCCTATTGTAAAGCCTTTGAAGTCGGTCTTTTATTGCATGCCCTGAAATGCCAGCCGCCATGCCCTGAACCCAACAGGTGCTCAACAAGTACCAATGATGATGTGAATTCACAGACAAAAGGATCAGTTGTTAGTAACCACCTGCTGGGGTGCAGTGCCCTGTACTGAATTCTTGGAAAGGACAGTTGAGTTAGACAAGATCCCTCCCCTTCAATCTAGCCAGGGAAGACGGACACAAAATAATTTAGAGAGAAGAGAAAGGAAAAATGGATAAGTAGAGTAGCCGAGTAAGTACTTAAATAGGAGGGTGTATGAGTCTGCATATGTTGAGAAATGGTGCCGGTAGGTGTGATTATGAAAGTGCATAATTAGTGCCAATGTGCTGAGCTGGTAGTAAGAAGATATGGCCCGGGGAGAAGAGAAGATATCAGGGAAGCCTCCTGGAGGGAGTGGGATTTCAGGAGAACTTGGATGATAGTGATAGTTGTGGCCTTGGGGGATTTGAATGGGGAAGAGCATGGGGTTGAGAAGGGGAAGGTGGGCCCAAAACTGGGCAGGGAGAGTAGGTTATTTTGGAAAGGTGAGCCGGGGTGGGGTGAGAGAGGAGTGGATAAATAGAAAGGAGAAAGCCTGAAAGCTGATGATCCAGTTTCTGTTTGATGCAGAGAGAACTGGGCCACCAAGGGGCCTTTCTCGGCTCAGCCCCTGTAGCCCCTACTCCCTCTCCCTTAACATCACCTGTGCATTTAGATTTGTACCTTTTAAGCCCTTGATATTCACCCTACCCTCAGCATTTGTATACATACCCATAATGTACTTTAATGCCTGTCTCCCACTCCAGACTGTAAGCTATTTGTAGGCAGGGAACATGTCCGTCAACTCTGTTGTATTGTACTCTCCCAAGCGCTCAGTACAGGGCTCTCCACACAGTAAGCACTCCATAAATACCATTTATTTATTTATCTTTTGAGGCCTGGAAAAACTCATACAATCAAGTAATAATAATTGGGAGCCTTTAACAAATACCATATTGTGTCATGCACTATCCTAAGCCTGGGACAAATGGAAAATAGATCAGATAGGCTCTGTCCCCATATGAGGCTCACAGTCTTAAGGGAGAGGGAGAACAGGTAGATACAAGATAATGTCCCAGTATGCTCAGAGTCTTAATCTCCACTTTACAAATGAGGAAACTGAGGCTCAGAGAAGTTAAGTGAATTGCCCAAGGTTACACATCAGATCAGCACCAGACCTGTGATTAGAACCCAGGTTTCCTGACTCCCACACCCACACTCTCTCACTAGGCCTAGCTGATTCTGAATCAACTGACTTAAGGAACTCAAAAGTAAGTAATTGACTTGTTAGAGACCCGACCCTATATCTCAAGGCTAAACTCAGCAGCGTTGAAGCCGAACACTGTTCTAAGCACTGGGGTAGATACAAGTTCATCAGGTTGGACACGGTCCCTGTCCCATGTGGGGCTCACAGTCTAAGTAGGAGGGAGGATTTAATCCCCATTTTACAGTTGAGAAAACTGAGGCACAAAGAGTTAAGTGACTTGCCCAAGGTCACGCAGCAAGCAATTGGCAAAGCGGGGATTAAAACCCAGTTCCTCTGACTCCCAGGCTCATGCTCTTTCCACTAGGCCACGCTGCTTCTCATGCCCCTGGTCCCCCCCCCCCAAATTTCCTGCAATCAGCAAATTTCCCACCCATGTTTATCTGGGAGAGGGCTCAGGCCGCTGCCAAAGACCCCTTAGCTTCTTCCCCAGAAGCAGAAACTACCACCCCAGGGCAGTTCTAAAAGTTGTTGCCCCACAAGGGGGCCTATTTTCCTTTAGAGCTGGGAGGGTGGAGGGGTGTTCTCCTCTCCTCTGCACCATCCCCTCCCAGAGGTGAGGCTGGGTGTTGGGGCTTAGGAGTTTGAGCTAACCAGCAGATACCGGCACCCCGACACTGGAAAACCCCAGAAGGCTGCCGCTCCCTAGGCCTGCCCCAACCTGTCAGGATTGTGGGAGAAGGACCTTCCAACAACACGTTCCTTGTTCACATAACAATACCCTGTTTGATCTGCCCGCCCCCCCCATACCTTCCCCTGCCCCACCCCCACCTCTCCATGGGTAGCTCGGAGGGAAGGAGAAGGAGGAAGTGGGGTGAAAGCCATCTGTCCTTCTGTTCCCTTTAAGTTTTAAGGTTCCACTCTCTCCCTAAACACTACTGGACTTGCAGTGGGTCGGGGGCCACCTAACTGGGGGAGGGCGGGAGGGTAGCTCCACCGCTTCTCCCTCTATCACCTCAGCTGGCCCCTTCCCCCACCCCCCCAGGCAGGAGCCAGTGTCTTTCTCCCTTTGTCATAAATTGTGAGCCCCTCAAAGGACAAGTTCTGTGGGAGTTACTCTTTCCCAGAGCTTAATACAGTGCTCTGCACATAGTAAGCAATTAATAAAAACTATTATTGCTTTCTTCTCTATTGCTGCTTCAGCCATCCAGCAAACTCGAGATTAAATTACATCTGGGGGGAGGGGGTGTAATGTGTAAGTAACTTCCACAAACCTCCATCCCCCCTCATCTCCACTTGCACCCCCCAAGTGCTTAGTATCATGTTCTGCATACAGGAAACACTCAGTAAATACCACTGATTGATTGGGAATACCCATCACCCCTAGCATAGAAGGAGTCCCTTAACCTTGATCCAGACCCAAAACTTGTTAGAGAGTAAACTCCTTGTAGGCAGGGGTCCCTCACGTGAACACTACCAGGTGCTCAGGACACTGTTCTGCACATGGTAGTGCTCAGTGAAAACCATTGATTCAGGCAGTCAGTTGGTATTTATTGAGCGCTTACTGTATGCAGAGCACTGGACCGAGCACTTGGAACAGTATATTATAGAGTCAGTAGGCACAGTCCCTTCCCACAAAGAGTTTTCAGTCTAGAGAGGGAAAGAGATGTTAAATTACAGATGATATATATAGGTGATGCAAAAGGAAGAGAGAATAGGGAAAATGAGGGCTTACTCAGAGAAGGTCTCTTAGAGGAGATGGGATTTTAGGAGGGCTTTGAAGGTGGGGAGAGAGGTGGTCTATCAAATATGAAGGGGGCGGGAGTCCCAGGCCAGAGGGAAGATGTGGGCAAGGGGTCTGCAGAAAGACAGTCGAGATTGATGGACTGACTGAATTGGCTGATGCAGAATGGAACCCCCGCAGAGGCGTTGGGGTTGGGAGCTCGGGCTGCAGGGCAGAGTACCCTGGCGTTCACCCCTTTCTCCTGAAGAGAAAAACCAGAGACTGGACCATGGGGAGAGGAGGGAGTGCAAGGTGACCCTTTGGTACCAGCCTGGGGACTGAGGCCCATCTGCTCCAAAGAGAGTGAGGGGTTTGTGTTTGGGAGGGGCAGGAGCCTCCAACTGGTAGATGCCAGATGGTGAAGCTCATGCTTCCCAGGGAAAGAAGGGGAGTTGTGAGACACTGAGCTGCCCGCTGTCTCCATGCCTCTTCTCAGTGCCCCTGGCCCTCTCCTCCCGGGCACGGCCCGGGTTGTGGCATCACAACCGGCTGTCCAGGGCCCGGCCTTCTCCCCTGTGGGGCCCGAAGCGGATGAAACTTTTCCTGAAGCCAGAGAGCCTGAGTCTCGGACGGAAAAGGTATCGGTGGCCTCTCATTCTGGGGACCTCAATTCTAGCCTGTGGTCGTGGGGTTCAGGGGAGGGAGGGAGGAGGGGGATCAGTGCTAAGGCTGCATCCCCCCTGGGGGGTGGGTCTCAGGGACAAGGTCCGGGGGGGCGCTTCAAGGACATTGTGTGAACGTTGGCAAGATGGCGACTCCCTGGTCCGAACCTGAGGCTGGGAAGAAGGGTGCTTGCTGTGTCTGGGGGGGGTCACTGCCCTGGGGGGTTCTGATGGTCCTGATCTGCCCTCCTTGCCTCCATCCAGCTCCAGTCCTGTGCCCATCCCCTGTCCGCTGCCGCCCAGCAACATAGCTACTTCGGGAAGCTCTTCAACTTCAGCATCCCGGTGTTGCTGTGGGGTGGGCTCTCCTCACCTGAGCTCTGGGACCACCTGAGCCAGCGGAGCGGCCCCTATGGCTGGCAGGGCTTGACCCGAGAAGGTAACCTACCTCCTCGTCTCTTCCCCTTGCAGTGAGCAGGGCTTGCCCCCCTGAGGTAACCCCCCTGTTCTCTGCAACAGGTAGGGCCTGTCCCTTGGAGGTTAAATAGCTCCACTGGCAACAGTCCCCTGCTCCTCCCCGCCCCCCCGGCCCCGGATGTCCTTTCTGTCCTGGGGTTCTGCAGCCTGTTGCTGTGCCAGGGAAGGGGCTGGAGCCGCCCTCACCATCTTGTGACCCTTCCTGCCTTGAAAGGCCACAGTGTCCAGGCCGGCTGGCACGGAGGGGTCGCCCACGCCTTGGTCATTGTTGTCTCCGGACCGTTCTCTGCCCGGGCCGCCCCCTCCTGAGGCTGCCCATTGTGCCCAGAGGGGCGGGGGTGGGCAAGGATGCAGGGCCTGAGGTTGAGAGAGAGGGGCCATGGGGAGAGGAGAATGGAGGGGGTTGATCCTGCTCCCTGCTGAATCCCTTTCCGGGCACCGGGTCTCCTCCCCGAGAAGTTTCCTTACTGCTGGAAAACAGATCAATTCTACAACACCCCGAGGCGGTGAGGAAGGAACGGAATCTGCCATTTGGACCCCTAACCCCTCTGGGAGAAACTCTCAGGGCCCCTCCCCCGCCCCCCACCTTCTCTGCACCCGGTGAGACCGGACCCACCCTCTGCCATCCACCCCGCAGCTGTGGCCTCCACCCTGCACCTCCTGAACGACTCAGCGAGTGGGCTGCTGTGGGGCGCCGGCGAAGGCCCGGGCAGCGGCTGCGTTCGCTGCGCCGTTGTGGGAAACGGAGGCATCCTCAACGGCTCCCGGCAGGGCCGCCACATCGATACCCACCACTTCGTCTTCAGGCACGCGCACCCGGGGAATGGCGGCGGGGGACAGAGCCAGAGCCCAGGCCTGGGAGTGAGGGGGAGCAGGAGAAGCAGTATGGCCTAGTGATTAGAGCCAGGGCTGGGAGTCAGAAGGACCCAAGTTCTAATCCTGGCTCCACCACTTGTCCCCTACGTGACTTTAGGCAAGTCACTTCACTTCTCTATGCCTCAGTTCCTTCATCTGTAAAATGGGGGTGAAGGCTGCAGGCCCCATGTGGGACATAGATTGGGTTCAACCTGATTAACTGGTATTGACCCCAGCACTCAGAACAGTGCCTGGTACATAGTAAGCACTTAACAAATATCATTTTGGGGGGAAAAAAAGAAATAAAAGGGGAACCGGGGGCTCAGGGAAGGGCTATGGAGAGTCGGGGTGGTGGGAAGCAGAGGTGGGTCTCATGGCCTTTCGCTCCCTCCCCCTTCTAGGCTCAACGGGGCTGTGACCAAAGGCTTTGAGGAGGATGTGGGCACCAAGACCTCATTCTACGGCTTCACAGTGAACACCATGAAGAACTCGCTGATCGCCTACTCAGATCTGGGCTTCAGGGCTGTGCCCCAGGGCAAGGTGAGGTTTGACAAATTAGAGTTTACTTGGGGTTGGGCTGGGGACTCTTCACTCAGACCTCTGAGCAGGAGCAGAGAGCAGCCCCAGATAAGGCCCTTGCCATGGCCCAGATTTCCCTGTCCGTGGCCCAAACGCCCCCTGCCTGAGGTCCAGACACCCCCGACTATGACCCAGACGCTCGTTTGTGATCCAGAACGTCCCCGTGTCCATGGCAGGACCTGCGCTACATCTTCATCCCTTCGGACCCCCGGGACTACATGATGCTGCGCTCGGCCATCCTAGGCGTGCCGGTGCCCGAAGGCGTCGACAAGGGCGATGAGTGAGTGCCTGTCCGTGGCAGTGGGGGACTGCCTTCACCCCCCACCCTGACCCTTCCCCAGGGCTTCCTTCCCTGAGCTGGCACTTGGATGGGGAAGCAATTCCAACCCTTTACAATGGAAGTGGGTGGGTGGGCAGGATAGGGGTGTCCAGAGTCTCTGCTATGGCTAGGGGGTGGGGCTCAGACCGAAGAGCACCCCTTCTTGGCTTCCACTTCTCCCACCTGGCTGCTATCTCCTCTTGGCTTTCTCCCACACGCTCTTGCCCCTTGGCTTCAGCCCAGAAGCCTCCTCTCTGTCCCCTTCCCCTCCCCCACTGCTGGGAGGGCACCTCCCTTCCTCAGACGCCCCTTTCTGCTCACCACCAGCCGGTGATGCCAGCGGAGACCCTTTGTGACCCGGGCCCCGGAGCAGGTGGGTTGCAGCTCAGCGGGAAGGTGGGGCAGAGAGTGGCTCAACCCCAACACGAACGCTCACCCCCTCCATCCATCCCCGCCCCTTCCCGCCCCGTCCCTCCCCATCTCTCCTCCATGTTTCCCTTTGCTCCCCGTCTCCCCATCTCCTCCCCTTCCCGCTCTAATTGCTCCTCCCCTCCCTGCATCTATCGCCTCCCTAACTTTCCCTCCCGGCTCCCTCCCCCCTGCTATCTTCCCCTCTTCCCCGCCCCTCCCAGTTCCCCTCCCTTCTCACCCACCTACCCTCTCCCTCTGGCTCTCTCCCTTCCTCCTACCTCTCTGTCCTTCTGCCCTTCCTTCCAGTACCATCTCTTCAAACCACCCCGTCACGCCCCTACCCTCTTATCCACTTTCTACCGCCCTCCCTTCCTCTCCCTCCCCACTCGCTCCCTCTACCGCTTTTCCTCTTTGGGAATTTAGACCGCGTACCTACTTCGGCCCAGAAGCCTCTGCCCGGAAATTCAGGCTGCTGCACCCTGAGTTCATCTACTACCTAACTGAAAGGTATATAGAGGGACCCCGACACCTCCTCTTCCCCACTGCCACGATCCTGCTCTCCAGCTCTTTGTAAAATTCCCATTTGCCACCTCTCTCCCTGATCCCATTGCCCCCGTACCAGCTGGCTTTTTCCCAGTTCCACACTAGGACCAGGGGATTGGGGGAAGTAGGTGGGAGAGGAGCCTCAAAGATGGGGTAGGGTGGTCACTCCCAACCGGGTTTGTGCCCCTGCCCCCAGCCGGGGCTCAGTCCGAGGGGCCGGGGGCAGCTGGGTAGGGTGCTGGAGAGGTCCATCCCCAGAGAACGGGCTTCAGGATCCAAACCGCAGCTCGGTCCTGGCCTGTCCCCGGGGGCTGCCAACTGTTGCCCCCTGCACTCCAGAGCGAAAGCGCTCACAGCGTCTCTCTAGCCTACGCCTTCAACGTGGGGGAAGGGATGGGGGGCAGAGCGGAAACTATTTCACACCCAGTAGGGTCAGGCATGACTTCTGGAAGGAGCCCCTGATAGGAAGCCAAGCTAAATGTCCGGAAGGCGCATACAGGAGGCCAGGATGAGACAAGGTAGGCTCTGCCTTGCTCAGGAGGTTAACACCATGGTTAAAACAGAAACAGGGACAGGCTGTAACCGTTACAGGTCTCTAGACTGGGAAGCTTGGAACAGGGCTACCAACTCTGCTATATTGCACTCTCCCAAGCACTTAGTTCTGCACACAACACTCAATGAATACGATTGAGAGGGGACCACCCCCCACCTCCAAGATGTTGCGGATTCTTACTATGTGCACAGAATACTGTACCAACCTCTTAGGAGAACACAATGCGATATAGAGTTGGTAGATAGGATTCCTGCCCTCAAGGAAGGTATGTAGGATCAGTCAGCCTAGAGCTCAAGGGCCCCAGCTTTGTTTCAGATGCTTACAGTAAGCGCTCAATAAATGCACCTGATCCGGTTGATTCTTTAGTGGTGAGATATCAGAGCCCAGCCCAGAGCAATCTATAAATCTAACTGTATTTATTGAACGCTTACTGTGAGCAGAGCAGATATCAACCAGCAAGGTGGCAGAGGGCGCAGGTGTGGAAGACCACTTTCCATTCCTCATCCCAGGATCCTGACTTGGACTCTCCATCCCCTCAACTCTTAGGTTCTTGAAATCGGAAATCCTCCACAGCCAGTTTGGACAGCTCTACATGCCCAGCACCGGGGCCCTCATGCTCTTGACTGCCCTGCACACCTGTGACCAGGTAGGGGGCCAAGCTTACAATCAAGAAGGGGAGGAAGTTGATATACCATTCATTGAGTGCCTACTATGTGCAGAGCACTGTACCAAGCGCTTGGAATGTACAATTCAGATACAGGGAAGTTTAATAGGCAGGTCCCTAGTCTTTGTGACACAGAGGAGGGGGGAGAGGAGAAGCAGTATAGCCTAATAGATAGAGCATGGACCTGGGAGTCAGAAGGACCTAATCCCGGCTTTGCCATTTCTCTGCTGGGTGAACTTGGTCAAGTCACATCACTTTTCTAGGCCTGTTACCTCATCTGTAAAATGGCCACTAAGACGGTGAGCCCTATGTGGGACAGGGACTGTGTCTAACCCGATTATCTTGAATCTACCCCATTGCTTAGTAAAGTGCCTGGCACATAGTTAGTGCTTAAATACCACAGTCTTTATTATTATTAAGCAAGGAAAGCTTCCTGGGTTGGGATTTTGGGAGGGTTTTGACAGTGAGGACAGTGGTGGTCTCTGCCGGGGACAGGGGCAGGGAGGCAGCAGGTTTCCTGCCACTCAGGGGGCCTCTCTGCCCCATCCTGAATGACGGAACAAATCATTTTCACCACCCGGCCCAACTTCAGGTCAGTGCCTATGGGTTCATCACTGCCAATTACCGCCAGTTCTCTGACCATTACTACGAGCGTGTGAAGAAGCCCCTCGTGTTCTATGCCAACCACGACCTGCTCCTGGAAGCCGAACTGTGGCAGGGGCTGCACCAGGCCGGGATCATGCGGCTGTATCAGCGCTGACTTTCATCACCCCGGACCCCAACTTCCCCACCGAGGAACGAGACGAGGACGAGAAATCCAAACCAGAGCCCAGGCCAGTCCTGACTACTGGCACCCTGGATGGGGGCCAGGATCCCGGCTGAGGGGTGATCGAGGGGCCTTCTTCCAGCGAGCAGCAGAGCATCCTGCCTGCCGGGCAGGAGGGGCGGACAGGGCAAGTCTCCCATCGAGGTGGGAGCCGGGGCGGGCACCAGACTACTTTCGAGAGGATGGCCAGTGGGCATCCCAGCTATGGCACCGCCACAAGCCTGGAGGCGACCCCAAGGTCCACAGACCTGGGCCAACCGAAGGAGGTTCCGTCCTGTAAGGCAATAGCGGGGCCAGGAGACAACGCAGAGAGAAGCCAACTGCAGGTCACTTGCCCCTCCAGGAGGGCACAAGCAGCCGTGGCCCAGCCCAGGCACAGGGTACACAAAGGGCGGTACATTGCAACCCGAGACTTTTTCCCACTCTGGATAATTGCATAAATGTTAAATGATCCTTTTCTTTGTCTTTTCTTGCATTAGGGGAAGATGGCAGGGTAGAAAGTGGAGGAAGGAAGGCGAGGAGGGGGGAGTGTGGAGAACATGGGCCTTGTCCAAGCTCAGATGCGATTTCTTCGAAGGGGGTCGATTGCAGATGGGACTAATTGCCTGGCACAGGGGCATTTGTGACACTGCAGGAATTTAGCGAAGCACATTTCATCTGAAAGCAGACAGGCCCGAACACTCTCTGCCTTTGGAAGTTGGTGGTGGCTGTGGGGAACCGTATAAAACCAAGACCACCCAACTCCCGTCGCCACCTTTTTCACTGGCCTGAATTAGGAATGGAACATGGCCTAAATTCTAATCCCGACTCTGTTTTGAGACCTCAGCCAAGTCACTTAACTATTCCTCAGATCCTCATCAGCAAAATGAGGATTCAATCCCTGTTCCCCCTCCTAGACTGGGAGCCCCATGTGGGACCTGCTGATCTTTCTAACTATGGCAGGGCTTAGTACAGTGAGTGTCAAAATTGATGAGCTTGTGTATAGCTCAGCGCTTAATACAGTGTCTGGCCCAGAGTAAGCACCTACCACTACAGGAAAAAAAATGGAGTTCTCTCTTCATAACTCTCCAGGGGCAGACACCGAGGAACATGATTGAATGGAACACTGACTCAAGACCAACTGATTGTTTTGATGCAGTAGTTTTTTATTGGGGGGTGGGTGGAGTCAGACAGCGGTGGTATTCAAATAAGGTCTCTGGAAATTCTGGCACCAGTTGAAACCTTCAGTTCACTCTTGATGAATCTGTCAAACCTGGTTGAAGAGAAGAAAATGACATTTGTCGGACAGTGAAGAGGAAGCCAGCAGTGGTCAAAACTCAATCTTTCCCACTCCCACCTGCAACAGGATAATAATAATGGCCTTTGTTTGTTAAGTGCTTATTATGTGCCAAGCACTGTTCTAAAATGCTGGGGTAGATATAAGGTAATCAGGTTGTCCCACATGGGGGAATCACAGTCTTAATCCCCATTTTACAGATGAGGAAACTGGGGCAGAGAAGTGACTTGCCCAAAGTCACACAGCTGACAAGTGGTGGAGCAGGGATTAGAACCCATGACCTCTGACTCCCAAGCCCGTGCTCTTTCCACTAAGCCAAGATATGGTCACTGCTTGCAAACATGCAGGAAGGGGATGTACAAGCTACAACCATGACCCAAACCACCACCCTTGCCTCTAAAATCAAGGTGTTTGCCTTTCGCATTTGCCCAGATACAGCTGCATCTGAGCCAAGGAGCCAATGCCTAGAAGCAGATCCCAATCCCTAGTCACTGCCAATAGTGATGGTAAAGCCTGCCCAGGGGCCAGAAAGGCCCAGCCTGAACTGATCCTCTCTTCACAAGCCCAGCCAAGTCTCAGGCTGGGTTTTCTCCTTCACAGCTGAGCTCGGATAGGTATAACAGCATCATTTGGCCACTTGGGGCTCTGGGTAAACAACTCAAATGCATGTCGAGGTTGATGCGGGGAATCCCATCCTCTGGAAAATACAGCCGTCTCACAGTGAGACTTCAGCTGCTCGCATGAGTGCTGTTTGACATCGTCTCCCAGGTCTCAGGAAGGCAGCCGCTCTTACCCTCTTCCCTGGCGTCTAAATGCCGGTCGCCCGGAGTTGTCGGAGGAATCTCGGAACTGGATCCATTAGCCCTCAGCTTCATGCACGCAGCACCCTGGGGAAGATGCCACAGAGGGACAGATAAAGCCCAGCTGCCCCTAGGCCTCTGCCCCTCCTGGATTTGCTTCCAGCTGCTGGGAGAGCTTCAAGTTCAGCAAGTCTGATCTCCACAAGGGGAGGAATATTCCTCTTCAGTCAGGGATAACTCAGTAGCATCATCAACTCAGCTCTCCCTCGACGTGGCCTCTTAGAACAGCACTCTGCACACGGTAGGGCTCTAACACCTCCAACTCAGTGACCGACACCAGCTCTTAACCAGCCCTAAAAGGGTTGCGTTGAATGCTCCCCACTGTGGACCCAGACCATCTTTGGCTTTTCCTGGAGATAGTACCTAATAGGTGCTTATTATGTGCCAAGCCCCATATTAAGCACTGGGGCACATAAAAAAAAATCAGGGTGGACACAGTCCCTGTCCCATTTGCAGCTCTCAAAAAATAGAGAATAGGATTTAATCTCCATTAGGCAACTAAGGCCCAGAAAAGTTAGGTGACTTGCTCGAGGTCACACAACAGGCCAGTGGCAGAGTGGGGTGAAAACCCAGGTTCTCTGACTCCCAGGCCTGGGCTTCTCCACTAGGCCTTATCAGGAGTCCCCCAATTTTACTGTCCATCACATGGCAAAAACAGACTCACTCACCCACATGCCCGACCCACAAAAAAGTTCCTTACCAACTAGAGGAGGGCACTTCCAGATACTGTAGCCAGCACCTCAACGCTCTCAGGAATGTAAGGATGACATTCTTGTCTGCTGTCTCTTGTCCTGGTCCAGGAGGAGATGGTCCACCCTGGGAATTTCAGAGACTACCACTCATGAGAACTGCCCCCAAAATGACAGGCAATAAAGAGACTTTATGCTGGGAACGCTGCAGAGCTGAGCCTCAGGAAATCAAAATTCCACAAAGGATTTTGTTCAGACAGGGATAACTTTTACTCATCACTAGCTCGCTCTTCCGATTTAACTCCACCCAAGGGCAGTTCAGCCGGAGCTGGATTCCATACATCACCTCTAACACCATAGCACGTGCCATGGCTAGCCCTGTGTCGCCAGGTGACTGCAGAATGCAGTAGCACATGGGCCTGCTCCCTTTAAACTACTTTTCAGCAGGGAAAATGGGAGAAATCCGGGCATTCGTTAGGCACTTATTACATGCCAAGTACTGTGCTGGATGCTGGAGGTGGCCACCGTCCGGAGAAAAGGTACTTCTCCCGTTAATATTCAATCCCCATTGCCAAAGCCTCATGGTCCACATTTTTGTGGCAGGATTTCAGGGCGGCTTAAGGACAGATTGCTGGCCGATGGGATGCAGGCAACCTCCCCCCATTTCCAGACCCAAGCAACCCCCCGACATTGCTTACTTTTTCAGTCCGGGAGCTGGAGGGTCGGGTCCGCGACCCCCAGAAGTCACGATCCGGCTCGGCTCACCCCATTTCCCCCAGGCGCCAATTGCCACCGTAGGGAAAAGGATAATTCGATATCCACTACGCGTTTCCTACGTGCCAAACGCTGGAATGGAAAGATCAACCCATAAGTGATTTTACTGAGCGCTTACTCTGTGCAGACCACTATACTGAGCGCTTGGGAGAATCCACTACAACAGAGTCGGTAGACATGTTCCCTGCCCACAAGCTTACCGTTTAGAAGGGGGAGACGGACATTAATATAATCAGACATATTCTCCCTGATAATCAGATCGGATACATCACGGGACTCGCAGGCCACAAGACAGCAAGGATTTCATCCTTTTTTTCCAGATGGGGAAATCGAGGTCTCTGATCTGCACGAATAATTAATAGTGATGGTATTTGTTAAGCGCTGTGACCCAGGGACTGTAATAAGCGCTAGGGTGGATACAAGCTAACCAGATTGGACGCAACCCCTGTCCCACATGGGGCTCACAGTCTTAAATCCCTAATTTACAGATGAGATAGTTTAAGCACAGATAATAATAATGGCATGCTAAGCGCTTAGTATGTGCCAAGCATTGTTTTAAACGCTGGGGTTGATATAAGGGAATCAGGTTGTCCCACGTGGGGCCCAGTCTTAAACCCCCAATTTTCAGATGAGATGATCGAGGCACAGAGAATAATAATTATGGCACGGTACGCGCTTAATATGTGCCAACCATTGTTCTAAACGCTGGGGTTGATAGAAGCAAACGAGGTTGTCCCACGTGGGGCTCGCAGTCTTAAATCCCCAATTTACAGATGAGATAATCGAGGTACAAAGAATAATAATGGTACGGTAAGCGCTTAATATGTGCCAAGCATTGTTCTAAACGCTGGGGTTGATACAAAGGAATCAGGTTGTCCCACGTGGGGCTCACAGTCTTACATCCCCAATTTGCAGATGAGATAATGGAGGCACAAATAATAATAATAATTATGGTACGGTAAGCGCTTAATATGTGCCAAGCATTGTTCCAAACGCTGGGGTTGATAGAAGGGAACGAGACTGTCCCACGTGGAGCTCACAGTCTTAAATCCCCAATTTACAGATGAGATAATGGAGGCACAGAGAATAATAATAATAATAATTATGGTACGGTAAGCGCTTAACATGTGCCCAGCATTGTTCCAAACGCTGGGGTTGATAGAAGGGAACGAGACTGTCCCACGTGGAGCTCAGTCTTAAATCCCCAATTTACAGATGATAATGGAGGCACAGAGAATAATAATAATGGTACGGTAAGCGCTTAATACGTGCCAAGCATTGTTCCAAACGCTGGGGATGATAGAAGGGAACGAGGGTGTCCCACGTGGGGCTCACACTTTTCACCCCCATTTTCCGGACGGAGGAGCTGAAGCCCAGAGAAGAGAAGCGCCCGGCCCAAGGGCACATGGCGGAGAAGCAGCAGGGAAGAAATTCCCCCCCCCCCCCCCAATCTCCCGGCGGGGCGGGATTGGAACCCAGAGCTGGGGCCCGCGGGGTCCTCACCGTCCTGGCGGGCGGCGGCCTGCATGGTCCTTCCGCGGCGCGGGCTGGGCCCCGAAAGGCCGCAAGGGGCCGCCCGCCCCTCCAGTCTTTCCGCCCAGTCTCGTTCCAACTCTCGCGAGACTTGCAAGGGCGTCTGGGAAATGTAGTTCCAAGCCGCCCGGTTTGTCCCCCTCTCCCTCCAGCAATCTCTCAGTCGTCTTTTTTGAGCGCCTCCTGCTCGCAGGGCGCTGGACTCGGCCCTTGGAAAGCGCAGTTCGGCGACAGCGATGATGATGATGTTGTTATCTGTGAAGCGCTTAGTACGTTCTAGGCACTGTACTATAACGCTGGGGTGGAAATGGGGATGGAGACTGTGAGCCCCAAGTGGGGCAACCTAATAACCTTGTATAATAATAATAATGATAGTGTTGGTATTTGTTAAGCGCTTACTATGTGCAAAGCACTGTTCTAAGCGCTGGAGAGGATACAAGGTGATCAGGCTGAATGAGCTTCCCCTTTTCCCTCTGCTCCCTCTCTGCCCCCCACTTCACCTCCCCTCATCTAAGCCCCCTTTCCCCCCTTCCCTCTGCTCCTCCCCCCTCCCTTCCCCTCAGCACTGTGCTCATTTGTATATATTTTTATTACCCTATTTATTTTGTTCGTGAGGTGTACATCCCCTCGATTCTATTTATTGCGATTAAGTTGTCTTGTTTTTATCCGTCCGTCTCCCCCGATTAGACCGTAAGCCCGTTAGTGGGCAGGGATGGTCTCTATCTGTTGCCGAATTGTACATTCCAAGCGCTTAGTACAGTGCTCTGCACCTAGTAAGCGCTCAATAAATACTATTGAATGAATGAATGAATGTGGGGCTCACAGTCTTAATCCCCATTTTACAGATGAGGGAACTGAGGCCCAGAGAAGACAAGTGACTTGTCCATAGTCACACAGCTGATAAGCGGCAGAGCTGGGATCTATCCCAGCACTTAGAACAGTGCTTGGCACATAGTAAGTGATCAACAAATACCAACATTATTATTACAAGCAAATCGGGTTGGACACAGACCCTGTCCCATGTGGGGCTCCCAGCCTCAATCCCCATTTTATAGATGAGGCAACTGAGGCCCAGAGAAGTGAAGTGACTTGCCCGAGGTCACCCAGCAGACAAGTGGACAATCTGGGATTAGAACCCATGACCTTCTGACTCCCAGGCCCGTGCTCTATCCACTCTGCCATGCTGTTTCTCAATAGTATTTATTGATGCAGTGTATTGTACTGGGCTTTTGACACAGCACTATTATAATAATCATGGATGCAGCAAGGGCCTGGTAGTCAGAAGGACCTGGGTTCTAATCCTGAATTCGCCACTTGTCTGCTGTGTGACCTTGGGCAATTCACTTCTTTGTGCCTCAGTTACCTCATCTGTAAAATGGGATTAAGACTGCAAACCCTATGTGGGACAGGGACTGTGTCCAATCTGTGTTCAATCTGATTATCTCATATCTACTCATATATTTATCTACATATCAGGGAAGCAGTGTGGCTCACTGGAAAGAGCACGGGCTTTGGAGTCAGAGGTCATGGGTTCAAACCCCGGCTCTGCCACTTGTCAGCTGTGTGACTTTGGGTAAGTCACTTAACTTCTCGGTGCCTCAGTTCCCTCATCTGTAAAATGGGGATTAAGACTGTGAGCCCCACATGGGACAACCTGATTCCCCTGTGTCTACTCCAGCGCTTAGAACAGTGCTCGGCACATAGTAAGCGCTTAACAAAATACCAACATTATTATTATTACTCAGCACTTAGAACACTGAGTGTTATTATTATCAAGCACTTAGACCAGTGCTCTGCATACAGTAAGGGCTCCATAAATACGATTGAATGAATGAAGTGGGAAAAGAGAGGTGGTGAAAGCTTCCCCAGCCACCTCAACCGCCACCCCCTGCAGCTGTAATAATAATTGTTGTCACATTTATCAAGCTCTTGCTACACACCAAAGCGCAGTGCTAAAAGCTGGGGAGTTGCAGGATAATCAACTACGCCTCAGCAACCTCATCTGTAAAATGGGGATTAAAAGTGTGCCCCCCACCTGATCTACCCCAGCGCTTAGAACAGTGTTTGGCACATAGTAAGCCCTTAACAAATGCCATAATTCTTATATAAGAGCAAGGATCTGCCCCCACGGGACTCAGAGGCAGTAGAGGGAGGAAGGGCAGCTTCATAAACCTTCGCCACTCCTTTAAGGGAAACTTGGCTTCTTTTTCCGATCCAGCTTCAGTACCGCCGGTCGCCACGAGGGGGCGTATGTGGCCCGCAGATGGGGCCGCCCAAGTGGCGCCCCGTGACCTCACCCGCCGGCTGGCGCTTGGGGGCGCTGCAGCACACCTGCCCTTCATTCAATAGTATTTATTGAGCGCTTACTATGTGCCGAGCACTGTACTAAGCGCTTGACACTACCTCTTGCGCATGCTCGAGCACACACATATACACACCCGCCCCTCATCCACGTGCTCATTTCCCTCCCTCACCTCCGCCCCCCAACAGACACACCTGTCCCTCATTCATGTGCCTCGTTCCTCTCCTGTCTCTCCTTCCTCCTCGTCTTTACCCACCAGCCTCTTTCCCCTCTTCCCCCCATCACCTGCCCCTCATCCCCATGCCTCTCTTTCCCAGGTCTCCAGGAGGCTACGTTTAAATTGCTAAGCTTCAGGGAGATGAAGGCTTCGTCAAGCTGACAACAGCCTCCCAAGGCTCCCTGCTTCTTCATTTAGGCAACTCCTCCAGCGAAGAAGGTATGTCTTCTTTCCTCCCCTATGTCTGTCCTCCCAAGTGGCAGCCAGCCTGAGCTCTCATGCTCTCCCCCACCCCCCCCCACCCCCAGACTGTGAGCTTTTCAAGAGACAGGGTCCATGCGTAATTCCCATCTGTGTACTCTCTCTCAGCGTTTAGTACAGTATTCTACATCCAGTAAGTGCTTCACAAATGCCATTACTGTTTCAATTACTACTACAATCACACCTTATACACACACATACCACCCACACATTAGTTCCTTGTAATCCAAGCCCTTATCCTATCCCACCTTGATTACTGTATCAGCCTCCACATTTTACTCTGCTGCCCAAATCATGTATCTACTAAAACATTCAGGCCATTTTTCCCCATTCCTCAAGAACCTCCAGTAGTTGCCCATCCATCTCTGCATCAAAGAGAAACTCCTGACCATCACCTTTAAGGTAATCAATCGCCTTACCCCCTCCTACTTCACCTCACTACTCCCCTACTACAACCCAGGCCACACACTTTGCTCCTGCAATGCCACTCTACTCACTGTACCTTGATCTCGTCTATCTCGCTGCCAGTCTGTCATCCACATTCGGCCACTGGCCTGAACTCCCTCCCTCTTCATATCTGACAGATGATTACTCTCCTCCACTTTCAAAGCCTTATTGAAGGCACGTCTCCAAGAGGCCTTCCCTGACTAAGCCCTCTTTTTCTTTCCTTCCATTCCCTTCTCTAGCTCCCTGATTTGCTCCCTTTATTCAACTCCCCCCCACCTGCACAACACTTATGTCCATTTCCATAATTGATTTATTTATATTAATGTCTGTCTCCCCCTCTAGACTGTAAGCTTGTTGTGTGCAGGGAATGTGTCTTTTATATAGTTGTACTCTCCCAAGTACCTCGTCCAGTGCTCTGCACACAGTAATCACTCAAATACGATTGATTGTATCTTGGCCCCCACTGTAGACTGCCCAGGTCCTCCTTCCCTTAAGATAAGTGAAAGATCCAGATTTTTGCTCCTTGTTAAATCCTGGATGGCCAGTGACACCCTTGGCTTTGCACCTGGTTTCGTAAACCCAACTGAAATTACTTCTCTTATAATCAATCATATTTATTGAGATCTTACTATATGCTGAGCCCTATACTAAAGCTTGGGAGAGTACAGTACTAGTAGATGTGTCCTCTAGAACTAAACCGGGGAAGGCCTCCTATCTCCCAGTCCAATAGCAAATACCACAATTATTATTTTATCCAATTCAAATCAAATTTATGTCCAACTTCCTTTCATGCCCTCTAAGCCCTTAAATTCCCATAAATGCATAGTTTGGATATATATATATATTCTATAGGCTCTATTACAGACTGTAGACTGAAGGTATTGGTGGCAGGAATGGGCTCCATAAGTATTGATTACTTCCTCCTATGCTAGATGGTAAACTCCTTGAGGCCTGAGTGCTAATGTAATCTCTCTGTTGGGTGACCTTTGGCAATAATTATGGTATTTGTTAATCCCTTACTATGTGCCAGGCACCGTACTAAACCCTGGGGTGGATTTGAACAAATCGGGTTGGACACAGTCCCTATCCGGCATGGGGCTCACAGTCTTAATCTCCAGTTTACAGATGAAGTAACTGAGGCCCAAAGAAGTAGAGTGACTTGCCAAGGTTACACAGCAGACATTGGCAGATCCAGGATTAGAAACCATGTCTTTCTAACTCCCAGGCCTGTGCTCCATCCACTCCCCTATGCTGCTTCCCTAGCAAGTCACTTGGACTCTCTGGGCCTCAATGTCCCCATCTGTAAAAAGGGGGAGAAGACTCCCCCCTCTCTCCCTCTTAGATAGTGAGCCCCAATCCCAGAGACAGGAACTGTGTCTCACCTGATTTTCCTTTTCTTCCCAGATGCTTAGCACATACCAAGTGCTTAGTATTGTCCCACTGATCATGTATCCAAAGACTTCCAGGGGTACCCCACCACCAGATATGGGTCAGCCTATGGGGGAGGGAGCGGGTCACCCAGGGTGAGGGTGTGAAGCTGCCATCTCTCTCTCGGAGCCTGAAAGCAGGGCCCAGAGGAAGGCTGCTGTAGCTGCTGCTGTTGCTGATGCGACCCTCGCTACCATCAGGACCATCACCTCTATCAAAAGCCTCTCTCCTCTTCCGCCCCGTGTGGCTCATCATTAGCTCCCCAGTCAGGTTCCGAGCTCTAGGAGAGACAGAGAGCAGCCGGGGATTCAGCAGACTCCTAGCTGCTGGCCCCGGCCTCCCCCCACCATCGCTGACAGTCGTTTGACTGTCACTCAGGCCCCCAACCAGCCTCCCCGGAGATTTGCATTCAGGCAGAGAAGGGAAACAGACAATGGTCTGCTCCCTGTCAGCTCTCAGGACTGAGATGCAAGAAAGGAGAGCAGGTAACGATGATGATCATGATAATTGTGGTATTTAAGTACTTCTGTGTGCAAGCACTTTTCTAAGTGCTGGGGAGGCACAAGGTAATCAGGTTGGACAGAGTCCCTGTCCCACCTGGGGCTCCCAGTCTTAATCCCAATTTTACAGATGAGGGAACTGAGGCCCAGAGAAGTGGAGTGACTTGCCCAAGATCACACAGCAGATGTGTGGCAGAGCTGGGATTAGAACTTCTGACCTCCAAGGCCTGGGGTCTTCTGCTTCCACTCCTCCTATCCTTATTAAGACTGCAATAGGGGGAGACTGTCATGGGCTCTTGGGTATCCAATGCATATCTAACCCTAACCCTATCCAGGCACTGCACCTTATTATTATCATTAGTAGTAATAACAATAATGATAAGCATTTACTATGTGCCAGACACTGTACTAAGGCTGGAGTAGATACAAGATACTCAGATTGGATACAATCCCTGCTTACACTTAAAGTACAGGTATTGAAACCTCATTTTACAGATGAAAAAACTGAGGCCCAGAGAAGTGAAGTGAGTTGCCCAAGATCACACAGCAGGCAAGTGGAGGAGCCAGGATTAGAAGCCAGATCCTCTGATTCCCAGGCCCAGGGTCTTTCTGCTCAGCCATGTAGCTCCTCTGCATAGCCCTGTTCTTGTCCTCTACTTGGGCTTTTGCCCACTCCAATATGGCCTCTTCCTTGCCCCTACACTATCGATTGGTCAGTGGACTTTGGTCCTCTCCGTTCTCAAGGAAAGGGGAGAGGATCACTGGAAGCACAGCTGTCCGTATTTATTTATATTAATGTCTGTGTCTATCCTTCTCTAGAATGTAACTCGTTGTGGGCAGGGAACAAGTCGACCAACTCTGTTATATTGTGCTTAGTACAGTGCTCTGCACACTGTAGACTGAATTTATGAGCAGGGGATGTATCCACTAACTCTGTATTGGACTCTCCCAAGCACTTAATACAATGTTCTGCACACAGTAAGTGCTCAATAAATAGGATTGAATGCTTGACTGACTTCCCGAACTCACTCCAGCCCCCAAAGACTTCAGAGATGGAAACTGGAGAAGTGTCCCCATTTTCTCTGCCTGGTAGAGGAGAGGGAGAGAAGGAGATGGAGGCCTCTGGAGCCGTGAGATGGGGAAGGTGATGGAGCTAGAGGGACCAGGTCTGAGAGACTGGAGGGAGAGAGGTGGGAGGGAGGAGGAAGGGAGAAAGATTTCTTTTGAAGATTAATGGCTTTGAGAAAGATAGGAGCAGCTGCCAGAGCCTGAATCTCGGAGAGCAGGAGCGGAAATTAGCTTTTATCTCTTCCCGGGGCCAGGCAGGATTGTGCAGAGAAATGGCAAAGCAGCTGGAGACCAGAGAGGCAATCAGTGATTGCCAAAAAAAGTGTCTTCTCCCCACCAAATCCCACATGCTTCTATCCGATTTGAACACACTTCCACAATAATAATTGTGGTGTTTGTTAAATGCTTACTATGTGCAAACCCTGTACTAAGCACCAGGGTAGATATAAGCCCATCAGGTCCCAGATGGGGCTCACAGTCTAAGTAGGAGAGAAAAGTACGGAATCCCCATTTTGCAGATGAAGGAACTGAGGCCCAGAGAAATGAAGTGACTTCCCCAAGGTCACACAGCAGATAAGAGGTGGACCTGGGATTAGAACTCAAGTGCTCTGATGTCTGGGCTGTTTCCACTAGGCCATGCTGCTTCTTACGTGCACATATGTCCCCTCACAAACACACAGTCTTAGGCAGGCACTCATGTCTGGGCTCCCCTATTGCATCCAACAGACAATTCCAGCCAGGGGACTGGGGAGTAAGCTCTTTATGGGCAGGGAATGTGTCAGTTATATTGTTGTATTGTCCTCTCCCAAACCCTTAGTATAGTGTGCTGTACACAGTAAGTGCCTAATAAATACAATTGAGCGAATGTGGCGAGGAAAAAGACATTGAAGAGACTGACACCCAGGTACACTGAGCCCAAAACCTCCTGTGAACCAAATCTGAACTTTACTATTGCCCCACAAAGCAATTGAAGACATCTGAAAATTACAGGTACCCCCAACCCCCCATGACAGGTGGTGAAATATCTTCCCATGGGTGGTAACCACTCTGTATGGGTAATCCCATGGCAAAAGGAACACCTTTCCGGCCCATCCGGAGGGTCTCTGGGTGGGTGGTCCATATTGGGTCTAAGCCCTAGGAGATCTAACTAGTCACGTCCCCAAAGCCTCCCCCCTAGCCCACTCCACCAGGGTCATGGAGCTGTTGCCCCATCGGGTGACCCCTACATGAGTCAGAGGGGGGTAGTCCTAGAGAGCTAAACAGGGCAGTTGCAAGTGTCTCCCCTCTTGGGGATCTGAAGTTGTGCTGCATTCAGGACTGGCCCCCATTGTGTTGGCGGGGAGGGGTCGAACGTGGGGTTCTTCTGCCTCCAGGAGCTTTCCATCACGGGGCGTACAGCAGCCCTGGGCTCAGGAAGGGAGTCATCCGGGTCTGGAGCTAAAACATAAAGTCAGTGGAGATCAGGGCCTTCACCATGCTCAAGGACTCAAGTCTGACAGCCAGGCCTGGTGGAGAACTCAGAAGCAGGTGGGCACTGTCTTTCAGAGAAGCAGCGTGGCCTACTGGAAAAATCCCTGGCTTAAGAGTCAGAGGACCTGCGTTCTAATCCTCATTCCACCTCTTGCCTGCTTGTGTGACCCTGGCCAGGTGGCTTAACTTCTCTGTGCCTCAGTTCCTCATCTGTAAAATGGGAATTCAATCCCTGTTCTCCCTCCTACTTAAGACTGTGAACCCCATGTGGGATCTGATTATCTTGTATCTACTACCCCAGCACTTAAAAGAGGGCTTGACACAGTAAGGGCTTAACTGATAACACAATTATGATTGTTATTCTTCTAGGAATGGCTAGTCTGTAAGCTCCTTAGTGGTAGGGATCATGTCTTCTACATCTATTATAGTCTTCCAAGTGCTGAGCACAGTGCCTTGAATGCAGTAGGTGCCCAATAAATGACAGGGACTAATTAAATGGAGATGATCCTGGGTGGGGGGAGGCCTGGAGCCACTGGGGTCCCCGCAGCTGCAACACCTGTCACTACTTCCTCCCTTGGAGGTAGAGAAGGGAGTTCAGGCCTCCGGACACTGAACAGGCCTGATCTCCAGGCAGGGAAATGAAGAGCGGAAGGTGCAGCAGTGGATAGGGCTTCTCCTAGCAGCTGCTGGCCCACCTGACTGATATGCCCCAGCCAAAACCCACACATTCAGGGCCCAGAGGCAATCAGCAGCTGTTTATTCAGGGCTGAGAAACACACACATGGGTATACATGTCTAAATATAATTGATAAATATGATTGATACACCCACACGCTTGTGCCCCTAGAATGCACTCCAACCCTCTCTGCCCAGCAGAGGTAATAAATAAATGTGGTATTTGTTAAGCACTTACTGCCTGTCAGGCACTGGGATAGATGCAAGATAATCAGGCTGGGCACAGTCCCTGTCCCACAGGGGGCTCAGAGTCTAAGTAGGAGGGAGAACAGGGATCGAATCCTAGTTGTATGTGAGAAAATTGCCGCCCAGAGAGGTGACTTACCCAAGAACCCACAGCCGGCAGGTGGCTGAACCCGAATTAGAATCCAGGTCCCCTGACTCTCTGTACTCTTTCGGCTAGGCCATGATGCTTCTCCAGGTCCCGGATAAATATCCCCCCAGAAAGCCAGGGGTGTCCAGTCCCCCTCCCGGGGAGAGATAGCAGGGGGGTGACACTTGGGTGAGCCCCATGTGGGACAACCTGATTACCCTGTATCTAACCCCCAGTGCTTAGAACAGTGCTTGGCACGCAGTAAGGGCTTAGCAGATACCCCAAGTATTATTCTTCTTATTGATGACCCCCGGGGAGGCAGAGGATGCTCGGCCAATGGGAGTGCGTGGCGATGACGTCATGCCCCTCTGGTGGCTTTTACTGGGGGGCGACGCAGCAAATCTTGCCGCCAGCTCCGGCAGCTTCGGGTACCTGGGGCCGGGCCGGGCCTCCTCCTCCAGGCAGGCGGCCGGGGGCTCACCCGCCGGGGCGCCGGGACCCCGTCTCCGACCTTCCGTCTGTCATCTCCTCCTCCTCTTCTCCCTGGGGCTGCCTGCGGAGGGAAGGGGCAGGGTCGGCCTCCCCCCAAGATACTCGGTCCGGTCCTGTCTGGGGTCTCCCCGGGAGGAGGAGCTTGGGGGCGGGGAGGGTCAGGGGGCGGCCCGGAGGTCAGAAAAGCAGAGGGGTCTCCTCCCATCCCCCTTGCCTCCGAATGCTTCTCTAAGCCCCCCCATCACCCCACTCCAAGATCCCTTCACCCCAAATGCCCCCCAAAGCCCCTTCCATCCCACACCACCTCCCCAAGCACTTTATCACTTTCCCACCCCCTCCCCAAGCCCCTTACCACCCTCCCACTGGCTCCCCAAGCCCCTCACCATCCCACACCGCCTCCTCAAGCCCCCCATCCTTTTCCACCACCTCCCCAAGCCCCTTATTACCCCCCATTCCCTCCTACCCCATACTCAAGACCCTTATCATTCCCCATTCCTTTCCCAAACCCCTTAGCACCCCCATCCCCTCCCACCGCATCCCCGCACCCCTTATCACCCCCCATCCCCCTCGTCCCGGCCTCGGGCTCACACGGCTGGACACGGTTGCCGAAGTGACGCCTCCAGAGCAGGGCCAGGGCACTGAGCAGCACAAACGTGGTGCACATGGGGCCGCCGCCCCATCCCCGGCTTCCAGGACCCCGGACCGGGCCGAGCCGGACCCAACCGGACCGTCCAGCGCCGCGCCTGCCGCAGGTGCCTCAGGTCCCGGGCCTTGCTCTGCCCTCGCTCCCGCCCCGGCCTGCAGTAAGAGGATCAGCCCGATTAGCGGGGGCACAAACACCGACCTTGGGGCAGGGCAGGGGAGTGGGAGACATCAACCCGGGGCGGGGGGAGACTCCTGCAGGGGATGACGGGTCTGGCCCTCCCTCGGCTGGACTGCCCCAAGCTGACCTCTGCCCGAGGCCGGGCCCGCTCTGGGGGTAAAGGGCAGGTGATCCAGCCAGCTGATCACTTGGGCGGGAGCAGGGGAGCCCTGTCTGGAAAGGAAGATATTAATAATAACAATAACCATGATGGCATTTGGTGAGTGCTTACTTTGTGCCAAGCACCACTCTAAGTGCTGGGGTAGATACAAAGTAATGAGGTTGTCCCCCCTGGGGCTCACAGTCTTAATTCCCCTTTTACAGATGAGGTCACTGAGGCCCAGTGAAGTGACTCGCCCAAGGTCACACAGCAGACAAGTAGAGGAGGCGGAATTAGAATCCACGTCCTCCGACTCCCAGGCCACTAGACCACACTGCTTCTCATGCCAGACCCCCATGTCAGGAGAGTCAGGCCCCTTCTCTACCCGGATCCCCCTGGGTCTTCCTGCTCCTGACCACTCCGGGTCATTCTGTCCCCCGCGGACCCCCCGGGCCCAATCTTGCCACTATCCCTCGGGGGCCGCTCAGTGTCCTTCCCCAGGTGAGAGCAGGGGCCGGTCCTGCAGAGACCCCGGGGCTGCCGGCCGCCCAGGTGACCTTGGCTGTCGAGGAAAGGGCCATTCCCTGCCTCGGCACCCACCACCGCCCATTGGCCCCATCCGCCCGGGGACCCTTTTCCCCTCCCTCTCCCCGACCTGCTCCCCCGGACCCCAAACGTCCCGGGGCCCGGGGGGCCGGGACAGGCTGGATACCGGGGGCGGGGGGCCTTCGCAGGCCAGGCGGAAAAGCCCTGAGTCATATCATAAACCCCCCTGCCAACCTGCCCCGGGGTTGTTGGGGCTGGGGGCTGCCCGGTGGACACGGACACGCAAACCCCCCACGCCACCCGCCTCGGACCAGTCTATCTGGGCTGGGGTCAGCGCCGCGGAGGCCGGGAGCTTCCCTCCCCCCTCCCACATCTCCCTCCTCCTCCCTCCCACATCTCCCTCCTCTTCCTCCTCCCCCCCACATCTCCCCTCCCTCCTCCTCTTCCTCCTCCCTCCCCATCCCCCCTCCCTCCTCTTCCTCCTCCCTCCCCCATCCTTCAGCTCCGGGGATTGGCAGAAAGGGGATTTTGGAATTGTTTGTTTCGGCGGACCACATCCCACCCCCCCACCCCCCATCCCGCCCCCGGCCCCTCACCTTCCCACCCCCCGCGCACACACGCTCACACACACACACACCCGCGCGCACCCGCGGGCACACACACTCACACTCACACTCCGTCCGTCCGTCCCCCAGCCCCGGCCGCCGCTCCGGCTCTCTCTGTCTCTGTCGCCTCTTCCCTCGGCTCGCCGGGGCCCCGGGGCCGGGCAGGACCGGACCGGGCCGGGTTTCATGGAGAAGGTCCCGGGCGCGATGGAGACGGAAAGGCGGGAGCGGAGCGAGGAGCTGTCAGAGGCGGAGAGGAAGGCGGTGCAGGAGACGTGGGCCAGGGTCTACGCCAACTGCGAGGATGTGGGGGTCGCCATCCTAGTGAGGTAGGTGGCAGCCCCAGCCGGGACGGGACCCGAGGGACGAGGAGGCGTCGCCGGCGGAGGAGGGGGGCCAGAGAAGGGGGTCCCCGGCCCTGGGACCCCTCCCCCGGGCCCCCTCCCAGAGGAGCGACCACCGGCGGCTTCCAGCCCCAGAGATGTCAGCAACGACCCCCTCCACTCACACCCCTGCCCGATCCAGTCGGGCGGAGACGAGGACCTCCCCTTCCCCATTTTAGAGGTGTGAACACTGAGGCCTAGCGAGGGACGGGGGGCAAGTGGGCCTCCCCTCAACCCCTCGGAAAGCCGCCCCGCTTCGGGAGAGCAAAGGTCGAGGGTCAGAGGTTAAAGGGAAGGCGGGGGTCCTAGCCCAGGGAGTCCTGCACCTACTTTCTGGTCTTCCGGCCCCTCTCCCCTCCTCTCCCTCCCCGACCTGAGTGGAGAGATTCTGGGGTTTGGCAGGAGGCAGTAGTTCCCGCTGTCGCCGGGGGCAGGTCCCATCTCAGGAGCAGGAGATGCAGGCTGGGGGTCCCGGCCTGGGGGGTCCACCGTACTGATTTGTTGGGTAAGGGGATGCGGCAGCCCTAAGAGGACCCCCCAACCCCCCTCCTTCTGTGCTCCCCGCAGGGATCCGGGGCGGCTGGGACCTCTAGACGGTAGACTCCTTGTGGGCAGGACACACGTGTAACAAACTCTGTCGTACTGTACTCTCCCAAGCGCTTAGTACGGTGCCCTCCCCACAGTAAGCACTCACTAGATGCTACCGATGATGACCTCACTCCGCCCCTTCCTGTGGCGAGCAGAAAGTAGGCTCCCGAGCCAAGGGGTTTGGATCCTGGGAAAGGAATGAACTAGTTAGCATCTTCTCACCCCTCCTCCAGCCACTGGCCGGAAGAAGCGTCCAGGCCCTGCCAATGTCTGATTCACTCAGCCTCCCTTCCAGGAACACCCCCTACCCTCTATTCCCACCAACTCCCTCTTCCATCCCCAGCCCACCCAGAAACTAACCTGGCAATGGATTTCTGGGTGAAAGGAATGTAGAAAGACTCTAGAAATAATCAATCGGTGTATCGTATTTATCGGAGGCTTACTGTGTGCCGAGCGTTATTCTTAGGGTTTGGGGAGAGGACAAACGACATCGCCTCGCGGAAAGACCATGGGCCTGGGAGTTGAAGTCGAAGGGTTCTAATCTCGGGTCCACCAGTTGCGTGCAGTGTGACCTTGGACAAGTCACTTCTCTGGATCTCACTTCCCTCAACTGTAAAATGGGGATTCAGTTCCTGCTCTCCCCCCTACTTAGACTGTGAGCCTCATGGAGGAATGTGTCCAACCGGATTCACTTCTGTCTACCCCAGTGGTTAGAACCGTGCTTGACACAAAATAATAAATACCATAATAATACAACATAACAGTTGATAGACCTGTTCCCCGCCCCAGCGCTGACTGCGTCAAGCACTGATCTGAGTACTGGAATAGGTACAATTCAATCAGGTCAGACAGTCTCTGTAAGACTCACAGTAATCTAAGGGGAAGGGAGAAGAGGTATTTAATTCTCATTTCACAGATGAGGAAACTGGCAAGGAGAGGTTAAGCGATTTGCCTAACTGTTTCCACTCCTGAGGTAGGATTTGAGAGAGATGGGCCTCACAGTCTTGATCTTCATTTTGCAGATGAAGTAACTGAGGCCCAGAGAAGTGAAGTGACTTGCCCAAGGTCACAGAGCACACAGTGGGGGAACCGGGATTAGAACCCAGGTCCTTCTGGTTCCCAGGCTTGAGCGCTGTCTACTGGTCGGGTACGCTGCTTCTATTGTTAAGCTAGAGGGTGGAAGAGCAGGCCCTGAGCTCCACTGACCCAACATCCCTCACTCCTTTGCTCAGGTACCCCAAGACCCCTGCCCCCAAACAGCTCTCCTCCCCTCCAAATTTAGATTCCCACCCCCCGACCTAGTCTCTATACGGGGTGGAGGTCACCAAGGTCGGGATTCCAGCTCCCTGGAACTGCCTCTTCCCCCAGGGAGTGGGAGGATGTGTGAAGACACCGCCTTCCTGCTCCTCCTGTTTTCACCTCCTGCTCCTCTCCGAGTCAGGAATTCTGGGAGGGATCCAGGCCCCTGCAGCCAGCATTCCTGACCCCTTCACCTCAGCTGGGAGTTGCGGGGGAGGGGTGCACTCAGTGTTATTCTAGGTCCCCCCTCCTTTATAATGCTGATGGCTCCCCCCCCCCCCCCCCCCCCCGACATTGGCAGCCTGCTTCAGGCTCTCTGGAATCCCAGATGTCTTTGGGAATTGCCAGAAACTCCCCGGCTGTGGCTTTACACGGCAGGGTTGGAAAGGGGAACGGGTTGGGGGCGGAGGGGGGGAAGAACGGGATGGGACGGGACGGGATGCTGTCGGCAGATTGGGGCAGGTTTAGCAGCTGACTTCTGACTCTTCACCTTCTCAGGCAATGATATTTTTTGAGCACTTACTATGGGCAGAGCAGAGCACTAAGCGTTTGAGAGAGTACAATACAAAAGAATTGATAGACATATTCCCTGCCCACAACAAGCCTATGGTCTAGAGGACACGGGGATCCCCCACCCCCGCCCGCCCCCACCCTTCTTCTTCCTCAAATGCTGTTGCATTGTTTCTGATCCATAGCTACTCCATGGACACACCCTTTCTAGAATGTCCCATCTTCTGCCTTAAATTTGTTGTGATACGTGTGTCCTTAGAGTTTTCTTGGTAAAGATACGGAAGTGGTTTACCATTGCCTTCCGTGCAGTGAAAAAACCAAACCAAACAAAAAAATTGAGTCTCTGATTGTCATCTTTAATCAACATTTTGATCACTTCATCTTCCACCTTTGACTCCCGTGCTCCTGATGTCCAGCACAAGGTAAATCAACTTTGTCTGAGGCTCCGGCTTAGACCTTTCCATTATGGGAAACCCTATATGGCGTAAGCTCTAAGCTTCATCAGTGTATGCAAACTCCCCAGCCACTGTAATGCTATGATTCATAGAAAAGCCCCAACCCTAGAGTCCAAATAACCAAATCGTCAGAAGATGAGGGATCCGAGGATCTGAAGAATCCTATGAGAAGGCCCTTTCTGTTCTCCACTGATAGCAATTCCTGGGGTTTCTTTATTGTTAATAATAATAATAATAATGTTGGTATTTGTTAAGCGCTTACTATGTGCCGAGCACTGTTCCAAGCGCTGGGGCAGACATAGGGGAATCAGGTTGTCCCACGTGGGGCTCACAGTCTTAATCCCCATTTTACAGATGAGGGAACTGAGGCACAGAGAAGTTAAGTGACTCGCCCACAGTCACACAGCCGACAAGTGGCAGAGCTGGGATTCGAACTCATGAGCCCTGACTCCAAAGCCCACGCTCTTTCCACTGAGCCACGCTGCTTCTCCAATATAATAACAGTAATTGTTAAGTGCTTACTATGTCAAGGATGGCTTTAAGTTTTGGGATAGGTTCAAGTAATCAGGTCAGTTACAGTCCCTTTCCCACATGGGGCTCACGCTCTAGGTAGGAAAGAGGACAAGTATTGAATCCCTGTTCTATAGATAAGGAACTGAGCTCAGAGAAGTTAAATGATTTGCCCAAGGTCACACAAGAGGCAAGTGGTGCAGCTGGGATTTCTGACTCCCAGGCCCATGCTCTTTCCATCAGACCACACTGCTCCACCAGTGATTGTCCCTTCTCACATCCCTGTGGAGGAGAGAGGGGGCCTGGGAGTGGTCTCCCATCAGATCTCCAGGGCTCTGTTCTTTTGCCTTAAGCCAATCAAGTGGTATTTATCAAGCACTTACGGGGTGCAGAACACTGAACTAAGCCCTTGGGAAAGGACAATACAGGTGGCCTCTGATTTCTCTACTTCTTCCTCGGGTGGCATTCTGGATCCTGGAAACAAGAGAGGTCCGGTGACTTGGTGATGAACTGTTCTAGTCCCAGCTCTGCCACTGCTGTATGATGCTCTGCCATTGCTGTGTGACCTTGGGCCAGTTCCTGGGCTCCATTTTCCTCACTGTAAAATGGGTACAATAGGCACTTTCTCTTGGAAAGAACACAGGAGGCTGTTTTTGCTATTTATTGAGCACCCACTGTGTGCAGAGCTATCTGCTACAAGATAGGGAGAGAACCCTCCCCCCCCCCTGCCCCGCCTGTAAGCTATTTGTGGGCAGGGAATGTGACTGTTCATTGTTGTACTTCCCCAAGGGCTTAGTACAGTGCTCTGCACACAGTAAGCACTCAATAAATATGACTGATGAATGAATGAACCCTAAAGAGTTCACCATCTCTGCTCTCAACTTGTAAAAATCCCTGCTCTCCCTCCCCTTTGGGCATGAGCCTTAGGTGGGGCAGGCTCGGTACCTGACCTAATTATCTTATCTATAGCCTGAATTCAGCACAATGCTTGGGGCCTGATCAGTGGTGTTTGTTGAGGCTTACTGTGTGAAGACCTGATTTCCCCCCACCCCTCCTCAGTATCTTACCATCTAATTATTGTAATCAAGAGTCCCATCTGTTATGGACATCAGAGGGCTGCATTAGACCTCTATGAGGGCTGGGAATGTCTGGTTATCATTGTGTTGTATTTTCCCAAACACTCAGTATAGTGCTCTGCACATGGTAAGGTCTCAGTAAATACGACTGAATGAATGATCCCTCTCCTCTTCCCCAGGTTCTTCGTGAATTTCCCATCAGCCAAGCAATACTTCAGCCAGTTCCAACATATGGAGGACCCGGTGGAGATGGAGCAGAGTACGCAGCTGCGCAAGCACGCTCGGCGGGTCATGGGTGCCCTCAACACGGTCCTGGAGAACCTGCATGACCCCGACAAGGTCTCGTCCGTGCTGGCGCTGGTGGGCAAGGCGCATGCGCTCAAGCACAAAGTGGAACCCGTCTACTTCAAGGTACCTGAAGGGGGAAGCTGCGCATGTGCTTTGGAGCCGGCTGACATTTCTTGAGCGCTCACTGGGTGCAGAGCACTGTACTGAGAAGCAGCGAGGCCCGATTGATAGATCCAGGGCCTGGGAGTCAGGAGGACCTGGCTTCTCATCCCGGCTCTGCCACTTGTCTCCTGGGTGACCTTGGCCATGTCACTTCTCTGAGCCTCAGTTCCCTCATCTGTAAAATGGAGTTGAGGACTGTGAGCCCGTGTGGGACAGGGACTGGGTCCAACCCGATTTGCTCGTAGCTACCCCAGGGCCTGACACACAGTAAGCACTTAACAAATACCAATATTATTACTAAGCGCCTGGGAGAGTGTGCTGCAACGGAGGTGGTAGACCATAACGAGCTTATAGTCCAGGGGAGGAGACAGACATCTATTAATACGTCCCGAGGGGCTGAGGCAAATACCAAATGCTCGAATCAATCTAGTCAGTGGTCTTTATTGAGTATTTTGCCTATAGAACCCTGTACTAAGCATTTGGGAGAGTACAGTACAACAGAGGTGGTAGAAGGCTTCTTCCCACAAGGATCTTACAGTCCTTACGGATGTGTGCATAAGTACATTGAGACTGAGGGCGGGGGGGAATTTGTCAAGCCGATCCCTGGTCTTCCGCCCCAATTTCCTAAAAGGAAGGGGCTGAGTGGGAAGGGGAGACATGGGCAGGGGACCTCGTGCTCACCTCACCCCTTAGGTAAGCAGCAGAGGCCCAAGAAGAGTCAGGATCTGGGTTCTAATCCCTGGCCCGGCACTTGCCTGCTGTGACACTTTCCTGTGCCTCCGTTTCCCTACCCGTAAAATGAGGGATTCAATTTCTATTCTCCCTCTCTCTTAGGCTGTGAGCCCCATCCTAGTTATCCCATGTCTAGCCCAGTGTTCAGTTGGGTGCTTGCCACAAAGTAAGTGCTTAACAGCCGCCGCTATTATAACCCTCTACCCTCCCAGATCCTGTCCGGGGTTATCGTGGAGGTCATCGCGGAGGAGTTTGCTGACAACTTTCCGGCCGAGACCCAGAGAGCCTGGGCCAAGGTGCGCAGCCTCATCTACACCCACGTGACAGCCGCCTACAAGGAAGTGGGCTGGGGCCAGCAGATTCCTCACGCCACCGTGTAAGTGGGCAGGCGGGCGGACAATGGGGCGGACCTCCCTCCCGTCTGCTTCCAGAAGCACCCCCCGCTCCCCGTGCTCTGGGGGAGAGTCTCCCCCAACCGTCACTGGTCCAATCCTAACCGACGGTGCTCTCCAGGGGTGTCACCGGAAGGATGATCCCCCCCTTTCCGTGGTGTCATTTCCATCCCAGAAGCCTTGATGGGCAAAGGGGCATTTCCTTCCCCTGCGATTCCATACATGCCCTCTTTTGACTGCCAACATCTGACCCTCGTGCCCAGCCCCAACAAAAAACTACACTGAAGCCTTACTACCAGTCAATCGGTCATATTTATTGAGCCCTTACTGAGTGCAGAGCACTGTACTAAGCACTTGAGAGAGTCCAAAACAACAGAATTCACAAACATGGGTTCCCTGCCCATAACGAGCTTAAAGTCTAGAGGGGGCGCTGACTGCTCCCCCTCTGGGCTGGGCCTCTTCCAGTCATCCCCTACCCTCCCTCACCCCAGGGAACACGGGGTCCCACTAAGGTCAGAGCCAAAGGGCAGCATGGAACCAATTTGATTTCTGATCTTCTCCCTCCAGCCCCAAGGAGGGACTTAGTGGCCCCGGGAGCCAGCCCTGGCCATGTAGCCCCCCATTAAGCCCCCCTCTCTGGCCAGCCTGGGGTGCTTCCTTTCCCCAGAGACTGCTTGCTTGCCATTGGTGGCAGTCTGGGAGTGTTTTGATCTGGCTGACTCCCCCACCCTCTGCTCGGCGCATGGAATGGGGCCAGGACCGCCGGTGACCCTGAGATCCCCAGAAGGACACGGATTGTGCACGAGGCACATCCGCACAAGGCCCCATTGCATGTGTGTGCCCACTGCTGCCCCACCCACAGGTGGCAGCGGCCCGTCAAGGGCAACTGCAGGAGCCTCGCTGACCCAGGCGCCCCGCCCCCAGCAAGAGTTAACTATAAAGACCCCCAGGGGGGCAGCAGCCAGACAAGCCAGGCGTCTGTCCTCGTTGTCCTCGTCCCCGCCCCCGCCCCCAGAGGGAAAGGGCAAGTCTGGGAGCGAAGCAGCGGAGGAGGAACTGGGGGCGGGAGGGACCGGGGCCGACCCTGGGTCAGCTCACAGTTCGGAACTGGGGATCATTTTCCAGCATTTTCCCATGGAAAACAGCCTCGGCCCTGCCCTAGGGAGCCCCCGGGCCCCCTCTTCCCTGGCTCCAATGAGCTCGGGGTTGGAGGGGGATCCTCGAGCCCCTGCTCCCCGGTGGGCTGCCCCCCGGAAGGCCGCCTCCCGGAAGGCATTCATGCAGGCTGTCCTGGCCCAACAGTGTCCAGATGCGCACAGCTGGTTGGCCCCCAGGCCTGCCCCCGACCCCAGGGCTGGATAGAAATAAACCTGGGGGTTATTTTTTACCTGCGGGGCACTGGGGGCAGAGTTTAGGGAGTGATGCCCCAGTGGGGGCTGTCACAGGGAGGTTGGAGGGGTGGTCCCGCCACCGGGTTCAGGGAGGAGGTTGGACAGGGTAGGGCAGGGCAGGGGTCCCGTCTGCTCTGGAACGGAGCAGGGCTGGAGCTGAGTTTGTTTACAGCTGGGAGATGTGGCTTCCTGCTTCCAGGGAAAGGGCCGTGAATCAGAAACACATGCAGGAGGGTTCCTTCATGCCGCCCCCACCCCCTTGCTCCCCGCGGGGCTGGCTGCAGCCTGCCAAACCCCAAACATTTGCGAAATGGTTTGGAGACACGACACGCGAGGCGAATAGAGCCCCCCGTTTCCAGCCCAACCCTTGGCTGCCTGCGCTGTCCTGGATGGGGATTCAGTGGCGAGGAGGAAGTTGGGGGGTTTGGCTGGAACCAGACCCCCCCGCCCCAAATCTCCAACCCTGTTCCCACAGCTGCTCCCTATCCCAGGCAGTCCCTGTCGTCCACCTCCCAGCTCACCAAGCCAATTGCGTCAGATGAGGCCTCTGGGAAGACGGCTCGGTTCAGAGAGCCGCGGCCCTTCCCGTCTCTTACCCTTGGGTGCCAGGGTTCCGGGGCTGGATCGGGCAGGCAGTGGGGGAGACCAGGCCAAGCTTTCTAAATCTGTTCCCTGGTCATGGCTTAGGGAAAAGAGACTGGGATTCGGAGGACCCGAGTTCTAATCCCATCCCTGCCACTTGTCCGTATGTGACCTTGGGAAAAGACGCTTCTCTGGGCCTCAGTTTCCTGCCCCGGGGGATGTGGCTGGCAAGGGGACCAGAGATTTGAGGGGGCTGTTTCAGGGAGAGGCCAGGGATGGCTGGCTGCTGTGTCTCTGTTGTCTTGGGGTGGACCAGCTTACTGCAGCGTGAGATGGGAGTGTTTTTGTGGGGTCTGCAGAGGGTGTCATGAGGGTGGGGAGGTTGTCTTTATGACCCTAGGGCTTCTGGGAGGGGACACTTGGGGGCACAGTTGGCCTCTCTGAGCACCGCGCTGCCCGTCATCCCTTGAATTTAGGGTCGGAGCCCCTCCCCTTGTCCTGATGATAGGGCAGAAGAAGCAGAGTGTGAGTTCTCAGTGCACGGTGAAGCCCTGTATATTTGGGGAAGCACAGGGCAGGAGCGTCCACCTCCAGGGCCCGGGCCCAAGTTTCCCGCTAACCTGATGGTCCCTTCCCTCTCTCCCGCTCTACAGCCCGCCAGCCACCCTGCCCTCTTCACTGCCGTAGGCCCCTTCCCTGCCCCGCATCAGCACCTCCAACGGGAGACCGGGATCCCCCGGTGGGGGGGCCGGCCTCCACCCTCCGCCCCCTCCGTCTCCTCCCTCTCTGGCGCCGAGGAAGCTGGAGGGACGCCGCCAACTCTTCCTTCAAGAGACGGGCCGCCCTGGGGCTACCGAGAAGTGGTATCGGCCACCCAGATGCCGGGCCTCATTCTGCGGCCCTCCCCCCCTCCAGTGGGGGAGCGTGCCCCCTCCCTGCAGAGCTGGGCCCACCGCTCCCACCCGGCCTTTTTACTTGCCGGTGGAGACGGTTGGCTCTGTAGCCCATCCTGAGAAGAAAGCAGCCTCCTGTTTCTCAGCCCACCCGACCCGGTGTTCCTGCGGCCCTCTCAGCATGCTGGACCTCACCTCACGTCACACCTCTAGAGCATCCTATGCACACATCTACCGTATATAAAGAGCTAGAGCTAGATACACTATAAGCCACACCCACCCATATATAGGCACCCCATCAAAGTGAGCACAGGGTGACGGGGGTTGCGGGTCAGCTTGAGATGGGACCAGTTCTGCAGGACTCATGTGGCACCTTCCGGGAAGTTAAGCTCTCTTGGTTCTTACCCTCAATCTTCCCCACCAACCCACAGGCACACACGCACATACCCACACACATACTAGGCTCAATGTCTTCCTTAGTTTCCTTAGTCCCTCTGACTCGGTGATCTGATCTATGTTTGGGCCTCGGGTACTGGCACAGATAAAGGGGTGGGGGTCCCAGATGTGCAGACAGGACCAGCTGTGTAGTTTCTGCTTCCTGCCCCACCCCAGAGACCCCGACATCCCCCTTCTGGGGAGTTGGAGTGAGTCTCCTGGCCCAGGCCCCCTACCCAGCCGTCTGTCCTGTCTGCCTGAGTTTCCCTGGGTCACTTGGAACCCCGTGTTGTCCCCAAGATGACCTTACTGCCGTGGCTGCTGTGCCCATGTACCCCACGTGTCTCTACCGTGCCCCAGCCACGAGGCTGTCAGTGTAACCACCTGTTCTGATTTTGTAGAATTCTTGTTTGTAACCGGAGCCGGCTATGTCATTAAATACAACTGTTCCCTGTCCACTCTGTCTTCCTGGTAATGTCTTGCCCATTTTCCCCCAGTCATTTTCTGCCTCCTTGGGGAGAACCGGCATGGGCTACTGAAAAGCGCATGAATCTTGGGGGTGTGGGGGTTGTCAGTGGACCTGGGCTCTAAACTCGGTTCTGCCCCTTTCATTCAATCATTTGTTGAGTGCCTGCTGTGTGCTGAGCCCTGTACTAAGCTCTTGGGAAAGTAATAATAATATTAATAATGTTGGTATTTGTTAAGCGCTTACTATGTGCCGAGCACTGTTCTAAGCGCTGGGGTTGACATAGGGGAATCAGGTTGTCCCACGTGGGGCTCACAGTCTTAATCCCCATTTTACAGATGAGGGAACTGAGGCACAGAGAAGTTAAGTGACTTGCCCACAGTCACACAGCCGACAAGTGGCCGAGCTGGGATTCGAACTCATGAGCCCTGACTCCAAAGCCCATGCTCTTTCCACTGAGCCACGCTGCCCTCTACTATACAACAGTAATCAGTGACATTCCCTGCCCATAAAGAGCTTCAGTCTAGAAGCAAGGAGACATCAATACATATAGTTACAGATAGTGTATATAAGTGCTGTGAAGGGGGGGGCGAGGGGAGCAAGTCAGGGTAGCACAGAAGGGAATGGGAGATGAGGAAAAGTGGGGCTTAGTCTTGGAAGGCCCCTTGGAGGAGATGTGCCTTCAATTAGGCATTTTAGGGTGGGAGGGGGAGAGTGATTGTCCAATTTTGGAAGGGGGAGGGCATTCCAGACCAGAGGCAGGTCATGGGCTAGGGGTCAGCGGTGAGATAGGCAAGATGGAGGCACAGAGGAGTCTCTTAGGGCAAATTATTCCTCTGGTCCTTGATTTCTTCAGCTGTAAAATGGGGATTCACTACCTCTTCTGTTAGACAGGGACTGTCCCACCTATCTTGCCACTACCCCAGCTTATCCTATAGAAAGCACCTAGCAAATATCACTATTATAGAGGAAGAAAATAACTGGGGGGGGGGGGGGGGGCAGCAGTTTGAGATGTCACCTGAAACGGACAGAGGGTCCGGTCTGGATTATCGTGTTATTAAGAGTTTACTCTGTCAGCTCTGTTCTGTTCGAAGCGCTTGGCTAGGTGCAAGGGGTTGAACAAGTTAAAAAGATTGGCGAAATCAGATCCCTGAGGAGATAAGGGGTCAAGGGAGGTGGGTGGGATGAAGCTCCAAGAGCCCGTGAAGAGTAGTTAATAGCCCTCCTCTTCACTGTGCTAAGCGCCTGAGAGAGTATAATAGGAAAAACACGATTCCAGTCCTCAAGGGTCTTTCGATCTCAAGAGGGGGACCGGCAGCGGCGAAATTACAAAGAAGTAATTGGGAGCAGCAGAAAGGAACAGATTCAGCCGGTAATAGACAGGAAGGAAGGCAAATAAGTGGATAAATGAGAGGACGTACATGGCCCACACTGCACACTGAGTCCCAAGGAGAGTTCTGTTTGCTTAAAAATGAAACAGGCAAAGGAAGGGTCCTAAGGGGAGTAGGGAAGATATTGGGGGTTTAATTCAGGAATCCTGGGGGGGCTCCCCCGACTCCACTGACCTCGGGCAAGATTTACCCTTCTGTTCTAAAGAGTGGGGTGAAGAGGACCGGGAAAGGGAAGGGGGATAAACGGAGGGGTGATGTGGGGAGGGTGTTGCGGAACGGTGTGGGCCCGGGGGTGGGGTGGGCGGGGTGTGAACCGCATCCCCCATGTTGGAATGAAATGTTCCCCCGGGGCTGCATGTCCAAGTGAAAAGCCGTCCCCTCCCACGCCCCCAACCCCCTTCCGATGATACAGGACAAAGTGTTCGGGGCTGCCCGGAAAACTGGGCTGGACTGAGGGGACAGGAGCTGGGGGTTGGTTGGGGGGAGGCTGGGGTTGGAATTTGAGCCCTGAAAAAGGGAGAGGGGGTCTTGCCCCTCCCCTGATCTTCCTTTGAAGATCCGGGAAGAGCTAGGGGCCAGGGTCACTGAGGACACGGGGACTATCTGAAAAATCAGCATTTGATTACTTTTCAGGTTATTTCCCCTCAAACAAACCCTGCCCCTCGGCCCCCTCCCTCTTGCAAGAGGAGATGAAAAGATATCATTCAGCTCTCCGAAGGCCCTGGGCTACAGAGTCCTATAACAAAACAAAAAGAAATCCAACCCGGAGACACTGTGGCCTAGTGCAGAAAACACAGGAGTGGGAGTCCGGAGATGTGGGTTCTAATCACAGCTCCTCCGATCAATCTCTGGGTGATATTTATTAAACGGTTACCATGTACAGAGGACCGTACTAAATGCTCCCTTCAGGAGCTTGCAGTCTATTGTGACAGAGCAGTCATCCATTCAATCGCATTAATTGAGCGCTTACTGTGTGCAGAGCACTGTACTAAGCTCTTGGGAGAGTACAGTAGAGTTAGTAGGCAAAATCCCTGCCCTCGAGGAGTTTACGATCTACCAAGAAGAGAAAGGCAATAAAATAAACGAAGATAGGGAAAGCAACAGAGTATAAAATTTGTTGGGTTGGGAGTGATTATCAATTAATAATAATAATAATAATGGTATTTGTTACACGCTTACTATGTGCCAAGCACTGTTCTAAGTGTTGGGGTAGATACAAGGTAATCAGGGGTCCCACTTTGGGGCTTACATTTTTAATCCCCATTTTACAAAGCAGGTGACTGAGACCCAGAGAAGTGAAGTGATTTGCCCAAAGTCACACAACTGACAAGTGGCGGAGTCGGGATTAGAACCCACGACCCCTGGCTCCCAAACCCGTGCTCTTTCCACGAAGCCACGCTGCTCCTCAAAGCACTTGTGGAGCACCACTTGCCGGCTGTGGGACCTTGAGCAAGTCACTTAAACAATCAGTCGTCTTTACCGAGTGCTTACTATATGGAGAGCACTGTATTAAGTGCTTGGGTGAGTATTAAGATTGTGAACCGTACGTGGGACAGGGGCTGCGTCCAACCAATTTGCTTGTAACCACCCCAGCGCTTAGTACAGTGCCTGGCACATAGTAAGTGCTTAACAAATACCACAGTGATTATTACTCATTTATTCAATCGTATTTATTGAGCGCTTACTGTGTGCAGAGCGCTTGGAATGTACAATTTGGCAACCGATAGAGACAATCCCTGCCCAGCAACGGGCTCGCAGCCTAAAAGGGGGATGACAGACAGTAAAACAAAACATAATTCTTCATTCATTCGAGCGTATTTATTGAGCACTTACTGTGCGCAGAGCGCTTTGTTATAAATTTGGAGAAGCCGCGTGGCTTAGTGGCAAGAGCACGGGCTTAGGAGTCAGAGGTCATGGGTTCTAATCCCACCTCTGCCGCTTGCCCGCTGTGTGACTGTGGGCGAGTCACTTCACTTCTCTGTCCCTCAGTTCCCTCATCTGTAAAATGGGGATGAAGACTGTGAGCCCCACGTGGGATAACCTGATCACCTGATCACAGAACAGTGCTTTGCACATAGTAAGCGCTTAACAAATACCATCATCATTATTATTTAATTACCATAAATGGGGATGAAGACTGTGAGCCTCATGTGGGACAATCTGATTACCCTCTGTCTACCCCAGCACTTAGAACAGTGCTCTGCACATAGTAAGCGCTTAACAAATACCAACAGTATTATTATTATACGACAGAGTTGGTAGACATAGTTCCTGCCAACAACCAGCTTCTCATCTTCTTTATCGGCAAAATGGGGTTAAAATACCTGGCCTTCCCTGCTCCTTAGAACGTGAGCCTCACCTGGGTCAAGGACTGTGGGGAATCTCATTAGCTTGGAACGTAGTAAGTGTTGAGCAGTGATTATCATCAGTATCATCTCATTAGAAAAGCAGCGTGACTCAGTGGGAAGGGCATGGGCTTGGGAGTCAGAGGTGATGGGTTCAAATCCCTCCTCTGCTGCTTGTCAGCTGTGTGACTGTGGGCAACTTCTCTGTGCTTCAGTTACCTCATCTGTAAAATGGGGATGAAGACTGTGAGCCTCATGTGGGACAACCTGATGACCCTGCATCAACCCCAGCGCTTCGAACATTGCTCTGCACATAGTAAGTGCTTAACAAATACCAACATTATTATTAATATTATCATCTCCCCGAGGTCACCACTGCAAGCCAGGTGTGTCTGGGGAGGCTTTGGCGGGAATCATTTATGATCTTTGGTCCAGGTGGGGGGTCCCGGGGCAATTTGGGGGGGCTCGGCCAGGGGGCCGCCCCGCCCCCTGCTCAACGGGCCGCAGAGCGGCCTCGTGGCGCCCCCTGCTGGTCAGGCCGGGAACGACTGAGACCCTTTGGGGTCACTATTGATAATAATATTGATAATTATTATTGATAATAATAATAAAAAGTATTTCACTCAATTGTCTTTATCGAGCGCTTACTATAATAATAATGTCGGTATTTGTTAAGCGCTTACTATGTGCAGAGCATTGTTCTAGGCGCTGGGGTAGACTTACAGGGTAATCAGGTGGTCCCACCTGAGGCTCACAGTCTTAACCCGCACAATAAATACGATTGAATGAATGAATGAAAGTACAGTTTATTCTAAGCACTGGGGCAGCTACAAGGTAATCAGGTTGTCCCAGGTGAGGCATAAGAGCACTGGCTTGGGAGTCAGAAGTCATGGGTTCTAATGCCGGCACTGCTACTCGTCTGCTGTGTGACATTGGGCGAGTCACTTAACTTCTCTGTGTCTCAGTTGCCTCATCTGTAAAACAGAGATTAAGGCTGTGAGCCCCACGTGGGACAACCTGATCACCTTGTATCTACCCCAGAGCTTAGAACAGTGCTTGGCACACAGTAAGTGCTTAACAAATACCATCATTATTATTATTATTCATTCCCATTTTACAGATGCGGTAACTGAGGCACGGAGAAGTTAAGTGACTTGCCCAAAGTCACAGAACAGATAAGTGGTGGAGGCAGGATTAGAACCCACATCCTCTGACTCCCAAGTCCATGCTCTTTCTGCTAAACCATGCTGCTTCTCACTGGATCCCTAATTGGGTCAGACCTGCTCAGTTCAGTCGCTCACGCAAAGGGTAGGGCTGTTCCGGACGAGGCTGGAACCGGGAGACGAAGGATGTCGGGAATCGGGCCAACAGCCCACGGGGTTGGGTTTTGAGCAGGGCTGGATTATTGCAGGGGTGTTATTATTATTATTATTGCTGTTCTTGTTAGTGCTTACATTATATCATCATAATAAAGCCAGTGCTCTGCACACAGTAAGAGCTCAATAAATATGATAGAATGAATGCATGAACGAGCACCATAAAAAAAATATTAGATCCCAGGTCTCTGGACTCCCAGGTCCCGGTTCTTTCCACAAGACCACACTTCTTGTATTTCCTCAAAGCCACAACTCAGACAGCAGCAGCCAGGCCACAGACCTCAGCCAGGACAGGGTCCAGGCTCCTGTCTGTCTCCTCTATCCCCTTTCATTCATTCAGTAGCATTTATTAAGCGCTTACTGTTTGCAAAGTACTGTACTGAGCGCTTGGGAGAGTATAATGTAACAATAAACAGACACGATCCCATCCCACAATGAGCTTACAGCTTAAAGGGGGAACTAAGTCGGTTGTTCTTCAGACTGTTAGCTCCTTGTAGGCAGGGGACATGCCTACCAATTCTGTCCTGTTGTACTCTTCCAGTGCTCTGTATCGGGTAAGCACTCAATAAAAGAGAAGTATTGTGGCTCAGTGGAAAGAGCATGGGGTTGGGAGTCAGAGGTCATGGGTTCTAATTCTGCCTCCGTCACTTGCCAGCTGGGGGACTTTGGGCCAATCACCTAACTTCTCTGGGCCCCAGTTACCTCATCTGTAAAATGGGGACTAATAATAATTAATAATTTTGGTATTTGTTAAGCGCTATGTGCTGAGCACTGTTCTAAGTGCTGGGGTAGATACAGGGGAATGAGGTTGTCCCACGTGAGGCTCACAGTCTTAATCCCCATTTTACAGATGAGGGAACTGAGGCACCGAGCAGGTAAGTGACTTGCCCGAGGTCACACAGCTGACAAGTGGAGGAGTCAGGATTAGAACTCACGACCTCTGACTCCTAAGCCCATGCTCTTTCCACTGAGCCACGTGGACTAAGACTGTGAGACCTATTGGGGCAACCTGATCATCCTGTATAATAATGTTGGTATTTGTTAAGCGCTTACTACGTGCAGAGCACTGTTCTAAGCGCTGGGGTAGATACAGGGGAATGAGGTTGTCCCACGTGAGGCTCACAGTCTTCATCCCCATTTTACAGATGAGGCAACTGAGGCACATGGAAGTGAAGTGACTTGCCCACAGTCCACAGCTGAGTATCCCCCGCCAGCACTTAGAACAGTGCTTGGCACATAGTAAGTGCTTAACAAATACCATCATCATCATCAGAGAAGCAGCGTGGCTCAGTGGAAAGAGCACGGGCTTTGGAGTCAGAGGTCATGGGTTCGAATCCCGGCTCGGCCACTTGCCAGCTGGGTGACTGTGGGCAAGTCACTTAACTTCTCGGTGCCTCAGTTACCTCATCTGTAAAATGGGGACGAAGACTGTGAGCTCCACGTGGGACAACCTGATTCCCCTGTGTCTACCCCAGCGCTTAGAACAGTGCTCGGCACATAGTAAGCGCTTAACAAATACCAACATTATTAAATACCACTGATGGACTTGATTGATCTTTCAGACAGGAATTTTCACCAGGGGCAGAGCAGCTCTTCCCCACTGGGGGGCGCCCCTGCACTATCAATCGCAGGCACCGATAGACAATCAATGGCAACAATTGGACACCTCTTATTCATTCATTAATTCATTCATTCAATCGTATTTATTGAGCGCTGACTGAGTGCAGAGCACTGTACTAAGCGTTTAGAAAGTACAATTCATCAAAAGAGAGAGACAATCCCTGCCTACAACGCTCTTACAGTCTAGAAGGGGGGGAGACAGGCATCAAAGCAAGTAAACAGCAGAAAGAGGCCAAGGTCATGAGTTCTAATCCCACCTCCGATCAGCTGTGTGACCTTGGGCAAACCACTCAACTTCTCGATGCCTCAGTTACCCCATCTGTAAAATGGGGATTAAGACTGTGAGCCCCACATGGGACAACCTGATTACCTTGTGTCTACCTTGTATCTACCTTGAATCTACAATTCTGTTGCAGAACTGTACATTCCAAGCACTTAGTACAGTGCTCTGCATATAGTAAGCACCCATTAAATACTACTGAATGAATACCCCAGCACTTAGAACAATGCTCGGCACATAGTAAGCGCTTAACAAAATACCAACATTTTTTTTTCTGTGCCTCAGTTCCCTCATCTGTGAAATGGGGATGCAGACTGTGACCCCTACGTGGGACAACCTGAGCCCCTTGTATCTCCCCCAGCGCTTAGTACAGTGCTCTGCACATAGTAAGCTCTCAATAAATACTACTGAATGAATACCCCAGCGCTTAGAACAGTGCTCGGCACATAGTAAGGGCCTAACAAATACCAACATTTTTTTTCCCTGTGCCTCAGTTCCCTCATCTGTGAAATGGGGATGCAGACTGTGATCCCTATGTGGGACAACCTGATTCCCTTGTTATCTCCCCCAGCGCTTCGTACAGTGCTCTGCACATAGGAAGCGCTTAACAAATACCAACATTTTTTTTTCTATGCCTCAGTTCCCTCATCTGTGAAATGGGGATGCAGACTGTGATTCCCTACATGGGACAACCTGATTCCCTTGTATCTCCCCCAGCGCTTAGGACGGTGTTAGGCACAGAGTCAGCGCTTAAGAAATACCAACATTAGTATTATTCTTAACGGGTATCGATATAAATAAATAAAATTGTTAATTAATTAGGGGGCTTCGTAGGCAGTAAGCACGACTGAATGAATGACTGACTCACTGAATGACTGACTCACTGAATGACTGAATGACTGACTGACTGAATGATGATGATGATGATGTTGGTATTTGTTAAGCACTTACTATGTGCCAAGCACTGTTCTAAGCGCTGGGGTAGACATGGAAATCAGGTTGTCCCACGTGGGGCTCACAGTCTTAACCCCCATTTTACAGATGAGGTAACTGAGGCACCGAGAAGTGAAGTGACTTGCCCAAAGTCACACAGCTGACATGTGGCCGAGCCGGGATTCGAACCCATGACCTCTGACTCCAAAGCCCGTGCTCTTTCCACTGAGCCACGCTGAATGAAGAATGATTTTGAGGAGTAGGAAGGCAGGAGGCCCCTCCTCACAGCGTTTATAGCAGTGTAGGGGAGGTGACCTCGTGGCCCTGAAGGGCGGCGCCCCCCCCGTTGCTGAGGCGCGCGGAAGGAGCGCGTGCGGAGCGTTGCCTCAGAACCGCATAACTCGACCTCGCGCCATGGCAGATCCTTCCGCGCCTTCCTCGGCGCTACCACGTGGGCACGAGGCCCGCCTGCAGCCCCGCCCCTTCAGTTAGGCCTCGCCCACAAAGGCCACGCCCCTTCACCATGCGTCCCGCCCCCTATGACGTAGCAGAGGGGAGAGAGTGGCCACGCCCACCGCCTCGCGCGCTGCCCCCCCGCCCCCTATGACGTGTAGAGGGGAAGCGACTGGCCCCGCCCACTGCCTCGCACGATGGGCCTCGCCCCCTCTGACGTATAGAGAGGAAGCGAGTGGCCCCGCCCACTGAATCGCACGCCGCCCCGCCCCCTCATGACGTAAGATGGGAGGGAGTGGCCCCGCCCACTGCCTGGAGCGAAGACCACGCCCCTTATGCGTAACTAAAAGGAACGATTGGCCCCGCCCCTTTCCGTCCTTGGGGCCCCGCCCCGAGCAGCCTGACCTTGGCCCCGCCCCCTCCATGAGGGGCTAATAATCATCATACTGTCGGTATTTGTTAAACGCTTATTCTGTGCCGAGCACTGTTCTAAGCGCTGGGAGAGATACAGAGTCATCAGGTTGTCCCGCGTGGGGCTCACATTATTTAATCCCCATTTTTCCAGAGGAGGTCACTGAGGAAGGGAAGTCACACAACTTGGTCACACAACTGACAAGGGGCGGAGGCGGGATTAGAACCCACGACCTCTGACTCCTAAACCCGGGCTCTTGCCACGGAGCCACGCTGCTTCTGGAGGGAGGAGCGAGTGGCCCCGCCCCGGGGACATGACCACGCCCCTCCAACGAAGCCCCGCCCCTATTTCGCAGGTAGCCCCGCCCCTTAACCACTGAAACCACGCCCCCTGCCGGTGCAGGTGGAGGGGAGCGAATGGCCCCGCCCCTTGCACCGACCACGCCCCTAATTCCCCCATTAGCCACGCCCCTTTCCCGCCCCCTACCGGGCAGGTAGAGGAAGGAGCGCTCGGCCCCGCCCCCTCCCTTTCCCGGTCCCGCCCCCCGTCCCGGTCCCGGTCCGGGCCCCGCCCCGCAGCTCGGCCCGCGCTCCGGCCGGAGGAGCGTCCCTGCTGCGTGGGGGCCGGCAGGGAGGTGAGTGCGGGGCCGGGACCGGGAGCGGGACCGGGAGCGGGGCGCCTCCCCAACCCCAGTTTCGGTGTGCGGGGCCTGGGGCGGGTCGGTCCCGGTCGGTGGGGGGTCGGGGGTCGGTCGGAGGGAGCCAGCCGCCCCGCACACACGTGGGCCCGCACCGGGAACCGGTCCCACCAAAAGCCCTTCTCCTCCAGGAGGCCTTCCCCGATTAACCCCTCATCACCCCTCCCATTTCTCCCCTCCTCCCTGCGTCGCCTGGACACTCGGGTCCGTTCCCTTTAAGGCCTTTAACACTCACATTCGTATTACAATAATCATTGTGGTATTTGTTAAGCGCTTACTACGTGCCAGGCACTGTACTAAGCACTAGGGTGGACACAGGCCCGGTCCCGCATGGGGATCACGGTCTTCACCCCCGATTTACAGATGAGGTAACTGAGGCACAGACTATCAGCTCCTTTAGGGCAGGGACCCTCCCCACCAATTCCATTTCAGTGTCCTTTCCCAAGCCCTTAGCACAGTGCTCTGCCCACAGTAAGCACGCTAAGTGTTATTGATTGAAAGTACCAAATGAGAAGCAGAGGGTCCTAGTGGGTGGAACACCGGTCTGGGAGTCAGGAGGACCTGGGTTCTAATTCTGGCTCTTCCACCTGTCTGCTGTGTGACCTTGGGTAAGTCACTTCACTTCCCTGGGCCTCAGCTCATTCATAAAATGGGGACTGAAAATGTGAGTCCCCTGTGGAACATAGACTGTGTCCAAACTGATTATCTTGTATCTACCCCAGGGTTTAGTACAGTGCCGGGCACCTAGAAAGCACTTCATACCACAAAAAAAGGAGGGTAGGGGTGTGACCCCCGCCCCTCACACTGGGAGGTGGCCAACTCCAGTCCTGAGGATCTCCTAGAGGGTATTGTTCTCCTCTAATCCAGTGGGCACCCCCTCCCCACTTTGACCCGTAGGTCCAGCTGCCTTCCAGAGGTGTCGGAGTTGTCTCTGACCCATTGGAAGGAGACACAGTGAGAAGACGCATAATCTTTGCTCTGGTTTCTCAGCCCAGATCTGCTTCTGGGACTTCCTCAGGTCTAAATTGGGAGCCTTGGTTGGAATGGCTTCCAGAGGCAGTGGTAAAATCCAAGTCGATTGGAAGCCCCCGGAGGCCGGGGTCCCTGTCTCTGTGGTGTACTCTTCTTAACCTCTTAGCCCAATACATAGCACTCATAGCGCTCAGTCAAGGCCATTGAACGATTGATGGATGAAAGCACCCCTGTGTCCCCCTGCTGCCGACTCTGTGGGATCTTCTGTCTCAACTTCTGCCTCAGGTTCCCCTCTAAGATTTAGGGGAAGAGATGGGAGGGCTGTGGTCACCTGGACTTCCCTCCCAGGGTTTACTGATGGTCACTGAGAATCTCTCAGCCCTGAATTGATTCCCCAGAGAAAGATGATGATAATAGTAATTGTGATATTTGTTAAGCACCGACTTTGTGCTAAGCACTGGGGTAGAAACAAGATGATCTAGTTGCACATCATCCCTGCACCTCATTGGTTCTCCCAGTCTAGACAGGAGGCAGAGCAGGTAATGAATCCCCTTGTTACAGGTGAGGAAACTGAGGCCCAGAGAAGTGACTTATCCAAGGTGACACAGGCTGACAGAACCCAGGTCTCCTGACTCCTAGACCTGGGCCCTTTCCATCTGGCCCTGCTCCTTTGTAGGGGTGCAGGTCCCACTGTATCACTAGGGTTGCGTTTTGGGGAAACCCATCCCAAAGCACTGACTGGTTTTGAAAGCCCCCTTGGTTTCTTGCAACTCTGAGGCTCGTTGTTTCCAGACAGGCTCCCATCGTCAAAGGAGCTTTTCTTCATTGGCCAACATCGGCCCGGCCAGAACGTGGAGTGAACACCCGGGCCTTGAGGGGGTTGCGTGTGGGCCCTGGGCCCATCTAGGAACGGCTTGTGGTCAAAGCCCACCGGGTGTTGGTAGGGGAGAGGGGACTTGTGTTATCGGGGGCTTGGAATGATAGCCCCTGCCAAGTCGGGTGGGCGGCAGGACTGTGGGCTGCCCTGTGGTCTCCTGAATAATCACTGTGGTATTTGAATAATCACTGTGATATTTATTAAGTGCTTACTAAGGTGCTAAGCGCTGGGTAGATACAAGATAATCAGTTTCTACGCGGGGCTCACAGTCTAAGTAGGAGGAAGAACAGGTTTTGAATCTCCACTTTACGGATGAGGTAATTGAGGAATGGAAAAGTTAAGTGACTTGCCCAAGGTGTCACAGCAGGTGCTTGGTGGAGCCAGGATTAGAACCCAGTTCTCTGATTCCCAGGCCCATGCGCTTTTCATTAAGGCCACGCTGCCCTTCTGGGGAACATCTTGGGTTGGTAAGGGGGGTTTTGTACCTGACCTTTGGGCTGGGTCTGCCCCAAAGAAAACAGAAGGCGTATCATTCAGTTAATGGTATTTATTGAGCATCTACCAACTAGTTGATAGTCTACAGGAGGAGACATATTTAAATAAATGATAGTGTTGTAATAACGGGTTTGACTGCAGGCCTTGCTGGTTGCAATACCTTGTGCTAAGCCCTCGAGAAGCAAATATCATGGTCCCTACCCATAGAGAGTTTCCACTCTGTCCCCACCCCACCTAAAATACAAACCAAGTAGGATCAGCAGTATTCTTTGGGAATTTCCCAACATCTGACAAGCCCCACAGTACTTAAGAACATATCCTAATAGCAAATATTTCCCCTCTCTAATTTATTTTAATGTCTGTCTTCCCCTGTAGACTGTAAGCTCTTGTAGGCAGGGATCGGGTCTAACACCTCTATTGTATTGTACTTTTCCCAGTGCTTAGCACAGCGCTGTGCATACAATAAGTTCTCAGGAAGTACTGTGGATTGATCCATTAGTCTGGCTATGGTAAAATGGCAAAGTCATTCAAGCAACAGGCTCTTAGGGGCAACAATCATTAGACCATATCAGTAAATATACTATTCACTGCCCTTCCCCATCCTCAAAGCCCTTCTGAAATTCCATCTCCTCCAGGAGGCCTTCCCTGGTCTATCTCTCATCTCTTGACTCTTCAGCCCTTTCATGTCACCCAAGCACTTGGATTCCCCACCGCCCCCCCATCCCATTGATATGCTTATGTACATATCTTTATAGCTTCTTCCAGCTGCAAATTATTTTAGTGTCCTTGGATTGTAAACCTCTCTAGGGCAGGGATCTTTTCTCCTAGTGATAACTGTGGTATTTGTTAAGGGTGTACTATGTGCCAAACACTGTGCTAAGCAGGTGGGTAGACACAAGACAATCACTTCCTGTCCCACGCAGGGCTCATAGTCTAAATAGGAGAGAGAATGGGCATTTAATCCCCATTTTACAGGTGAGGAAACTGAGGCCCAGAGAACTGAAGTGACTTGCCCTGAGTCACAGTAGGCAAGGGGCAGGGGCAGGATTAGAACCCAGGTCCTTACTCTTTTGTACTCTCTCGAGCACTTAGGACAATTCTTTCCACACAGGTGTTCAGTAGATGCTATCGATCGATTGCAGAATCGTGAACGGGGTGTTGTAGATGTTGAGTAGGGTCGTGTAGACATAGCCTTAGATTGAGACACCACCCAGCCTGTTACTGGTTTATTCTTTGGACAGGGATTTCACAACAGCTCAGACCCAGGAACCTCTGGGTCAGCGGTGGGGGCGTCAGGGACCTCTCCTCTCCTTCCCCACACAACGCCAGGCCTCGGTGACTGTGTTTGGGCCTTGTAATAATAATGAAAGACGTGAGGGAGCCGCCCCCTTCCCCGCTAAAGGAAATTAATCAGGCCAGGCCGACCCAGGCCAATTGCTGTCATTGGCCCGTGGTCTGTGGCTAAAGAAACAGGCCCCGGTTTTGCCCTGGTTGGATTCATCAGGCCCAGGGGACCACCCCCGTCACCCAGCGGGTCAGGGATCGCCCGGCGAGGGGTCACATCCGTGAGGAGGTGAGCGCAGGCAGCCGTCCGACAGCCCCCCGGGGCCGAGCCGACCCCAGCCGGGACCGGTTCTGGCTGGCGCCAGGAGGAGGGCAGAAGCCCCTGTCCTGCAAAGGCGGGGGGGGGGGGGGGGGCTCTGAGCCGGAGCCTCCTGGGCATGGGGGCTGTGACCCAAGAGAGAAGATGGCTATTCTCTCCCCGCCCCCCTGGTTTGGGTCAGGTGCCCTCCTGGACCCACCACAAGCTCCACCTCTCCATTCACCCCATAGTCAGGGGTGATGGAGGGTGGGAGGGATGTTCATGTGTTTTTGGCCTTGCTGCCTGTGTGCCTGCCTGTGTGTATGTGTGTTTTCACAGCCTCTGGGTGTCTGTCACTTTTTTGAGTGTCTGTGTGTCAATGTGTGAATTTATGGGCTTTGAGTCTCTGGGTGTCTCTGGGTGTCGGGTGTGTTTGTGATCTGTGTGTGTGTCTCTATGTACTGTGTGTGTGTCTCTATGTATTCATGGTCTGTGTGTGTGTGTGTGTGTGTCTTTCTCTGTCTCTGTGTGTCTCTGCCCACCCATTTGGTGATGGAAAGTGCTTCCTCCCCTCCCCAATTCAGCCCTCTCCCCATCTCCTGGCCTTGTGTAAGAGGAGAAAGCAGTGAGCTCAGGAGGCTCTGGGGGAGGAGTGGGGTGGGGGCGGGTGAGTGGCAGCCGGGTGGCAGCCTGGGGTCCAGATGCCTCCGGCCACCTGCTGCCCCATTGTCATTGTCCCTGTCCCTGGCCTCCTGGTCCCCAGGGGCCAGACCTCGGCTCAGGGCCCCGAGGAAGTCTGGATCAGCAGGAAGGATGCTGGGCCCGCAGGGAGGACCAGCGCGGGATGGCCTCCGCTGGCCGGCGCGGACGGAAGGGTCCCAGCTGTGTGGGGGCTGCTGAGCCAGGAGATGCAGGCGGTGTCTGCTCCGGCGGATTTATTATCCTTTCTGAACAGGCCTTTGTTTAGGGAGTGTTTATCTTGTCTGGTGAGTGGAACTTTTCTTTTGAAAGTGTGTGTGCGCGCGTGGAGGGTAGGGAGTCAGCAGGCCTCCCTTGTGCTGAGGAGGTGGGAGTGAGGGAGAAGGGTCTTTAGACCCAAGCTGCTCCCCATTAGAATGGAAGCTCCTTGAGGGCCGGGAACAGAGATCTTAAGGCAGTTGTGTTCTGCCAGGAGCTCAGTACAGTGCTCTGCCCTCAGTAGGCGCTCAACCAATGCCATCCATTGATGCTCAGCGAATGGAATCTGGATTATTCCTCCTGGAGCAGAGGCGGCTGAGGGGAGCCCTCCTGATTTAGTCTCTTGGTGGGTGTGAGATGGACCAAGGGGAAGGAGGCTGAAATTGCAGCGGGATGGATTAAGGCCAGACAGACAGAAGAACTTCCTGGCTGGAACAGGAAGGAATCTGAGGGAAGCCCGGGCTTCTCTTCCCCAGAACTATTCAGGAAGCAGACCAGGCGCCCACCTGGGTGGACTGGCAGCTTGGGGGCGGAGGACCTTGGAGTCAGAGGACGTGGGTTCTAATCCCAGCTCTGCCTCCTGCCTGCCGTGTGACCTGGGGCAAGTCACTTCACTTCTCCGGGCCTCAGTTTCCTCATCTGAAAAATAGGGATTCGGCACCTGTTCTCGCATCTACTTAGACTGTGGGCCCCAGGACTGTGTCTGACCTGATGATCTTGCCTCAACCTCAGCACTTAGTAAAATAATGATAATAATAATAATAATAATAATAATAATAATAATAATAATGTTGGTATTTGTTAAGCGCTTACTATGTGCAGAGCACTGTTCTAAGCGCTGGGGTAGATACAGGTTAATCAGGTTGTCCCACGTGAGGCTCACAGTTAATCCCCATTTTACAGATGAGGTAACAGGCACAGAGAAGTTAAGTGACTTGCCCACAGTCACACAGCTGACAAGTGGCAGAGCCGGGAGTCGAACCCATGACCTCTGACTCCGAAGCCCAGGCTCTTTCCACTGAGCCACGCTGCTTCCCCGCGTGCTTGGCATGTAAAATGCTTGGCATGTAGTAAATCCTTAATAAATGCCACAATTATCAATCAATCAATTCTATTTATTAAGCACTTACTGTGGCCAGAACCCTGAACTGAGTGCTTGGGAGAGTACGATACAACAGAATTAGCAGGCACACTCCCTGCCCATAATGAGCTTATAGTCTAGAGGGGAAGACAGACATTAATATAAATAAATAAACGGTGGATATGTTTGTAAATTCTGGGGGGCTGAAGGAGAGGTGAGTAAAGGGTGCAAATCCAAGCAGAAGAAAGTGGGAGAAGAGGAAATGAGGGCTTAGTTAGGAAAGGTCTCTTGGAGGAGATGGGCTTTCAGAGAGACTTCGAAGGTGGGGAGAGTCATTGTCTGTCCGATAATGGTAATAATTATTAATAGTCCTTTCCGGGATTGATGGGGAGTGAGATCGACTGATCAACTGCTGGTTTTCTTTGAGTGCTTACTGAGTGCAGAGAGCTATAGTGAGCTCTCGGAAGGATACAGCTCACTTCCCTGTCCTCAAGGGGCTTCCACTCCAATGATCACCGCCCCCCCAACCACCCCCTGGGGGTTGGGGTTCAGGGGCAGGGGGCGGCCGGCTGTGGTTGGAGCCCGTGCGAGGGAGAGGAGAAGCCGGGGCAGCGGGGGCGGGGGGAGCAGACGGTTGTTTGTGTTGTTGTCTCAATCCTAAACCCCATCCTGTCCTTTTCCCCGCATAGGCCTGGCACCGGTCCCGGTCTCCCCTCCCCCTCCCCCGCCCCGGCCCAGAAGGGCACAACCCCATTTGGCGGCAAAGGAGCGAGGCCTGGGCTGAGGGTGGGGCCCCGCTCCCCAGCTGTTGGGCGATGCTTCCGGGAGGGTGGACTTTGGGGGCTGCTGGGTTAGGGTGTGCCAAACGCCAGTCGTTGTGAGCAGGCAGGAAATGTGTCTGCCAAAGTTCCTGATTTGTCCTCTCCCAAGTGCCCAGTCCAATCCTCCATGCATAGAAAATGTTCAGTAAATACCCGTGGATCGATTGTTGGGACCCCGATCTGGTCCTCAGCCCCATGAAGGAGCTCTCGCCGGCCGGTGGGGAGAAGAGGGGCTCCTGGATTTCTGAGGAGGGTCTGGTGGGGCAGGGGGGTAAGGGGGTGGCTTTGGGGCCCCACTGTCTCACCTGAGGTTGAGGTGGGTCCAGTCCTTTGAAGTAGATACCCCCTTCCCTGCCAGGGTCGGTTTGGGCGTGTTGCGGAGGGGAGGGGGACCCCACATTCTGTCTCCTTCCTCCCTGGGGGCTGGCTCCCCATTGGCTTTGGCCGGGGGTGGTAGGGTGGTCTCTTGGCCCTCGGCACCAGAGCTGCCATCTCCCCGCTCTTCCTGACACTTTCTAAGCTAAGACCCAACCCCCAATAATAGTAATAATGGTGATGGTATTTATAAAATGCTCATTAAATGCCAAGCACTAGGCTAAACACTGGGGTGGATACAAGATGATCAGGACGGAAACAGTCCCTGTCCCACACAGTCTCACAGTATAAGAGGAAGGTGGTGACATCCCCATTTTACAGATAAGAAAGTTGATGACCAGAGAAGTTAAGTGGCAGAGTCAGGATTGGAACTTGGGTCCCCTGGCTCTCAGGCCTTCCTAGGCTTCTGGATTGATGGTGTCCATTTCCCTGCCCCCCACCCCTTTCCCCCAAGCCACCGGTCCTTACCAGAATTGCTAGGGGGCTGGGGCGGGATTGCTGGGGGATGTCACATGACCTCCTTCTGGAGGCCAGAACCTGGGAGGTCAGCAAAACTGGGGTATCTGTGGCGCTTTGACCCTCCCCGGCCAAGCTACCACGGGTCCTGCTTCCTCTTTTGCAACTTTCAGAAAGCGACCCCGAGGTCCGGATGGGGGAGGTCGATTTGCATGTCTGGCTGGGCTGGGGGTGGGGGTGCTTCTCCCCAGTCATCTCCCCCTCTCCACACCCCTGGGTCCCAGGACAGGGTGGGTCAGAGCCCAGATCCTGGCTGGATTCACCTTCATCCCCTCCCAACCCATGGCCCCAGTCTAGCCACTCCCCCTTTCTCCTTTCAGGATGGATTTAGTGCTCACTCTGTGCTGAGTGCTGGGGCAGATAGAGGAAGATCAGACCTGGCTCCTGTCCCCCTTCGGAGGCTTGCGGTCCGAGGCTTGCAGGCAAATCATCCCCATTTTACAGATGAGGAAACTGAGGCCCAGAGGGATGAAGTGACCGGCTCAAGGTTGCCCAGCATGTAAAAGGCAGAGCTGGGACTAGAACTGACTCACTTGCTCCTGATGCTCAGTCCAGTGCTCTTTCCACTGGCCCTGCCATACTGGTCCCCAGCCCTAATCCCCCCTCCTCATACCTTCTCTACCCCACAAGAAGCCCCCTCTACTGGCTCCCAGGCCTGAACCTGAGGCAGAAGCCATCCGGGAATATCATCAATTAATAGTATTTTTTGAGCACTGACTATGTGCTGAGCACTAACTATGTGCAGAGCACTGTACTAAGCACTTGGGAGAGTACAATACAACCAGGTCGGTAGACACATCCCCTGCCCACAAGGAGCTTGCCGTCTAGAAAGGAAGCCTGGAGAAAAGGGCCCACGGCTGGAGGTGGGGGGTCCCGGATCTTCCCCCAATGTGTGGTGTGACCTCGGGCCTCTCGTTTCACCTCTCTGGGCCTCCGATTCCTCCTCTGGGAAACGGGGTCGATAAACCTCTCCCTCCCTCCCTTGCGGGGTTCCTGTGGGGACAAAATTAGGTCAGTGATGGCAGAGAGCTTAACAAAAAGCTGTTCTGCTCTGGCATTTCGTCCCGGGTTTTGAGCCTGCCCCTCTGCCTCGTCTCATTCGCTTGGCCTTGCCCGTAGAGGTGACCACCCGCCGTCTTCCGGGCTGGGCCAGGCCTGGGAAAGTTCTGCAGCTTCAGAGTTTTCCCGGTGTCTTCGTTTCCCCATATCAGGTGAGCGAGGGACGCTCTCCCTGCCCCGGTGAGCAAGGTTGCCCCTGCTGAGTGGGTGGTGGGTTGAGGGGGTGGTCGGCCAGGTTCGGTCAGAGGTATTTCTTGAGCACTTACTGTGTGCAGTGCACTGTTGAAGCCCCTGGGAGAGTACAGTACAACACAGTTAGTAGACACATCCCCTGCCCCCAAGGAGCTTCTAGAAGGGGGGAGACAGACGTTAAAATAAGTGCTGTGAGGGTGGGGGGAATACCAAGTGCTTGAGGTGGATCCGTGTACACATGTGTGTGTCGGTAATGCAAGACGGAGTGGGGGAAATGAGAGTTTAGTTAGGGAAGGCTCTGAGCCCCCAAGTGCCCCATCCCCTATGCACCCCCGCCTCCTGAGATGGGCTGGACGGTCCCGGACCCGTTCCGTCGGACAGGTGGAGGTGGTGGTGGCGGAGCCCTCGGCAGCCCAGCCCGAATGAGGTTATTCTGGCCAGTGGCGGGACCGAGCTCAAGGGATTAGCGGAACCGGGATTGCGGGAAGGCTTTGGTGCCCTGGTCCTCGTGCGGCAGAGTGGCATGGGGGGCCAAACTCCTGGGTCGCTGACTGCCCCTTGGGGAGGGGGTACTCCTAACCCTGGAGCCAGAGGCAGGCCACGGGGGCCCCATGGGACCAAGGGCGACCCCACCCTCCCGGAAAACTGGCCTCAGGAAGGGTGGATGGGGGTGGCGTCAGGCCCCAGCGTACTGTTTCCCCACCCTCATCCCAAGTCCCCATCGTTGGTCTCCCTTGCCTCCAGACCCCACACCCAACCCTGGTCCCCGGGGGGAGAACTTGGACCCAGCGCTTGCCCTGGCCTGGACTGGGGGTTTCCTGCTGGAAGAGGAGGAGGGATTGTCCCCAGCCCCCTCCCGGCCCTCCTGACTCTTCCTGCTCCCCTGGCACTTGTGTCCTTCCTGTTGGGGTGTGTGTGTGTTGGGGGGGTGTTGGCCCTTCTTCCCTCTCACTTCTCCTTCCCCTTCCAGAATGGGGTCAGCCTGGGCGGATGAGGCCGGGCGGCCTTGGTGCACGTGGTCCCCCGGGTCCGTCCGTGGGGGTCCAGAGTGCACCCGAGGCCCTGGCAGCTTCCTGGTGGCTGCCGGATGTGGCCGGGGGCCCCCTCCCAGGATGAGCTGCAATTTCCTCTGTAGCGAGAGCAGGGTGCTTGGCTGCGTGGCGAAGAGCAGGAGATAAGGCCACGGCGGGGGCAGGGGTGGGGCTTTCCCATGCCCCATCCTGCCCCCCCGCCCACTCAGCAGAGACCAGGGATTCCCGGCTCCCCCGTTCCTTCCCTCCCCTACCCTCGGCCCTTCCAACCCTTTTCCCCCCCAGGTCCTCGCCTTCCCTCACCTGGACCCTTCTACTGTGTCACCTAACACAGTTCAGGCTGTCGTTGGTGAGAAGTGATGGTTCTGACCACGGTTCCAGGCTCGGAGGGGAGAGCGGGGAAGCTGGTGGGGAGAGGGTTTCTCCCTCACCCTCTGAGAGCCCTTCTCTCGCCCAACCCCTTGGGGCCGGGTGGCCCTGGCTCCCATGGGTGTGTGTGTGTGTGTGTACACCTGCCAGCCGTCCTCCCTCTGTACCCTTTCCCTGGTGGCTGGGGCGGGGACTGAGGAGACGGGAAGCTTTCCGCGCCTCGCCCCGGGCCGGGCTGTTGCCCGGGCACCGGCCCAGGGGTGCCGGAGGAGGTTGGGGGGCTGCCGGGGAGAGTTGGAGCCTGGGCTTCCAGGCCGAGAAGCAGCCAGGGCCCAGCCTCCGGCCCGGGGGCTTAAACCGACAAGGCCCCAGACCTCCGCTGGAAAGAAACTAAAGGTTCTTCAAGGAACTTTATCTGAGTATCTTCTCTGCCCCTCCCTCCCCCCTCCCTCCCTTCTACCCTTCCCCCCCGCAAGGCTGGGGGTGGGGCTGGGGCTGGGGTTTCACAATCCGCCCTCTGCAGCCTGACTCAGCCTGGGCTCTGGGCCTGGTGTCCCGGTGCCAGGCAGCGGGCGGGCACGGGCGGGCGGCCAGGCCTCTCGAGGGGTTGGGGTCGGGAGGAGGACCCTCTGCAGAGGCCTGGCTCTGTGGAGGGGGAGGTTGGGGGTCCCGGCTTCTGGACCTCCAGACCTCCGATTTAGGTAGAGGGCAATGCCTATGATGACTGGGCTCCAATCAATTAATCAATCAGTGGTATTTACTGAGCGTTTACTGTGTGCCGAGCGCTATACTAATGGCTTGGAAGAGGAAACTATAACAGAGTTGGTGGACACATCCCCTGCCGCAAGGAGCTTACAGCCTAGAGGGCGAGACGGACATTAGTATAAATAAATAAATGACCAATATGGATGTAAGTGCTGTGGTCTTCAGGCAAGAGGCTGGACTGTTCAGCAGGAGGCACCTCTGACCTGGATGTGGGGGGCAGTGGGTCACCGAGAGATTCCCTCCCTCGAGAGATTCCCTCCCTCCTTCCCGGAGTGGTCTGGACTCTAGGGATATGGGGACCCCCTCAGTCCCAAGGCCTGGTGGCAGGAAGCCCACTTCCTTCAGATTGACACCCACGCATCTTGTCAATCAGTGCGGCCTAGTGGATAGAGTATGGGCCTGGGAGTCCGAAGGACCTGGGTTCTAATCCTGACTGCTCCACTTTGCTGTATGACCTTGGACAAGCCACTTCTCTGTGCCTCAGATCCCTCATCTGTAAAATGGAGATTAAGATTGAGCCCCCTTGGGGACGTGGACTGTGTCCAACCTTATTAGTTTGTACCTGTCCTTGCGCTAGTACAGTGCCTGGCATATAGTAAAGCGCTTTACAAATGCCATAAAAAAAATCAGTCCCTCAGCAGTATACTTACCGCTTGGGAGACTGTCTATCCACTCTCTTGTACTGCACTCTGCCAAGTGCTTAGCTCAGTGCTCTGTACATAGTAAGTACTCAATAATGCCACTGTTTGATTGAGAGTGCAGTAGAGTTAGTAGGAAGCATTCCCTGTCCTCAAGCATCTTATAGTCTAGCCAAGGAGGGGTCGGTGGATGGACAGGCAGTCAGCCAATCGTATTTATTGAGTGCTTATCATGTGCAAAGCATTGTATTAAGAGTTTGGGAGAATACAGTACAACAATAAATAGATACATTCCATGCCCACAATGAGCTTACAGTCTAGAGAGGCAGGGCAGATCGGTCTAAGGACTCAGAGTTGACCCTCGGCGGGGTCTGTGCCGGCCCTGCCCAACCCAAGACCCCGGTGCTCCACAGCATCGCCTCCTCCCCCCCCCTGCTCCTGAGGCTCCGCGCTGACCCCTGGATCAGTCCTCCCGCGCCCGACACCCCCAATGGGCTGGGTTCCGGCCAGGGCAGGCTCAGAAGCCAGCCCTGCCCAGATTGAAGAAGGCAAGGAGGGGAAGAGACGCCCGCTTCCCTGGAAGCCACCCGGGCGGGGCTGGCGGCTCTGTCAGCGAGGGGAGGTGGCGGCCGGACAGGAACGTGACTCAGGTTGAGGCCTCGGCGGTCCCCCTGCAGCCTGGCCTGTTCCCCAGGGGATCTGGCTTCTGATGCAGCCCCGAATGAGGAGCGCTCTGCTCTGGAACTCAGCTGGGACCTGCCCGCCCCCCAAGGGACCACTTCCTGTCCCCCCATGGGAGGTTAGCTCATGGTGGGGTTGGTTGGGGTCTTTTTCAGAACAGTGGAGCCTGTTCTAATAATGAAAATAATATATTGTGATACAATATATTGTAATAACATAATTGATTTTTATCTAACCATTAGCTTATTAATTATATTATTATCGTGGTACTTGTTAATTGCTTACTATGTGTCAAGCACTGTTCGAAGCACTGGGGTAGATTCAAGTTAATCAGGTTGGACACAGTCTCTGTCCCACGTGGGGTTCAAACTCTTAATCCCCATTTTACAGATGAGGTAACCGAGGCCAGAGAAGTGAAGTGACTTGCCCAAGATCACACAGCAGACATGTAGCAGAGCTGGGATTAGAACCCAAGTCCTCCTGACTCCCAGGCCTGTGCTCTCTAGCCTGTGGACTGGTTGGTGTTTTGAACGGCCCCCTCAGGTCTCTCCTGTTTTTCTTCCAAAAGTTTTCTGGCATTTCCCTGCCATTTCTCTGCCACCTCCCTGGCTGCCTCTCATCATAATAGTAACAACTGTGGTCTTTGTTCAGTTCTAATTATGAGCCAAGCAGTCTACTAAACGCTGAGGTAGTCACAAGACGATCAGGTCAGACCCAGTCCATGGTCCCTTATGTGGCTCAGGAGAGCAAGTATTGAATTCCCCTTTTACAGATGAGGAAGCTGAGGCCTTGAAAAGTGAAGCAACTTGCCTGAGGTCACATGGCAGGCAAGTGGGGGAGCCAATATTAGAAATTAGGTCCTCTGCTTTCTCCTGAGGGGGGAAGGGGCAGAGAATCTCCTCCCTAGCATGCCGGAGAGGGTCGCAGAGGCCCAGGGAGGTTAAGCCACTTGCCCAAGGCTGCACAGTAGAGTTAGAACAAGAACCCCCTTTCCAGTTCTACTCTCGCCAGGCTCTACCGGAACAGGCATCCGCTTTATTCCCGCTCCCCAGGTCAGCCCAGGGTCATGTGAACTTGGGGTCACGGCCCCCATACAATACAGATCGCCGGGCCCGTGAAGGGAAGTGAAAGAACCAGGTGCTTTCTCACTGGCACCCAGGCTGCCCCCAGGGTTCTCCACGGGCAAGAGTTCGCCAGACTGGGGAGGCGGGTGGGGAAGGGGCAGCTTGTGAGGTAACGAGGGGCTCGTGCTGCCCCTGGGGAGCGAGGAGAAAGACCTGGAAGAATAGGGCCACTTCTGTTCCTCTACCCAAATTTCTTCTCCCCGACTGAGCCCTGGGACCAACTGGGGCCCGCTCATCTTCCAGCGTTGAGGCGGCTACTTCCTGCCTCCCCCACCTGTGGCCAAGGGCCGACAGCCAGCCGTGACTCTCTGAGGGCCGGAGGCCTTGGGTGGGGAGGACTTGTTCTGCCGAGCAGACTGACTTTGTTACCTGGTTCCCTGCCTCCCTTGGCCCCAGCTTCCAGTGCTGGGTGGCGGTGGGGAGGGGGGGAATCTCTCCTCCGGCCCCAGGAAATCCGGCAAAGTAGGGAGAGGGCAAGGCATGTGGTCAGGGCAGCAGGGGGTTCTCCCCCAAACGTGGCTGCTCCTCACTCCCCACCCCACGGGCCGGGGGCCTTGTTCTTCTCTGCCTTTTCAGTCTTCCAGGTCCCGAACTATTGCTCTGCTCACTATCGTGATGCGGCCACACTCTGCCCGGCCCTGAGCCCGGGATCCCTCTAGGTTCCGGTGCCAGCCCAGCGGCCCACCTCTGTCCCTTGCCCAACCTCGGTCTTCCTCCGTCCACCCAGGCCCCCGGCCCTGCCGCCCACGATGGCCTCCAACAACCTGAATGGCCGGAGCCCCTCCCCTTCCTCCTCTTCTTCGTCCTCCGGGAGTCGCCTGCAGAGCCGCAAGCCCCCCAACCTCTCCATCACCATCCCGCCCCCAGCTGGTGCGGCCCCGAGCGAGCGGGACCTCATGCTGACGGAGGTAAGGGGGACCCCCACTCCCAGGCTGGGGCAGCCTGGACTCCCCCGAATCGGTCCCTGTAAGGGGTGGAGTGGGTGCCCTGTCCGGTTGCTGCCCAGAAGCAGAGGCCGTGTCTGGGCGGCTTCCTTTCTTGGGGGTGGGCTGGTGCCAGGGCTGGTGCCGGGCCGTGGGGGGAGGCCCCCACCTCGGATGTTCAAGGGGTCAAACGCTCTGCGGAAGGCCGAGGAGTCCAGGTACGAGAACCTGACTCCCCTCTCTCCGCCGCCCTCCCAGAGGCCCAGGAACCCAGCCTACATGAAGAGCGTGAGTCTGCAGGAGCCGCCCAACCGGCACCAGGAGGGCAGCTCGGGGCAGCGCCCAGGGTTTCACCGCCAGACCTCCCTGTCCCAAAGCATCCGCAGGTGAGCGCTGGGCCGCCCGGGTCTGGGGGAGGGGGAGCGGTCAGCCCCTTCGGGTGGGACCCGTGGGGGGAGATGCAGCCCCAGGAGTCCTGCACCTACCCAGATTGACGAATCTGCCCCCACAGGGGTACGGCCCAGTGGTTCGGCGTCAGCAGCGACTGGGATGCGAAACGGCAGAACTGGCAGCGCAAGAGCCTGCACCACTGCAGCCTGCGCTATGGGAAGCTGAAAGCCTCCTACCAGCGCGAACTGGAGCTGCCCAGCCAGGAGGTGCCCTCCTTCCAGGGCACCGAGTCCCCCAAACCCGGCAAGATGCCCAAGGTGACCATGTCAAACCTGGTGGGGGTGCCACGCTCCTGGCACTGGGGCAGGGGCAGACTGGGCCGACCAGGCACGGTTCTGCCGTGCTGGATGCCCCATCTAAAAGGGAAGAGGAGAAGGGATCGTCTCCCTATTTTACCAAAGGGAAGGCTAAGGCCCAGAGAGGTCAAGTGACTTGCCCAAGGTCACATAGTGGGCCAGGATTGGAGCCCCCGGGGCCTCCTGCCTCCTTTCCCCTGGGCCGTGTCCAGAGAGGGGCGGCGAAGAGGGTTATGGGGATTCTCTACCCCCAGGCTCACCCCTTCTGCTCCGACAGATTGTGGACCCGCTGGCCCGCGGCCGGGCGTTCCGGCACCCGGATGAGGTAGACCGGCCTCACCCTCCACTGACCCCGGGGGTCCTGTCCCTCAGCTCCTTCACCAGCGTCCGCTCGGGCCATGCCCACCCACCCCGCCGCAAGAGGGAGTCCGTGGCCCACATGAGCTTCCGGGCTGCTGCCGCCCTCCTCAAGGTGAGCCGCCCTGCCCCTACCTCCCCTCAGCGCTGCCCCACCACCTGCTGTCTTCACGCTGAGTGTCGGGGACTCTGGGCAGAACCCCCTGACCCGGCCCCTCCTGCACCACAGGGTCGTCTGGCTACTGGGGGGAGCCGGGGGAAAAGGGGTTTGCGACGCCACGGCCTGGAGCCTGGGAAGGGGAGAGGACAGTGCCCGCTGCTGAGCTGGCGGGGCGGATGGATGACCGGTGTCCAATGCCCCCTTCCAGGGGCGCTCGGTCCTGGAACCCTCGGGGCAGAGGTGTCGGCCGGTGAAGCGTAGCTTCGTGTACCCCAGCTTCCTGGAGGAGGACATGGTGGACGGAGTCGACACCTTTGACTCATCTTTCTTCAGTAAGGCAAGCAGGGGGTCGGGTGGGGGGCTGCATGGAGGGGGACTGCCCCTTGCCACTGATTTTCCCTTCTGAGCCTACGTACCCCAGGGGAATTGGGGGCTGGAGGATGTTCTCCCATTTGAGAGCCGACCTCATATTCCTCCCCTGTCCACACTACTCTTTAGCACCCACACACAGACACCATCCCCCCCGTATTGCTCTCCTGCAAACACCAAGTCTGCTCCTTGAGCTGGATTTTGGGATGCAGGGTCCTGGATGCCAATTGCCCGACGCTAACGATCCTCACCTCCCGGCCCGGTCCCTTCCCTTCAGATCGACATGCAAGATGAGTTGTACTCTATGCCCGATGACGTGTTTGAGTCTCCCCCGCTCTCGGCCTCATACATCCGGGGACTCCCGCACTCGGACTCCCCACAGTCTCCAGACCGGGGGCACATCTCCCTGTGAGTAACTACATGGGGAGGAGCGATGGGTGAGGGGGTGCTCCCTGCGATTTTTCTGGACTTTCCCCCTCTCCCTGCCTTCCAGCCGGCAGCTCCCAGTCCCAGGCTGGCATCGCCAGATCTGATGGGCACAGTGCCTTCCTTCAACCCCATCCCCCAGTGCCCTGGTTCCGACCATTCCGTCAGTAGACCTCATTGAGTGCGCAGCACCGTGTGAAACCTCCGGCATTCAGTCCCCCCTCACCCCATGCCCACTGGGGCCTTCCGGTCAAAGGAACTTAGTGGCCAGAGCCTGGGCCTGATAGAAGGACCAGGGTGCTAGTCCCGGCCCCTCCACTTGTCTGCTGGGTGGCCTTGGGCAAGTCTCTGTGCCTCAGTTCCCTCATCTGTAAAATGGGGATTCAGACTCTGAGCCCCAAGTGGGACAGGGACTCTGTCCAACCTGATTACCTTATGCCTACCCCAGCACTTAGAATGGGGCCTGGCACATAGTAAGCACTTAACAAACACCATTTTAAAAAAAGGGCAAGGGGGCGTTGTCCAGCTAGCGGAGCGGCCGTTGGCTGCTGGGATGTTGCAGGGCTGAGGGTCATGCCCCCTCCGTGCCCAGGAAGGAACCGGCCGGCAAGGCACCCCAGCGTGGCAGACGCATCGCATCGAAGGTGAAGCACTTCGCCTTTGACCGGAAGAAGCGGCACTACGGGCTGGGCGTGGTGGGGAACTGGCTGAACCGCAGCTACCGTCGCAGCATCAGCAGCACCGTGCAGCACCAGCTGGAAAACGTCAACAGCCACCGGTGACGGGCGCTGCCAGGGACCGGACCTGGAGGGAGGGAGCCCGGGGCTGACCACTCCTCCCCACCGCCCCCTCTTCTGCCCAGGCCCTTGTTCCCCCACCCCCCATGCAGGCCTGACTGTGCCTGGCTGAAAAAAGCTAGCAATGGGGGGCTGGGGCCTAGCTCCCCAGATTTGGCATCGGGTGGGTGCAGACTCGGGGAGGGTGCCACCCAGGGGCCCAGCTGACCCGCTGCTCCGCCCTAGGCCGTACTTCACCTACTGGCTGACCTGCGTGCACGTGGTCGTCATGCTGCTCGTTATCTGCACGTATGGCATCGCACCCATTGGCTTCGCCCAGCACGTCACCACGCAGCTGGTCAGTTCCTGCCCTCGTGCTCCCCTACCGCTGTAGAGGGCGGGGACTTTGGCTTGCTGGTTCTGCCCGGTCTTCCAGTTTTGCAGTGCCCTGCCCCCAGGAGGGCCCAGGGGTTGGGAGTTCCGTATCGTGCTCACCAGGGAAAGGTCTGCTGGCTCCAGCCGAACTCCCAGGAGGTGTTTCCCTCTCCCCCCTCCCCCTGCAGGTGCTGCGGAACAAGGGCGTGTATGAGAGCGTCAAGTACATGCAGCAGGAGAATTTTTGGATCGGCCCCAGCTCGGTACGGACACGCCTCCGCCGCCTCTGGAGCCCGTGGTGGGGCCCAGAGCGAGGAGCTTCCCCTCGGGTCTGGCCAGACGCCGAGAGCCACCCTGGGAGCCCCTGGGGGGACGGATCCAGCCGGAGGAGACTCTGAGGGGGTCTGAGGCCTGGGAGCCTGAGGGCCGTTAGCAGAAGTTGGTGCTGGGATGAGGACTCAAGCATCTCAGCCTGCCCGTCTCCCCCATCCTCCTTCTCCCTCCTCTCCCCGCCCCGCAGATCGACCTGATCCACCTGGGAGCCAAGTTCTCTCCTTGCATCCGGAAGGACCGGCAGATCGAGCGGCTGATCGAGCGGGAGAGGGACCGGGAGAGAGACTCGGGCTGCTGTGTCCAGAACGACAACTCGGGCTGCATCCAGACGCAGCGGGCCGACTGCTCGGTGGGGGAGGGGGGCAGAAGGGGCGGGGCCGGGGGGGCCGGGCCCAGGGGTAAAAGCAGCAATGGGCTCCATCTCCCCCCACACCCTCCCAGCCCCAGACAACTGAAGGTAGGGGATCCCAAGTCTGTCTCCGGTCCGCTGGGTGACATGAGATATGTCACATCTTCACCCTGGGCTTCATTTTCCTCATCTGTAAAATAGGGATGAGATTTCTTCTCTCCCTCCCATATAGACTGTGAGCCCAGTGGGGGACGGATGTCCCATCTGATGGTCTCGGGCCTACCCCGGTGCTCAGCACAGAGTCAGCGCTTAATCAGTCACCAATAGTGAGTCCCCTTCCTCTCCCCTTCCCCTTCCTGCCCCCCTCCCCACTCCCCAAGCCACAGTAGCAGTGATTCCAATCAGTGACCATTTGTCCTTGCCCCTCTAGGAGACCTTGGCCACTTTCACTAAGTGGCAGGAGAACACCGGCCCCCCCATGGACAAGTCCAACCCTTACCAGAACCGCACGTCAGGGGCTGTCTGCCACCAGGACCCCAGGTACGGGATGGAAGCGGGGAGGCCCCGAGGAGGGGGAACAGAGGGCGGGGCAGGGTGGGCCAGAGCCGGGACCCCAAGCTCCCCAGCCCTGTGCCCCTTCCAGGACCTGCGAAGAGCCGGCCTCCAGCGGTGCCCACATCTGGCCCGATGACATCACCAAGTGGCCGGTGAGCGTCCAGCGATGGCCTCCCGGGTCTGGGCTGGGAGAGGCTTGGAGGGTTGGGGATGGGATTTGGCCATCCGGTGGGTTCTCCCCCAACCCCCATGCTCCGTGGTCGGCCTCTCCCCTGGCTCGGTCCCCGCTCAGATCTGCACCGAGCAGACCAAGAAGACGCGCTCGGGCTTCCAGCACCTGGACTGCCAGATCAAGGGAAGACCATGCTGCATCGGAACCAAGGGCAGGTGGGAAGGGCCGCTGTACCCCCTTCCAGTCCCTGGGCCGCTAGGAGTCTGGGAGCCTTGACTCCTTGCTTACAGCTCTGAACCCTCTCACCCCCTCATCTCCCCTATCCCGGATGGCCTCACTTCCGAGTGCCTCTGGCCTGCGGAAACACCAGGGTTTCAGCCTGACCGTGGCTCATTACCTGAACAATTTGTAATAACATAAGGGTAGGCTTTGTTAAGCGCTTACTCTGTGCCAAGCATTGTACTTTATGGTGGGGTCAATGTAAGGTCCTCGGGTTGGACACAGCCCCCGTTCCACCTGGGGTTCACATTCTGAGGAGGAGGGAGATCAGGTATCGAGTCCCGATTTTACAGAGGAGGACCCTGAGGACCGGCGGGGGTTAAGTGAATTGTCCAAGGTCACACAGCAGGCAGGTGGCAGAGCAAGAATTAGAACTCAGCTCTCCCGAATCCCAGGCCTGTGCTCTCTGCACAAGGACGCACTGCCACGCTGTTTGTTAGGTTTTCATTCTGTTCTGGCGGTGGCCCTGCCAAGCGAGTCAGCCCAGAGGTTTCAGTGCAGTTAGCTTGGGAGGGGCCGGGGGCGTTCTAACCCTTTGGGGGCAGGGCTGATTGTCCCAACTTGGGGCCTGTGTACCCTGCAGTCCCTCCCAACCCAGCCCAGGTCGGGGGGTACAGTGGGTGCACTTAGCTTCCTCCGACTGCTCTCTTTCTCCCCACCTCCACCCCCCATGCCCACCAGCTGCGAGATCACAACCCGGGAATACTGTGAGTTCATGCACGGCTACTTCCATGAAGAAGCTACTCTCTGCTCTCAGGTGAGCCCAGCACCGGGTCCCTTCAGTGGAGGTAGGGGACTGGGTCCAGGGTCCGACTGCATCCTGAATGTGGGGAAAGGCAGCCTCTTAATAATTGTGGTATTTGTTAAGCACTTACTATGTGCCAGGCACTGTACTAAACACTGGGGTGGGTATAAGCAAATTGGGTTGGTCCTCACCTCTTCTATTACTCCTTAACTCCACTGACCTCCTGCTCCACCCCAGCTCGCCTACTTGCCATCAGCCGGGGCCTCAGCTGCTCCAAGTACCAATGAGATGCTGTTATCCCAGTTTACAGAGGAGGAAACTGAGGTCCAAAGAGGTTAAGGGACTCGCCCGAGGTCACAAAGCAGATTGATGGCTGAGCCGGACCTGAACCTGGGCCCCTGCCCAGCTGGATCTGGCGGCCAGAGAGTCTCCTGAGGCCGCAGGCTGGGTGGGGGTTGTTTTCCCGCCGGGGCTTTCTGGCACCCAGCTAGTCTACCCACTCCTCTTTCCTCCCTCCCGTTTTGTTAGGTGCACTGCCTGGACAAGGTATGCGGACTCCTACCCTTCCTCAACCCCGAGATCCCTGACCAGTTCTACCGGCTCTGGCTGTCCCTGTTCCTTCACGCCGGGTAAGAGGCTGCAAGCTCCACCCTCCGGCCGCGCCCCATGCCCGCCGCCCGGCCCCACGGGGCGAGCACTGATGCCCGCGTGGACTCCCTGCAGCGTGGTGCACTGCCTGGTGTCGGTGATCTTCCAGATGACCATCCTCAGGGACCTGGAGAAGCTGGCGGGCTGGCACCGGATCTCCATCATCTTCATCCTCAGCGGCATCACGGGCAACCTCGCCAGCACCATCTTCCTCCCTTACCGGGCAGAGGTACCCGCCCCGCCTCCGGGCTCCCCCTCGGACCCACTCACTCGGTGTGATCCCGCCTCCTGGGCAGGCCTCGGCCCCGGACCTCCCCAAGCAATCGATTAGTGGTATTTAGTGAGTGCTTACTCTGTGCAAGGCACTGGACTAAGCACTAGGGAGAGAGCTAGGAAGCTTCCCATCCAGCAGGGGAGACAGACATTGAAGTGTTTTACAGACGGGCGGGTGCAGGAAAAACAGATACGTACGTAAGTTAGCGCTCAAGTGATCGGCATTTGAGGGTTTAGGTAGAGGTTTGTGCCATCTGGACGTTTCCAGGGTTTCCACCCTCCCACCGGCTTCCCGTATTTTGGAATTGGTCGCTTGGAAATGTAGAGCAGGAGTGGGGGAGGTGTTGGTTTCCTTCTTGCGCCTCAGTGTCGCTTTCACACCATTCCACCTCCTCCATCCCTTTCTCTCCCTTCCTAAGAAGCCCATATCGACCGCTTCTACCACCCACTCTAGCTTCTAGTAATGGTCATCTACCACCCCCCAGGCCCCACCTCCAGCTTTTTTAACTGTTTCGATCCCTTTCTCACATTCCCTCTCTCTTTCTCCAATCCCGACATTGATCCTTGGGGATGTGGATATCCACATAGATGTTGCTGATGACCCTTCTGCTGCCCGCTTTCTATCACTCGTCAACTTCACTGACCTCCTGCTCCACCCCGCTCGCCCACTCACCAACTTGGACACACACACTCGATCTTATCATCTCTCGCCACTGCACAATCTCTACTCCCACTAACTCTGAAGTCCCTCTATCTGACCACAACCTCCTCACCTGCCTTCTCTCTCACACACCTCCAACGCCGCAAATTTGGCTTTCCCTCCCCACAGAGATCTCCAATCTTTTGACCCCACTGTGGACTCAACTCACTCGCTCCCCTATCCTTTCGTCGATCTCGTACCGCTAACCCACAGTCCCCCCTTCACTTTTGTGCATGAGCCGCAGAGCTCTGCTGGTAATCGAGTTGTCAGGCCGGCCCCGCCTACTTCAGGTTTATCCTTGCGTGCTTTAACTCTGCCCTCTCCTTTGCCTGGCAAAATTATTTCTCCATTCTTATTGATGCCTGTGCCCACAGCCCTCATCAGTTGTTCCCAACGTTTAACTCCCTCCTCAAACCCCCTGTCCCCCCCCCAGCCTTCTCCATCCATTGCCTTTAATGACCTGGCCACCTACTTTATTGAGAAAATTGACAATCGAGCCTGATCTCCCTAAAATCTCCCCTGCCCCCTACTTCAACTCTCCCATTTTTCCCAGCAGTGAATGTGTCTGATGTTTGGTGCTCTTCCAAGCACTTAGTACAATGCTCTGCATAGAGTAAGTGCTAAGTAAATACAGTTGACTGACTGCGAGTTGCTTCCAGACCCTCCACTATCTTGGGGAGATCAGCTTAATAATAATAATAATAATAATGTTGGTATTTGTTAAGCGCTTACTATGTGCCGAGCACTGTTCTAAGCGCTGGGGTAGACATAGGAGAATCAGGTTGTCCCACGTGGGGCTCACAGTCTTAATCCCCATTTTACAGATGAGGGAACTGAGGCACAGAGAAGTGAAGTGACTTGCCCACAGTCACACAGCCGACAAGTGGCAGAGCTGGGATTCGAACTCATGAGCCCTGACTCCAAAGCCCGTGCTCTTTCCACTGAGCCACGCTGCTTCTCTGGCTAGCTTAGACAGATAGCCCCGGGAAGAACAGGGAATGTGTCCAACTCAGTTATCTTGTATCTACCCCGATGTTTAGCCCCCTACTTGGCACAAACTAAGTGCATAAAGGAGACCACAATTCTTATTATCAGCCGGGCTCCAGGGCCTTTGGCTTTTTCCATTATTGGTCTGTTTGGTTCTTGGTCCCGAGGGCTACGGCTCCCCCAGCCCCCCACCTCAGAGCCTGCCCCTCGGCCTCGGCCTCCGGGCACCCCCTGCTTGTCCTCTCCTGCCCTGGCAGCCGCTGCCACCCACCAGCTCAGTGGAGCCTAGCGAGTTACAGGTGGGGTTTAGGTAGAGCTCTCACTCTGTGCCAAGCAAGTGACTGGTGGGAAGAGCGCCGGGCTGGGAGCCAGGAGACGCAGGTTGTAGTCCAGCTGCCACTGCTTGCCTGCTCTGTGCCCTGGGACAAGTCACTTCTATGGGCCTCGGTTTTCCCATCAGGAAAAATGGTCTGTTTGCCCCCTCCCGTTTAGACTTTGAGCCCCATGGGGGATGGGGACGGTGTCCATTCCGATTGTGTTGTATCCATCCCAGCGCTTAGCGCAGTGTGTGGCCCAGCACGGGGGCTGAACAAATCCCATGGCGGAGTGGAATGAGCACAGGCCTGGGAGTCAGAAGGTCATGGGTTCTAATCCCCTCTCCGCCATTTATCTGCTGTATAGCCTTGGGCGAGTCAGTTCACTTCCTTGTGTCTCGGTTACCTCATCTGTAAAGTGGGGATTGAGTCTGTGAGCCCCACGGGGGATAGGGACTGCATCCAACCTGATTTGTTTGTATCCACCCCAGAGCTTAGTACAGTGCCTGGCACATAGTAAGCGCTTAACAAATACCACAATTATCATTTGGATTACTAAGTGCTGGGTAAGGGCCCGGGTGCCTGCAAGGGCCAAGGGGGCGGACCGGCCCGGGGTGTCCCCCACCCCCCCAAAGGCTCCCACTCTAATCCCTTGTCCGGCCGGCTGCAGGTGGGGCCCGCGGGGTCGCAGTTCGGCCTGCTCGCCTGCCTGTTCGTGGAGCTGTTCCAGAGCTGGCCGCTGCTGGAGAAGCCCTGGAAGGCCTTCCTGAACCTGTCCGCCATCGTGCTCTTCCTGTTCGCCTGTGGCCTGCTGCCCTGGATCGACAACATTGCCCACATCTTCGGCTTCCTGAGCGGGCTGCTCCTGTCCTTCGCCTTCCTGCCCTACATCACCTTCGGCAGCGCCGACAAGTGCCGCAAACGGGCCCTGATCATCGTCTCTCTGGTCGTCTTCGCGGGCCTCTTCGCCTCCCTGGTCATCTGGCTCTACGTCTACCCCATCAACTGGCCCTGGATCGAGTACCTCACCTGCCTGCCCTTCACCAGCCGCTTCTGTGAGAAGTACGAGCTGGACCAGGTGCTGCACTGACTGCCCGCCCCCCACCCAGTGGGGAGGGTACACTACTTGGGCTGGCGAACCTTCTGTCCGGGGCAGCGGAGAGGTTGGCCCGCCAGCTGGTGGGAGGCCCGGACCCTCCAGCACTTAGGGGAGCTTGCTGCTGAGGTCCCCGACCCTTCTCCCCTGGGTCTCCCGATTCTGAGCCCCGAGGGGCTCCGGGCCACTCCCCCGTTACTGTGAATGTTTGGCCCGGTCGGAGCGAGGTCTTTTCTGCCCTTGAGGTCGGAGGCTGCAGCCTGGCTTGTGGGGGCACCTGGCGGGGGTCGTGCTCGGCTCTGGACTTGACCTTCTCTCTCTCCCGCCCCAGTCCTGTGATCCCCCCATCTTCTTCTGTAGCGTGCTTCCCAGTGGGAGAGAGACCTCCTAGGGGCCAGGGGAAAGCCTTAGAGGAGACCCCTTTGTCCTGCTAGAGCACTAGTGTTCCACTTGCCCGCTCACCTCTCCTCAGCTCTCTACCTCGCCGGGCTCCCGGGGTTGGGTTGGGGTGGGCTTATTTTTTTAAACCAACAGTTTGACGCTAACTTTGTACGGACGATGTCCCCAGTGAATTAAATATTCTTTACAGAGTCGCTGTTCCACCGTTTGGCTTAAACCTTTAATGACCCATGTGAGAGTTCGGCTGGGGGCGGCGGGGATGCTGGTGAGATGGCAGTGACCAGCTCCAGGTGGGGAGAGAGATGGGGTTCAGGGCCCAGCGGGAAGCCCTTGCCATCAGGGAGAGGCAGAAAGGGGCAGCCAGCGGTTGTTGTAACCCCCCTTCCCAGCCACAGCCCGGGATGATGGGGAATGTCTGAGGGAAGAAGACCCTGGTGACCACCCCTCTACCCCCGACCTTGGCAGCCTATGGGCACCCCGGGAGTGAAGACCGTAGGGACTTGGCTCCTCCTTCCCCATCGGAGAAGTCCCTGTTTGCCCCGCAGAAGAAGGGTGACGTTGCAGGACCTCCCCTCCCCCAGCCCCGCAGCTCAGGTTGCCCCGGGGGTTTATTCATTAAATCTTATTTATTGAGCGCTTACTGCATGCAGAGCACTGTACTAAGCACTCAGAAGAGCATAGTAGGACAATAAACAGACACATATCCTGCCCACAATGAGCTTACAGTATAGAGAGCTAGGGTGACTCTGGAGACCCTGGCTACCCCCAGGGGAGGGGCGCCCTCATGGGCTCCGGCCTGGCCCCCCGACCGGGGCAGGCCCCGGCCTGGGGCTCAGCAACCACTGTTGCGGCGCTGGTAGGCGTGGGCTCGCAGCGAGCACTGCAGCTCGGTGAAGGCCAGGGCGCCCACCGTCACGGTGCAGGCCCCCAACACGCGGAAGCCGCATTTCTCGTAGAAGGGCACCAGGGCGTCCTCGCACATGAGCAGAGCGCGGCGCACGGTGGCCAGCCCCCGCAGGTACTGCAGGTAGCGCCACAGCAGCACCGGGCCCTTGCCCTGCTGGCGGAAGGTGCGGTGCACGGCCAGCACGTGGACGTGGGCGGTGCTGCCCGCCGGACGGTGCAGCGTCAGCGACTCCTGGGGAGGGAGCGGGCAGTTGGAGGTGGGCTGGGGCCTCCCGCTTCTCCCTCCCCTGTGGCCGAGGGCCGGGGCTGGCGGGAAGGGGGAGGGTTGCCGCTGGAGGGGTGGGAGTGTGTCCCCCGTCCCCCAGGGAGGGACGGGCGGGCGCCGCCGCACACCTGAGTGAGCCGGTCCTGGTCCCAGAGGGAGCCGATGACGAAGGCGACCAGCCGGCCCTGCTCGAACCAGCCCAGGGACAGCTCCGGGCACAGCGTCAGGAAGTGGCGGATCTCGTCCAGGGCCAGGGGGCAGGCACCCGACACTGACACGAAGGCTGAGGGGCAAGGGGTGGGAGGCGGAGGGCGGGGCTGGACCTGACGGCCCTTCCGCATTCTGCCCTTTCAGTCATTCATTCAATAGTATTTTTTGAGCACTTACTATGGGCAGAGCACTGTACTAAGGGCTTAGAATGTACCATTCGGCAACAGATAGAGACAATCTCTGCCCAATAACGGGCTCACAGTCTACCCGTGGACTGCACGCTGCCAACCCCTCCACCCTACCTGCTCCAACACCCCCCACACCACCCGCCCGCCCCACTTCCTACAGGTGGGGCCCGCCCCCACCCCCAGGCCCAGCATCCCACTGCATGCCCTTGGCCAGGCCCATGGTGCCCCCCACCCGTGGGCATTCGGTGGGATGTGTGGTTGTGTGCCTGGCAGCCTTTTCCGGCTTTACCTTCCCGCTCGATCTCAAACACGCAGACGGCGTCGTTCGGGGTCAGGCAGCGGAACTCGCTGGCCGGAAGAGTGTGGCGACGGCGGCCTTCCGGGGAGGCGGTGGCGGGAGGGTGACCGGGTGCACGATCCCTCTCCAGGGCCATTTTGGCTTCTGCAGGCGCTCCCGCAGCCGGATGGTCAATCCACACACATGCAGGAGGCCGGGAATCGGCCACGTTTGCACTGTGGGTACAGCGGGTAACCCTTTTTTTATGTTATTTGTTAAGTACTTACTATGTACCAGATGCCCTAAATGCAGAAGTAAATACAAGCTAATCAGTTCTTGCCCCCCATGGGGCTTACAGTTTTAATCCCCATTTTCAGATGAGATAACTGAGGTGGCACAGAGAAGTGAAACGACTTGCCCAACGTTACACAGCAGATTAAAATCTGGCCTGGAAGAGTGCTCTCTCCATTAGACCACGCCACTTTCCTCAAGTCCTCCAACCATCTTATTGTCCTTGTTGGTGACCCAGTTCTGGTCCCAGGAATTATGTCATTACATAAGCACTGTGCTGGATTTCCAACTCTGGAGCTGGTCACCACTAATAACTCTCTCCCTCCCCCCACCCCCAACACACACACCAGTCTGGAACCCTCCCCCTTGGGCAAGTCACAACTTCTCTGTACCTCAGTTACCTCATCTGTAAAATGGAGATTAAGAATGTGAGCCCCACGTAGCACAGGGACTGTATTCAACCTGAATAGTTTGTATCTACCCTAGTGATTAGAACAGTGCTTGACACCTAGTAGGCACTTTAGAAATATTATTGTTAATAGTAGTAATAATAATAATTTTTTAAAAAACAACTCCAGGCCTACATCCTTGAACCCAACTAGCATCTTAATGGAAAGAGCACGGGCTTGGGAATCCCAGCTTCGCCACTTATCAACTGTGTTACTTTGGGCAAGTCACTTAACTTCTCTGTGCCTCTATTATCTCATCTGTAAAATGGGGATTAAGAACATGAGCTCTAGGTGGGACAACCTGATTACTTTGTATCTTCCCCAGGGCTTAGACAGTGCTTGGCACATAGTAAGTGTTTAACAAATACCATCATTTTTGGTATTATTTCTCCTATTTGTAATGTATTTCTAGTGTATTCCCCACTGGACCAAAAGCTCCTAGGGAAGGAATTGTGTCTAAAAATTCTCTTGTACTCACTTAAATACCCAGGACAGTGCTCTGCACACAGTAGACTATAAGTTCTTTGAGGAGAAGCATCGTGTCTACCAACTACTGTACTTGCTCAAGCACTTAGAATAGTGCTCTGCTCACTAGGTGCTCAAGAAATATCACTGATTGATCGACTGATTACATAAGCCCCTTCCTCTCTGCCTCCCTCTCCTGTTTCCCTCCCGGTCTGTCCCATCCTTAGGAAAAAGATTGGTGGAGACCCCACCCTGGCAGCTCTTGTCTGAATAAAAGAAACCCGAGGAGGGAGGGAGCCTTATAAAGTCGAATTTAAATCACAACTCCTCCAAGAGGCCTTCCCTGACTAAGCCCTCATTTCCCCCACTCCCTCTCCCTCGCCCTTGGATTTGTACCCTTTATTCACCCCACCATCAGCCCTGCAGCACTTATGTCCATATCCATAACTTATTCTAATGTCCTCTCCCCATCTAGACGGTAAATTCCCTCTGGGAAGGGAACATGTCAACTGACTCCGTTTTATCGTATTCTCCCAAGCAATTAGTTCAGTGCTCTGCACACAGTATGTGCTCAATAAATGCAGTTGATTGATTGATTGATCGGACAGCGGAGTACTTACCAGGGGAGAGTGCGTTTGTCTGAGGTGGGATTCCAGAAGTTGTGTGGAAAAAGGTGGGGGGTTTCTCCGAGGGATTCAACCTCCCCCCGACTCTTCTGCTGATTTGTCCAAGGATCAGGGAGGGTTTTGGCTAGGTGATGGAGCTCTAAGAGGCTCACACTTAGACCCCACCCACCCCCTCCAGCCCCAATACCTCCTCAGGAATCCTTGGAAGAGGATTGGGGGTTGCTTTCTGACATTATCCGAGCTGGGGGATTAATTGGTTTTATTGCAGGCTGCCTCAGTGGGGATTCAGTCCAGAGGGGCCCGGCTGCTGCCATTTAACAGATTGGTCAATAAGTCCTGGGAACAAACATCATCATCATCATAATGACATTTCTTAAGCCCCTCCACCAGCACTGCCTGAACCACCGACCCTCTGAGGGTCTGTTCCCTTTCTAGGTAGCCGGAGAAGTTCTCTTCCACTCTGTAGCCCCCGTAGAGAGGATCTTGAGGCTTAGGGAGCACCTCCATTCCAGGCTTTGAGTATTTTGGGAGCATTACCTAATGAATCTCCCCGGCTCCAACCTGACTCTCTTCCCCTCCTCCCCTCAGACATTGGCTTTTTATTTTTTATATTTTTTTCATGGTATTTGTTAAGCTCTTACTATGTGGCAGGCACTGTACTAAGCGCAGGGATAGATACAAGATAAACAGGTTGGATACAGTCCATGTCCCACATGGGGCTCGCAGTTTTAATCCTCATTCTACAGATAAAGTAAGTGAGGCACAGAAAAGTGATTTGCCCACAGCAGACGAGGAAACAGACACATCCGGAGCACATCTCTGAGCCTCAGTTTCCTCATCTCTAAAATGGGGATTCAATACCCATTCTCCCTCCTCTTTAGTCCGCAAGCCTAATGAGGGACAAGGACTATGTTTAATCAGTCAACCAGTGGCATTTATTGAGTGCTTAACATTTGCAGAGGCCCGTACTAAGTGCCTGGGAGAGTATGGTATATTAGAGTTGGTAGACACGTTCCCTTCCCACGTGAGCTTACAGACTATAGGCCTGTGTTCAACCTGATCATCTTGGATCTGCCCCCGTGCTTAGCACAGTGCTTGGTACACTGAAAGCACTTAATATCACAATTAATTATTATTACTGCTAATAATAATGAAGTTGGACATTCTCTAGGTGGCCACAGGGTGGCGTGGGAGCACTACCTAGCCCAGGCATGGCCACCTTGGGGCTAGTGCAGTGACTGGTCTCCTTCCCTAGACACCGAGTGGCCATTTCCCCCCTCCCAAACCCCCAATTTCCAACCAGAGAACCCCTACGCCGCTTTTTTAAATAGTATTTATTAAGCACTTACTCCGTGTCAAGCATTATATTGGAGTAGATACAAGATATTCAGTTTGGACAAGTCCCTGTTCCACATGGAGCTCCCTCCCTAAGTAGGAGGGAGTAGGATTTAATCCCCATCTTGCAGTTGAGGAAACTGAGATGTCGAGAAGGGATGTGACTTGCCCAAGGGTACACAACAAGGAATTCGAACCCAGGTTTTTTGACGCCCAGGCCCGGGCTTTTTCCATTAGACCGGGGGACACGTCCAGAGCCTGCATGGCTCACTTCTTCATCCCCCCCAGCCTAACTTGGAGATAAAATCAGATTTCACAGGAACCAAGTCTCAGATTCCTGGGCCGGACACTGATGAGGCTCCAGGCTACCCGACTGACCCTGTTCAGGAGCTGTGAAGAAGGCCCATTCTGGGCCTATTTTTCTTTTTTGTATGGTATTTGTTAAGCACTTACTTTGTGTCAAACACTTTTCTAAGCCCTGGCGTAAATACAAGTTAATTAGGTAGGGCACAGTCCTTTTCCCACAAGAATCTCTCAGTCTAAATTGGAGGGAAAACTAGTGCAAGGGTAATGCAGCAAAGAGTGGGAGAAGAGGAAATGAGGGCTTTTGGGGGGAAGGACTCTTGGAAGAGATGTGTTTTTAATGTCTTCGAAGGTAGGGAGAGCGGTGATCTGTCGGATTGAAAAGGTATTTTCCTTTCCGTGGGGAGAGCGGTGATCTGTCGGATTGAAAAGGTATTTTCCTCTCCCAAGCTCTTGGCACACTGCTGTACAATAGTGCTCAGTAAATACCATTTATTTATTGGAAGCCAAGCTCTCCGTGGGGTATTAGAGCCACCTGCTGAGGAAACTCTATATTGTGGCTGGTGCCGGAAGGAACCGTTTGAGAGTTCGTCTAGTTTCTTACTGCGTTCGGTGCACCGTGAGCAGAATACCTCCCCCTCTGTTTTCTCCTTCTCCCCCACTTGCCCATTTCCCTTTCCCTTTCTCATCTCCCTTTTTTAATGGTATTTATTTTGCCCTTACTATGTATCTGGCAATGTTCTAAGCCCTGGAGTAGATCCAAGCTAATCAAGTTGGACACAATCCCCATCCCACACGAGGCTCACAGTTTTAATGATGAGGGAACTGAGGACCAGAGAAGTTAAATAACTTGCCCAAGGTCACACAGCAGACAGGCGGCGAAGCGGGCTTAGAACCCAGGTCCTGCTGACTCCCAGGCCCAGGCTCATCCACTGCTTCCCCATTTCACCCGGGCTCAGCTCTCCTTAGGAAGCAAACTTTTTGAAGGCAAAAATGGTCTGTCTTCTAGACTGTAAACCCGATGTGGGCGGGGATTGGCTTTCTTTATTGCTGAAATGAACTTTCCAAGCTCTTAGTACAGTGCTCTGCACACAGTAAGTGCTCAGTAAAGACGACTGAATGAAAGAGAAAGAGACGGGGAGAGAGGGAGGACTTGCTCCCTTTATCGATGACCCCTCTCAGCCCCACAGCCCTTAGGTACATAGCTGTAATTTTATTTATTTCTATTAATGTCTTGTCTCCCCCCGCTGGATGGTAAATTTATTAATTTTCTTTAATTTTATTTTTATTTAAATGTATTAATTTTATTAATGATGTGCGTATATGTCTATGATTCTATTTATCTATTTTGATGGTATTGATGCCTGTCTACTTGTTTTGTTTTGTTGTCTGTCTTCCCCTTCTAGACTGTGAGCCAGTTGTTGGGCAGGGATTGTCTCTATCTGTTGCCTAATTGTACATTCCAAGTGCTTAGTCCAGTGCTCTGCACACAGTAAGTGCTCAATAAATACGATTGAATGAATGTGAGCCCTTTGTTGAGCAGGGATTATCTCTGTTTCTAAATTGTACATTCCAAGCGCTTAGTCCAGTGCTTGGCACACAATAAGCGTTTAATAAATACAATTGAATGAGTGAATGAATGAATTCATTATAGGCAGGGAACGTGTCTGTTATAGTGTAGCAGCGTGGCTCAGTGGAAAGAGCCCGGCCTTAGGAGTCAGAGGTCATGGGTTCTATTCCCTGGCCATGCCACCTGTCAGCTGTGTGACTATGGGCAAGTCACTTCACTTCTCCGTGCCTCAGTTCCCTCATCTGGAAAATGGGGATGAAGACTGTGAGCCTCACGGGGGACCACCTGATGCCCAAACTGTACATTCCAAGTGCCTAATACAGTGCTCTGCACCTAGTAGGTGCTCAATAAATACGACTGAATGAATGACCCTGTATCTTCCCCAGCGCTTAATAGATTGCTTTGCACTTAGTAAGTGCTCAATAAATACGATCGAATGACTGACCCTGTATCTCCCCAGCACTTCACAGACTGCTCTGCACCTAATAAGCGCTTAATATATATGATTGAATTAATGAATGAATGACCCTGTATCTCCCCCAGTGCTTAGTTCAGTGCTCTGCACCTAGTAAGTGCTCAATAAATACGATTGAAGGAATGAATGACTGACCCTGTATCACCCCCAGCACTTAATACAGTGCTCTGCACCTAGTAAGCGTTCAATAAATACGATTGAATGGACGAATGACCCCTGTATCTCCCCCAGCGCTTAGTCCAGTGCTCTGCACCTAGTAAGCGTTCAATAAATACGACTGAATGAATGACCCTGTATCTCCCCCAGTGCTTAGTCCAGTGCTCTGCCCCTAGTAAGCGCTCAATAAATACGATTGAAAGAATGAATGACCCTGTAACTCCCCCAGCGCTCAGTCCAGTGCTCTGCACCTAGTAAGCGCTCAGTAAATACAATTGAAGGAATGAATGAATGATCCTGTATCTTCTATCCTGTATCTTCCTGTAGAAGCAGCTTGGCTCAGTGGAAAGAGCCCGGGCTTGGGAGTCAGAGGTCATGAGTTCGAATCCCAGCTCTGCCACGTGTCAGCTGTGTGACTGTGGGCAAGTCACTTCTCTGTGCCTCGGTTCCCTCATCTGTAAAATGGGGATTAACCGTGAGCCTCACGTGGGACACGTGGGATTCCCCTGTATCTCCCCCAGCGCTTAGAACAGTGCTCGGCACATAGGAAGCGCTTAACAAATACCAACATTAATCTCCCCCATGGCTTAATACAGTGTCCTGCGCCTAGTAAGCCCTCAATAAATCCGATTGAAGGAAGGAATGAATATCAAGGAGGGCATTTATTTGGCGGTTATTTTTATTATCAGTCTCCCAGGCGTTTAGTACAGAGCTCGGCCGCTCCATCAAGACTGACTGACTGACTGACTGACTGACAGGTAGAGGGAGGGAGGGAGGGAGAGACTGCGCCTGCGCCTGCGCGCGCGCCAGGGAGCGCGACCGCGCCTGCGCGCTGCAGGCCGCATCTCCCCCGCAGCCCCCGGCGCCGCCTTTACGGCCCGCCGTGGCGACGGCGCTCCTAGCGACGGGCTCCGCCTCCCCGCCGCCGCCGACGTCGACGGCGTCACGTCGGGCCACGTCACCGCGTCGCCCCCTCCCCTCCCCTCCCCCCTCGGCCGCCGCCGCCGCCGCCCCCGCCGCCCGTGACTCTCGCCGAGCAGCCATGGCGGATCCCGCAGCGCCCGCGCCCGCCGCCCCGGCCCCCGGCCCGCCGTCGGCCGCCGGCTCGCAGCGCCTGCTGTTCTCCCACGACCTGGTGTCGGGCCGCTACCGCGGCTCGGTGCGCTTCGGGCTGGTGCGCCTCATCCACGGCGAGGACTCGGACTCGGAGGGCGAGGAGGGGCGCGGCAGCTCGGGGGGCTCCGAGTCCGGAGGGCCCGGCCACGAGGAGGGCCGCGCCAGCCCCCTGCGCCGCGGATACGTGCGCGTCCAGTGGTACCCGGAGGGCGTCAAGCAGCACGTCAAGGAGACCAAGGTGAGGCGGGGGGGGGGGGGGGGGGGGAGGGCCGGGACGACCGCCATGGCGGAGGCCTCGAAGGGAGAGGAGGCCCGGGACCGGCCCCGACAACCCGCCGGGCCCAAATCCGCCTTGCCCAAACCGGGCCGCGAGGCGCTCTGGGAAATAAAGCCATTCGGAGCCAGAGTGTGGGCAATAGCGACCGCCCCAATCAGAAGAAGAAGGAGGAGGGTGGTGACGATAATAGGACCATCAGAACACGTTGATGTGGAAGGAGAAACCTTGGGTCATGGCGGGGGAGCAGGACCGGCTTCCCCGAGGGCTTCTGGGAATGGTGCCCCGGTCGGGGGGACCGCAGGACGGTCATTCATTCCCTAGTATTTATTGAGCGCCTACTATGTGCGGAGTCTTGGACTGAGCGCTTGGAATGGACGACTCGGCTATTACCGAGAGAAGGAGCGGGGCTCGGTGGAAAGAACACGGGGTGGGGAGGGAGAGGTCGTGGGTTCCAATCCCGGCTCTGCCCCTTGTCAGCTGGGTGGCTGTGGGCAGGTCGCTTCTCGGGGCCTCAGTGACCTCATCTGGAAAACGGGGGTGGGAGCCTCATGGGGGACCGCCTGATGACCCTGGGTGTCCCCCAGCGCTTAGGACAGTGCTCTGAACATAGTAAGCGCTTAGCAAATACCAACATAATAATATAGACGTATAGATATCAACATATATATATATATATATATAAGGCAGTTTGTCCTGGGACCGGAGTGACAGTTGGGCCCGAGCCGAGCTGGGGTTTGGGAAGACACCGGCGAGACCGGAGAGGCCGCAACCTGCCACGAACCAAGGCGACCAACCCGTTCTCAAGGGGCCGCGGGGCCCAGAGCTGTGTCCTGACCCAGTCTGGCGCAAGGGTAGCGATGAGCTGCGATTTATCTGCAGTTTATTTTAGCCTCTGGCTCCCCTCCTGGACTGTCGGCTCCCCGAAGGCGGGGATGAGAACCGCCGGGCCTCTCCCCAGCGCTTAGCGCCGCGCTCTGCGCCCGGTAAACCCTCAGCTTCTGGAGGGCCGGAATCGCCTCTGCTAAGTCTGTTGCCCCCCTTCCCACCCGGGCGCTCACTACGCCCCACTGCACGGCAATCCGAACGACTGGTAAATTCGGCCGCTTTAAACAGCCGAGGGGCCTTGGGCCTGGAAATCAGAGAGCCCAAACCCAACGGATTAGGTGCGCCTGGGCTTGTTTTTCTGAGTGTGACCTCGTATCGGGGCTGCACATGCACAGACACACCCGTCTCCCCCTCCTCCACTCCCTCCCTGCAACCAGGGCTCCCCCCAGAACCGGTGTGCAATGAGGGGGGGATAAGGGTTGCAAGCGGGGGCGGGGGGCGTTGGGAAGTGTGACCTCTGGGAAGGGTCACTTCCTGAGGTGGCCTTCCCCGGGATGGAAGACAAAAGGGTCGGGAAAGGAGGATCGCTGCTGGCCGTGTTTACAAAGGATGGCGGTGGGCTTGGGGGAAGGCCCCGGTTCGGGCCCTCAGCAGAGGCAGCGGGGGAAGATCCATTTTCTAGTGTGATGCCAGTGTCTTTCTCTCCCTCTCATGTGCGGGCACTCAGGCGCGTGCACACACGCTCCCGCGCATACAAAAATCCACCTCCTGCTCCTTCCCCCCACCAGCCCTCCCCCCCCCGGAGAAATGCAGATGGTCCGAGAGCCCCTCAGACGACGAAAGCAAATTAAAGTCCGTCGGAGATTCTAGCCGGGGAAACGCGGCGCGTGGCTCTGCGTCCATAAACCATCATTATCGTGATTACCGTCATCATGGTCCTTGGTGGGGGAGGGGGCGTTGTTTATAATGGTGGCAAAGATGGGGACTGTGTCAGGGGTTAAACCCCAGCTGGGATCCGCCCGGTTGTCTGAACTGGGGCCACTTGCCGTTTTTGCGGCCTTAAGAGGCTCGCGGAGTCAGGGCGACGGAGGCGACTTGCGTTTCGCCTCCTGACGGACAAACAACAAGGTCACAGATGCCGAGACCCTGGAAGACCCTGCCCCCCTGCCAGGGCCGGGGCGGTGGGTGCGTTGGTCAGCTGCTGGGTCCCCGGGGCCTGGGCAAACTGTATTCTGCTCATCTTGGCCCTGGTGATTAACTTTGTTTACAGATTGCCCCCCCCCACCCCCCAACTCCTCCCCTTCCTCCCGAGGATCCCTGTGACAGAGACTCTGATGGCCGGCTTCCTTCGGAAGATGGCTAAGCCCCCAGATGGGCCCAAGGAATCCCCCTCCCAGCCTCGGGGAAGACTGAACGGGGTGGGCTCCCTGCTGAGCTTAAAAAATGTATTTTTGGGGGGAGGAGGGGGTCAGCCCTTTGCTCTTTCCCTGGCAGTCCAGGACCAAAGAAAGAGGGGATCCATGCAAGGGCCGGTGGGTGGGAGTTAGTCCAGGGTTGAGGAACTATAGCATCTCAAAAAACAGCCCTTTAAGCTGGCTAATTTTACACCCAATCCAGGGACACCAGACTTGAAGCCCGCCCCCTCCAATCTCTGCAACTCGGTCTCAGTTGTATTTACTGAGCGCTTACTGTGTACGGGGCGCTGTAGTGTTTGGGAGAGTATAATATAACAATAAGCTGACATTCTCTGCCCACAATGATCTTACAGTCTAGAGGGGAATAATAATACCTGGGTTTCTCTTTGGTTCTTTTATTACCAAAGCACCTTATTGTAGTTATTTTTATTTACCCCCCACAGCACCCCTGCGAGGTAGGGTTCGGGTATCCTCGTCCCCAGTTTACAACTGGGGAAACTGTGGCACGGGCCGGGCACATGACTTGCCCAAGGCCACGCGGGAGTCGGTTGGCAGAGCCGGGACTAGAACCCGGGACCTCCGACTTCCAGGCCCGCAGCTCTCCCACTACGCTGCGCTGCCTCGGCGGGCGGTGAGGCCGGAAGTAGCACCTACTGTGTAGCACCTACTCCCCGCTCCCCCCGGGGAGTTGGGCCAGCCGGCCCGAAGGTGCCCGGTGTGGGGGGATCCACCCAGCCGCACCGGCGGAGAAGCAGGTGCTGAGGTCTGCCCTTCTCTCCGGGCAGAGAAGGGAGAAGGTCTCGCTCGAGCTAGTCGGCCCCCAGCGGGAGCTGAGTGCTGTGCTAAGCGCTTGGGAGAGGACACCTGAAGCAAGAGGCACCTGGTTCAGTTCGGCGTCTGGCCGGTCACTCAGCTCTCTCCCTCCTCCGCTTCTTGGGGTGGGGCCCAGCCCCTTCCTACCCCCCACCACATACACACATCACCCCCTCAGCTGGCTACTGCATTAACCGTAAGCTCCTCGAGGGAAGGGATCCAGTCTACCCGCCATCTTGTGCTCTCCCAAGAGCCCAGTACAGAGCTTGGCGCACAGTAAGAGCTCAATAAATACCACTGATTGGTGGATTGATTTTTTTTTTTTTCCCTTCTCCATCCCCATTGCCCCTGAGGTCTTGGGGAGAATCCAAGAAGTCTACTATCCCCAAAGCCCTCTGGAGCCTGGCCGGGAATTGAAACACTTAGCGATCGCTTCTGCAGCCCATCAGCTACTCCAAGGAGCCCCGCTGCAAGCAAGAGCTGCAGCCGGATAATGTGCAAGTTCAAGTCAATAGTATTGACTGTGTGCAGAGCCCTGTGCTAAGCACTTGGGTGAACCCAGTGGAGTTTAGTCAAGGGCAGTAGGGGGAGAAGGTTTTGATCCCTGCCCCCAAGGAACTTTCGATGTAATGGAGGAAAAGGAGGCAAAATAATTTATGGGAGAGAGAGACTGGAGTGTTGTCTCTGCAGAGAGGCAAGTGTTAATTTTTTTTTTTTTATGGTGTTAGTTAAGCCCTTAGTGTGTGCCAAGACTGTTCTATGCCCTGGAGTAGGTACAAGTTAATCAGGTTGGACACAGTCCCTGTCCCACATGGGGCTCACAGTCTAAGAGGGAGAACAGGTATTGATTTCCCATTTTACAGTTGAGGAAACTGAGGCTCAGAGGAATGAAGCGACTAATCCCAGCGCTGCTGATTGTTTGCTCTGTGACCTTGGGCAAATCACTTAACTCTTCCGTGCCTCAGTTCTCCTGTTCTTGCTCCTAATTAGACCGTGATCAGCTTGTATCTACCCCAGTGTTGTGAACAGTATTTGACACATAGTAAGCACATAACAAGTACTATATTTTTTTTTAAAAAGTGGTCGTGCCAGGAGGAGGACCCAGGAGCTCTGCCTCCTAGGCCCCGGCTGTTTCTCGTAGGCGGAGTCTGGTAGCCACTTTGGGAAGCAGTTCCCTGGGTGGCTGGGACTGCCTCCCTGGGGTGAGAGTTCAGCAGGTGCGGCCCGGGAAGAGGAAGTGAATCAGGGAAGGCACCCCTCCCCAGGAGAAGGGGGATTTTAGGATGGCTCGGAAGGTGGGGCTCACAGGGGTCCTAAAATGAGTCTAGGGCATGAGCAAGAGGTCAGACAGGAGCAAGAAGAATGACGCCCAGTGACTAGGTGAGACGCAGCAGGCCTATTGGGAAGAGCACGGGCCTGGGACTCAGAGGCCCTGGGTTCAAATTCCAGCTCTGTCACTTGTATGCTGTGTGACCTTTCAGTCGTGTTTATTGAGCACTTATTGTGAGCAGAGCAGTGGACTAAGCGCTTGGAAAGCACAGTTCGGCAACAGATAGTGACAGTCCCTACCCAACAACGGGCTCGCAGTCTAGAAGGGGGAGAAAGACAGCAAAACAAACAGAGAGGCATCAATAGCATCAGAAGAGATAAATAGAATTATAGATATATACGCATCATTAATACAATTAATAGAATAGTAAATATGCACGTATATACACAAGTGCTGTGGGGAGGACCTTGGGCAAGTCACTTCACTTCTCCGTGCCTCAGTTACCTCATTTATAAAATGAGTAATCTGTAAAATGGGGGTTGAGACTTTGAGACCCGTGTGGGACAGGGATTGTGTCCCACCTGATTAGCTTCTATCTACCCCAGCGCTTACTACAATGCCTGGCTCATTGTAAGCGCTTAAAAATAACCGTAAAAAAAAAAAGCCAAGGCCGAGGGCAGCTTGCAGCGTGGCCTAGTTGTAAGAGCCTGTGGGAGGGAGTCGGAGATCTGGGTTCTAATTCTGGCTCTGCAACTTGTCTTTCCTGGGTGACCCTGAGCATGTCACCTAACTTCTCTGGGCCTCAGTTTCCTCATCTGTATTGTGGGGGTGAAATACTTGTCCTCTCTCCCTTCTCGGGCCGTGTCCGAACCGATAGTCCCAAATCTGCTCCGGGGCTCAGCACAGTGCTTGGCACCTGTAGGATGGGATCACCAGATGCCACGTCGTTCTTGTTGTTATTTCCGTCCACAGGTTCCGAGGGCGGCGCTGCTCACCCTCGTTCGGCTTTTACATTGGGCTCGAGCGGCTCTCGCTCCTGGGGGGTGAGGGGCTTGCTGGAGGGGAGCCGGGGAGGGTCCCACCTGGGGCTTTTCCTGCCCAAACCGGCAGGGACCGGGAAGTCCCTCTTCCAGGCTGTAATTACGGGGCGTCCACACCTGCGGGGGCGGATTCCGCAGTGAAGGCTTCTGGGTTTATTTTTGGCTCCTAGTTCGCCCGCGGTTCCCGGAGGGAAGCGATTTGGATGGCAACGTCTCGGTGGCCGCAGGCCTTAAAAGCCCCCTCCCCCCGCCCCCCCCCCCCGCGACTGCAGGTGCCGGCCCCATTAGAAGCAGTCTGTGTCGGTGATGTCATGGGCGGGAGTCACGGAAGGTTCACCGAGAAGCCGGGATAAATGCTCTAATTGCGCCGTGCCCTGACGCGATTGACGCTGGGGAACAGCCCGAGCTGGGGCTTCTCGTCGTGTCCTCGTTCCCCCCCCCTTTCCTGGGACCCCAGACCCTGGTGACGTGGCCACCCTACTGAGCCTGACTAGGGCCAGAGGCCCTTGGCTGATCTTGGAGGTTCCCCCTCCAACCTTGGGACTCAGTTTCCTTCCATGCCTCGTACATAACAAGCGCTTATCGAATACCACATTAAAAAAAAAAAGGAGGGGGAGGAGAGCAGGGGCAGGAAATGTGTCCATTTGTCCCGGCAGGCTGGGGACAGGGGAGAGGAGAGACCGGGTCCCCTGACCGGCTTCTCAGGACGACCGGGAGCATCCATTTCAGCGAGGCCCGGGACGGTGTCTCAGGCAAATGGCTCCCCCCGGGAAACGCGCCGGGTGCCAAAGGGTCCCGTGCCAAGGCGGCACAGGAGGGCCCGGCTGGGGAACCGGTAGCCACGGGCAACCAGGCCAGGTGGTTCCACGCCCCGCTTTAATAGCACACCGTGCTTTTCGCCCAGTCCCGCCGACTCCTTTCCTGTGCCGTTTGAGAAGTCGTTGGAGAGGAAGCCCAGGTAGGGGAATCCGGTGGTCGGCCTCGGATCCAGGAAAGCGCCTCTGCGAAGTTTTTTCTGGCCGGCAGGCGGTGAGACTCCGCCAGTCCTAATCGACGCCGCCCCAGGCTCGGCCGTGAAACCCGCTCACCCCTGAGGCCGCCCGAGAGGAGACCCCGGCAGGCCGTGCTCAGGGACTCTCCCAACTGCTTAGTACAGTGCTCTGCGCTCAGCGCTCAAGAACTATCGACTGCCGAAAGTGCTTTCAGGCACAAACGCAGAGCTCGGAAAGATGAGGAGAGGAATGAGTCTAGGAGGCCGAAGCGGCAAAGGGCCCCAGAGCCGGGGGTCGGAGGCGGGAGCCCTCGCGGCAGCCAGGACCCAAGAAGGAGAGGCTCAATCAGGGAAGGCCTCCTGGAGGAGGTGGGGATTCGAAGATGGAGAGGGCCAGGGGGTTAGCGGCCATGAGCTGGGGAGGGAGTTCCGGGTGGGAGAGAGATCCCTAGCAGGGGGTCGGAGGGCAGGGAGCCAAGGGATGCCTTGGTTGTTTTTTGAAGAAAAAGGAGGCAGGAGAGGGGGCCCTCCCCGCTTCTAAGCAGGGATCTTGGAAGCTGCAGGGCTGCAAAACGAGTCCGGCGACGAGTGTGGGAGCCATAAGCCCTCGAGAGACCCAAGCAGGCACTTCAGGGGCTCCTGGGCCAGAACGGGAGAGGCGGGACAAAGCAGGCCCCTCCCTGGGAGGTCTCAGCAGGAGGAGGGCAGATACACCTCCTGCGGGGGTCTGTGTCTTCCCCCCCACCAATGAGGGAGGGCAGCGAGGAGTTTCCATGGCAGGATTCCCCCTTGGGGCCGGACCGCCGGGCCTCGGATACGATGGGCAGCACCTGCTTGGTTTTTGGGACCCTCTGGTCATCCCCCCGCCACATCCCGCTTCAGGCGAGGACCGGGAACTGCAGCTCTCACTCGGGCCTTCTTGGGCTCACTGGTCTGGGCAGCTGGGGAGGAGAGCTGGAGGGGTCGGGCAAGCCGGTCTCCTGGCTGGTTGCCGGCCTGGGCAGCGGGCCACTGCGAGGCCTGGCCCTGAGTGGCTGGCAAGTGCTGCAGGGCCCGAGCTTTCTCTCTCTCTCCCCAGCTCCCGGGACCTCCCCTGCCCCGTTAGCCATTGGCCTTGTCGGCCCACCCCGAGTGCTCTCCGCCAGGACACCCCGCCTGGACGGGCCACCTGAACCACCGGCCCCCGTGCTAGCCAGCAGGGCGGGAAGGCCAGTTGCAGCGGGCTCCCTCGGGGGCAGATAATTATGGCATTTGTTAAGGGCTTTCTATGTTCCAGGCACTGTACTAAGCGCTGGGGTAGGTACAAGCAAATCGGGTGGGACACAGACCCTGTCTCACATGGGGCTCCTGGTCTTAATCCCCATTTTACAAATGAGGGAACTGAGGCCCAGAGAAGTGAACTGCCTTGCCCAAGGTCACACAGCAGACAAGTGGCGGAGCCGGGATTAGAACCTAGCTCCTTCTGACTCCCAGGCCTGGGCTCTAGCCAGTAGGCCTCGCTGCTGTGGTCCGGGGCTTGAGGCCCCCGGAGGCCCCCAGACCCTTTCCTGGCTCGCCTTCTGCCCAGGGGTTGTCTGGGGGCAGAGCAGGCCGCACTAAGCAAACTCATTTTCCAGGTAATGGGGGTGGGAGGTGGGGGGGGTGTTTTGCAGGGAACGTGGCTATCGATCAGTGGTTGGTTCTAGGCCCGGGAAGCGCGGGCTCCGGAGAACTGCAGCCGGGCTCCGGGGAGCTGCAGCTGAAACTGGCCCAGAGAGGAATCGGGGAGCCACGGCGGCAGGGGGTGTGAGGAGGGATCAGGAAGGGGGATGGCATTCTGCTCTGGGAATCGGAGTTCGTTTGTACGGGGAACTCTGAGGAGAGGCGCAAAACCGACTGAGGGACCGGGATTGTGGCGGGATCAGGAAGCGGGCAGGGATCGGGAGCTCTCCCTTCCCCAGGCAGCTCCCTTTTGGGGCAGAGGAAGTGGCAGGTGGGGCCTCCATCTCAGGCCCGCTTGTCCCCTTCTCCTGGGGGCCGGACTGGGGAGAGCCATCCTGGGCCAGCCCCCTTGGGGGCTTCCTGTCCCCACGGAAGGAAGGACCCCTGGGGTTGGGGTGGCACCAGGTGCCAGGTCAGACCCTGGCGGTCACCATTCAGGGAGAGCCCTCACTTCGGGGGGAGCTACTGGGCCGGTGAGGGGGTCTCCAGCGATGAGCCATGTTTAGGCTTCAGTTTCCCCTGGGTGGTTTTCCCGCCGGTCTTCTGCCTCCATGTTCTCACAGGTGCATCTGGTTTTCCTGGTTCGATAGAAACAGCCATTAAGGAAGTCTTTGGGGAGGAAGGCCTAGTGGGGAGAGTCCTGGTGGGGATGGAAAAAGAGGACCCGAACCTCCCCACCCCCCCACCCCCAAGCCTTCTGGGTGACCTGGAGCCAGTCATTTGACCTCTCTAGGCCTCCATTTGCTCATCTGTTAAATGGGGCTAAGACATACCTCAGTAATATTTATTGTTCATTTACTATGTTCAGAGCACTGTACTGAATGCTTAGCAGACACGTTCCCTGTCAGTACGAACTTGTAGAAGGGGAGACACATTAATATGAATACGTATTTTATAATACATAATTTAAAGTTATGTACATAATTCAAGTGAGGTAGCACCCTCTCAGGCGCCACGCTCCATATGGGCCCGGGTCCAATAATAATGATAATAACTGTGGTATTTCTTAAGGCTTACTATGTGTCAAGCACTGTTCTGAGCGCTGGGGTAGATAGAAGATAATCGTATTGGACACAGTTCCTGCCCCTCTTGGGGCTCCCGGTCTAAGTAGGAGGGAGAATAGCAGTCGAATCCCCATATCGCAGGTGAGGAAACTGAGTAATTTGCCCAAGGTCACACACAGGCTGGCGGTGGAGCTGGGTTGAGAATCCAGGTCCTCCCATCTCCCAGGCCCATGCTCTTTCCACTAGGCCACGCTGCCTCCGATCTCCGGATCCGCTGTCTGCTCAGTGCTTGCACAGAATAAGCGCTTCATCATGACCCTAACTAGTGCCCCAGATGCATTTTTAAAAAAAGAACCAATGTTCTCTCAGGCCGGGCGCCGGGCAAGACCCAGCGTTTCTCTGGGAGCTTTAAGCCGGTCAGGCAGCCTGGCAGATTCATTCAGACCCCGAGAAAACCCACTCCATTTAGATTATCCACTTGGGCCCTCCACATGGAGCAATTATCCAGTTGATTTACACCATCTGCATCGTTATCTTTATTGACCCTCTCTGAAAGCATCACCTCGCTCTCTGATGACCCAGAGGCACTGTTTGATGTGGAAGTGGTATTTATTGAGCGTTTACTATGCGCAGAACTAAGCTCTGGCATTGTACAATGCGGCAGAATTAGCTGATACGTTCAGTGCTTACTCTGTTTAAGTGCTTACTCTGTGCCAGGCACTGTACTGAGCGCTGAGGTAGAGATAGCTAATCAGGTTGGACGGGGTTCACCTCCTACCTGGGGCTCCCAGTCTTAATCCACGTTTTATAGATGAGGTAACTTGAGGCCCAGAGAAGTGAAGTGATTTGCCCAAGGTGACATAGCAGACAAGCGGCGGAGCAGGGATTAGAACCCAGGTCTTTCTGACTCCCATGTCCGGGCTCTAGCCACTAGGCCATGCTGCTTACCGTGGCCAGGCAAGCCCTCCCCTCTGCTTCCAGTGGCTGACCTTGGTTTCCCATCTCTATCCTGGTGGGAAAATTCCTCTTGGAGGGTCAGGGTTGGACCCACCGGGGAAGCTGAGTCTGGGGGCCAGGGGTGGCTCCCTCCCTTGTGGTAGGAGAGCTGGGGTGACCCTCCCGGAGCATGGCCCAAGGGACAGTTGTGGGGGAGCCTGTGGACCTGCCCGTGGACCTGCCCGTGTCCCAGGCCCCGCCTTCTGGCAGCTGCAGGGCTGTGTAAACAGACCAGAGGCCGCTCAGATTTCAGGGCAGCCTCGCTTCCCGCCCACCGGGACCCCCTCCGACGCCTCCGCGAGGCGGCCCAGAGCCCCGGCAGCCCCCAGCCCTGTAACTTCACCCCTGTTGCCCCCGAGGAGGGCTCCGCCTCCCCTTGGGCAGGGGGCAGGGCACCCTGGCACAGCCTGGAGGGCTCAGATTTCTCCAGGAGCAAGTCAGAGGCGGAGTGGGCGCCTTGGTGTCTCACTGGAACGCAGCGGTAAAACTGAGAGGAGGCAGGCGGGGGGGCGGTCCGTTCTCTTCTCTCTGACCCCCGAGCCACCGTGGCCACGTCCCCCGGGTCCCAGCCCGACCCACCAGAGGGAACGCGGGGACAGGAAGACCCACCCGGGCACTCCTTCCTCTGGGTTTTCTGTGCCTGTAGGGTGGCATTTTGGGGCACAGGAGCCCAGGACTTCACCCAGCCAGACCCTTTAAAAATAAGTATAATAATAATCATAATAATAATAGCGGCGTTTGTTAAGGGCTGGCCGTGGGCCAAGCACTGTGCTGAGCTCCTGTTAGACACAGGATCATCAGGTTGGATACGGTCCCTGTCTCACACAGGATTCCCCAGTACAAGAGCGAGGGAGAACAGGTATGGTGGTGGTGATGATGGTATTTAAGTGCTTACTATGTGTCAAGCACTAGGGTAGATACAAGGTAATCAGGTTATCCCACGTGGGGCTCACAGTCTTAATCCCCATTTTACAGACGAAACTGAGGCATAGAGAAGTGAAGTGACTTGCCAAAATCACACAGCTAATAAGTGGCTGAGCCAGGGTCAGAACCCACGAGCTCCAACTCCCAAGCCCAGGCTCTTGTCACTAAGTCATGCTGCTTTGACCCCCATTTTACAGATGAGGAAACTGAAGCCCAGAGAAGTGAGGTGACTGCCCCTAGGTCACTTGGCGGACAAGTGGAGGAGCCAGGGTTGGAACCCAGGTGTCCAGGCTCCCGGGCCCACACCCTTTCCACAGGCCCCCTGCTTCTCCCCGACCCACGGCGCTGCGTCAGGTCAAGTCAGGCCACCTCTCCAACCATCCCAGCACCCCGTCTCCGTTATGATTTCCAAGAATTCACGGGGTTTGAGTGCCTCCAGTCAGTCAGTGGTATTTACTGAATGTTTATCCTTTGCAGAGCGCCGTACCGAGCACTTGGGAGAGGACAGTACAACAGAGGTTTTGGGGATTTTTGTTTTAAATGGTATTGGTTAAGCACTTACTCCATGCCAGGCCCTGTAGCAAGCGCTGGGGTAGATTCAAACTAATCAGGTTGGACACAGTCCATGTCCCATTTGGGGCTCACAGTCTTATCCCCCATTTTCAAATGAGGTCACTGAGGCCAGGTGAAGTGACTTGTCCAGGGCCACCCAGCAGACCAGCGGCAGAGCCGATGTTAGAATCTCCTGGCTCCCGGGCCTGTGCTCTGTCCACTAGGCCACACTGCTTCTCGGTAAACAAGAAGCTGACAGTCTACACAGTCTGAGCGTGCCAAGCACAGTGCTGAACACCGGGATGGATCCAGGATAATCAGATCGGTCCCAGTCCCCATCTGCCCTGGAGTGCTCAGTCTACCAGAGGAACCCCAGTGCTCTTCACGCAGTAAGCGCTCAGTCAGTACCACTGATTGGTCGATTGAACCAGTGCAATAGTTGTTACTAATATCACTATTATTATTATGCACTTACTCTGTGCCAAGCCCCAAATTAAACCCTGGAGTAGGTAGAAGAAAATGAGGTCGGAGACAGTCCCTGCCTAACGTGGGGCTCCCAGTCTAAGAAGGAGGGAGAATGCAAGCTGACTACCCATTATGCAGATGAAGAAACTGAGACATGGAGAGGAAAAGTGACTTGCCCAAGGCTCTCCCCACTGGGCCTCGCTGCCACTTCTCCATTCCCCGCCGACAGCATAGCATCTTCTAGTAATGCGGCAGCGGCCCAGCCGTCCGCCCGTCCATCGGTCCTCTAGCCCCAGCCTGTCAGCTGGGCTGGCCAGGACTCTCAAGTCTGCTTTTTGTGGGTGCCCTCCCCCCTCACCTCCATCCATGCCCAGGTGTGGCCCTGGACCCCCGGCTAATCAATCAGTCCATCTATCCATCCATCAGTGTCTCCATGCCTCTCCCCACAGGAGCTCACAGGATCTATGCCTGACCCCCATACCTCAGGGACCGGCTCTCTCCAGGCATTGGGAAACGGGTGATCAGTACGGGGCTCTGAGATGAAGCCCCCCAGCCCGTAGAATGCAGCCCCTCCCACCTCCTCGCCCCCTTAATCGTGGGCCTGATGTGCACTGCACCAGCCGGTTTCCATAGCAACCCAGAGGTGCCACAGCCCGCTGAAGTCTACAACAGGGTGGTGGGTTCGGGTGGAGGGGGGCACTCCTCCTGAGCCTTGGGGAGGAGACAGACCCACCCTTCTCGTCCCAGAAGACCCCCCCACACACACACACGCACACACCCCCGGCCCGGGGCTGGCACCAGCCGGACCCAGGGGAGCGGGGAGAAGGATGGCGACCCCAGCCAGGACTTCCGGAAACCCCCCTCAATGCCCCACAGCGGTGTGTCCCACACCAGGGAAGCTGAATGAATGCTCCCGCTCCTCTCTGCTTCATTGAAGGGGTGGGATCAGGGACCCGAGGCCAGAGCGGGTCACCCCCGGATCAGTGTTGGGGGAGCAGGGTCCGGGAGAGGAGCAGATTGGCTCCTCTCCCTCCCCCCACTACATTCTGGGAAGTGCCTGCTCTCACTGTAACCGTTGTCAGAGATGCTAACCTGCTGTTTCTAGACCAGCTTCAAGCTGGTCCCCGCAACCTGTTCCCTTCCCACTCCCAGGAAGAACCGGTAAATGCGTGGTCTTGGCCAACAACTCCGGGGCAGTTGGGTCCCACTGACCCTCCCGGCCCCTCCGGCTTGTCTGCTGCCTGGCATGGAGGTGCTCGGTGCCAGGGCGGATCTTTGAAGTTGGTGACCAACAGGGATGAGGCCGGTGCTTTCTCTGTGCTTGGGGGGGCCTGCAGTGGCCTCTCCCTGCTAGCCGAGGGACAGCTTGAGGGAAGGTCAGTGGGGCCGAACAGGAATTGGGGGCCAGCGCTGCTCCCCTCCTTCCCCCCCCTCCCCACCTCCTGGGCCAAAAGTTCTTCCCCAGGCCGGGGGTCAGAGCAGAGCAGGCCGCAGCCTTGGGACTCGGGTGAGGAGCTGCGGCCAGGCCGAGCAGGCTTTTTCTTCCTGCGGGCTGGAAGGCTTCTGCAGGTGCCTGTAGAGTCAATGGGGCCGAGTGGGTCTAACAGCATCCGGACCTCAGTTCCTTCATCTGTAAAATGGGGATTAAGACTGTGAGCCCCCTGGGGGACAGGGACTGCATCCAACCTGATTACCGTGTACCTCCCCCAGTGCTTAGAACAGTGCTTGGCACATATTAAGCGCATAACAAGTACCATAATTATCATTCTCTGGACCTCAGTTACCTCATCTGAAAATGGGGATTAAGATGGTGAGCCCCATGGGAGAGGACAGTGTCCGACTTGGTTAGCTTGGGTCTCCTCCAGCGCTTAGTACAGTACCGGGCACATGATAAGCACTTAACAGATACCATTAAAAAAAAGAAGGTGGCATTCCCATGCTGTTTCCAGGTCATCAGAAGTTGGGGTGGCAAGGCCAGGCCCATCTGAGGGAAGGGATCGGGACCTGGGTGGGGGACTGGAGGGCTGGTGTTGGCAAGGAGTCGAGAGCCGCCGGGCCCGTGGACGGTGCTGTCGGTGCTCCTCCCTGGCAAGCCAACGGGGCCAGAGGGAGCAAACAGAACCCCGCACCGGCTTCCTCCGAGATAAGGGGCCGGGCACCAATGCCAGTGGCTGGTGGGAAGCGATAGCTCGGTCGAGAATCCCTGGGCCCAGGCGATTACCGATGGTTCAAGACCGGATGGGACGGCTCTTGTTTGTGTCTCCCTGATGCTCAGCACAGCGTTCAGCACACAGTCAGTGCGCAGAAGACACCAATCGGTGGATCAGTGTAGTGTCGGCCTGGTCCCCGGGGTTAAAATGGGAACTTTATAATAGTAATCATAATAATTGTGGTTATTTGTTAAGCGTTTACTATGTGCCAAGCATTGTACTAAGTACTGGGGTGGAAATAAATGGGGTGGACACAGTCCCTGTCCCCACATCACATGGGGCTCAGAGTCTTAATCCCCATTTTACAAACGAGGTAACTGAAGCCCAGTGAAGTGGCTTGCCAAGGTGACACAGAGGACAAGTGAAAGAGCCTGGATTAGAACCCAGGTCCTTCTGACTCCCAGGCCAAGCTCTATTCAGTAAGCCACACAGCTTCTCAGCAGTTCTGCCGGTTGGGCAAGGGGCAGCCTTTCCAGACCCTGCTGGGGTCTGGGCCAGGCAAGTGTCCCCAGGCTCCGGGTCGAGGGGCTGGCCTCACGCTCGTCCGTGTCTCCCCTCTCTCCGCAGCTGAAGCTGGAGGACCGCTCGGTGGTGCCCCGGGACGTGGTCAGACACATGGGCTCCAGTGTAAGTGCCCCGACTCGATCCCTTAGGTGCCCCCGGGGATGGGGGTTGGGGGGGGGCGGGCATGGGCCCCGGCCCGGCGGGGGCCGGGCAGAGGCGGGCCTTCAGGGCTTGAGCAGGTGTGGGCACGGCCCCCTCCGGCCCCCAGGACAGCCAGTGCGGGACGGTGATTGACGTGAACATCGACTGTGCCGTGAAGCTGGTCGGGACCAACTGCATCCTCTACCCTGTCAACAGCAAGGACCTACAGCACATCTGGGTGAGTCCCCGGCCCGGAGACCCCTCTTGCCCCTCTACTGCTTCCCTGGCCCGGCTCCGGGGCCCCCATCCCCAAGAGTGCTGGGGGCGCCCGCAGCTGGCAACCTCGGCCTGAGGTCAGGAGCCCCAGGTCCAATCCCTCATCCCCTTTCCCCTTTCACCCGCCGTCTGGCCTCTCATCCACACACCCTGTGTCTGCAGCCCTTCATGTACGGGGACTACATCGCCTATGACTGCTGGCTGGGCAAGGTCTACGACCTGAAGAACCAGATCATCTTGAAGTTGTCCAACGGGGCCAGGTAGCACCCACTTTCCCAACGTATTTCTCCCACCCCCCGGCCAGGATGGATAGGAGCTGTAACTGGAGATAGGGCCTGCGGCGGTCTCTCCCCCGGATCCTGGGTCCCAAACCCGGGCCTTATGCTTAGCGGCTCCTGGGCTCCGTTTCAGTGTGGGGAGGCCCCCAGGATTGGCTCTGAAGGCCTCTAGCCAGGGGTCGGTGTCCTGCCTGCTGCACGGCGGCTGTCCGCCCCGCCTTCCCTCACCCCTCCCCGACAGTTTGGGGTGAAGTGTTTTGGGGGGCTCTTTCACGCTGGGGATCTTGACCTGCCTGCCCTCCTCCACTCAGCTGGTGGTCCCCCTCCCTCCAGGACCCCAGGGTTCAGATCCGGGCCTGTGGCCTCAGGGGAGTCAGGCTCCAGTGTGACTATCTGTCTGCCTTCTCCCAGGTGCTCCATGAACACAGAGGATGGAGCAAAGCTGTATGACGTCTGCCCGCACGTCAGCGATTCGGTAACTGCCCCCCTCCGGCGGAGGCTCCTGGGCTGGGGGCTAGGCAGCACCCCGGCATGGGTGACATCGCCCCAGGAGAGTCTGGGAGGCAGACTGGGAGGTGGGGGTCCGGACCTACCTCTGCCCCGGCCCAAGGGACAAGTCACTTTGACGAGTCATGTCACCTGCTGGGCCTCCATCCCCTCATCAGCGCAGTGGGGAGGAGAGCCCTGTCTCCCCTCCCTCCGCAGAGCCCCTTAGTTAGAGGTGGGGGACCGGGTCAGACCCGATGACCCAACCCGGTATCGGTGGGCCCGACGGTGTCCTGACGGCAGCCCCCCTCTTCCTGCCCAGGGCCTCTTCTTCGACGACTCGTACGGCTTCTACCCGGGCCAGGTGCTCATCGGGCCCTCCAAGGTCTTCTCCAGCGTCCAGTGGCTGTCGGGGGTCAAGCCTGTGCTCAGCACTAAGAGCAAGTTCCGGGTCGTGGTGGAGGAGGTGAGGGGGCTGGGGGCTGCAGTGGGGGAGGGAGCGAGCGGCGAGGTCGGGAGACCTGAGCCCAGGTGGGATTCAGCGCTCCCTTTTGTTGGCGCGTGAGGCCCGATCGGGCTCTGGCGGGGCGGACCTTCGCCCTGCCCCTCCCCGCCTCAGGTCCTTGCGGCTTGTGCTGCTCCCCACTCCGTCCCTCCTGCCGTCCCTCCCCAGGTGCAGGTCATGGAGCTCAAGGTCACGTGGATCACAAAAAGTTTCTGCCCCGGGGGCACCGACAGCGTCAGCCCCCCGCCCTCGATCATCACCCAGGAGAATCTTTCCAGGTAAGCAGGGGTCCCCACGGGCTCGGCCAGGGGAGAGGGCCATGCTCTTCGGCGGCCGGTCCTCCAGCCCACCTCTCTCCCTGCCCAGGGTGAAGCGCCTGGGCTGCTTCGACCATGCCCAGCGGCAGCTGGGGGAACGCTGCCTCTACGTGTTTCCGGCCAAGGTGGAGCCAGCGAAAATCACCTGCGAGTGTCCCGAGAGGAACTGTGTCCTGGGAGAGGGCTCTGTGGCAAAGAAGGTGCCGTGGGACCTGGGCTGATTGGGAGATAGAGCGGGCCGGTCCCTGGGAGGGCGGGACACCACTGCCCTGCCGCGTGCTTCCCCCGCCAGGCAGGCCCCCTCGGTGTAGCCTAGGCCCCTGATGACTCGGGTGTCCCTGGAGCAGCCCTTCACCCGCTCCCGGCAGGGTTCCCGGTCCCCTGGCCCCCGCTGACCAGGCCTCTCCCTCCCGATGCTCTCAGGTGAAGCGGCTGCTGAAGAAGCAGATCGTGAAGATCATGTCCTGCTCCCCCGATTCTCCAGCCCCTGGGGACCACCCAGAGGGGTCCGCCAGAGCCCCGGCCGGCCCCCCGGATGCAGCCAAGGGCCCGGTCAGCCCCGCGGAGGCCCAGGAGGTGGGGTCGGGGATGGGGCCCGAGGGGGGATCCGGCGAGGCTGGGGAGCGGCAGCCCTCCTGCCCCCTGAAGGAGGAGACGGGGGCAGCGGCGGCGGCAGAGGAGCGCCAACAGCTCCAGGCGATGGAGCAGGACGCGGACGACGAGGGGGCCGACGACACGGACGACACCAGCTCGGTGACCTCCTCGGCCAGCTCGACGGCGTCTTCCCAGAGCGGCAGCGGCACCGGCCGCAAGAAGAGCACCCCCCTGTCCATCAAGAACCTGAAGCGCAAGCACAAGAAGAAGAAGACCAAGGTCTCCCGGGAGTTCAAGCCCGGGGATAGGTAGGGACGGACCCTGGGGGCGTCCCTCACCCCCTTCCTCCTTTTTCCTCCTCCCTCTCTGACCCCCGTAGAACCGTCCCAAGCCATCAGGAACCCCCTGATCCCCAGACCCAGGGGTTTCCCGCCCCCTCCCCCTCCCCGTCCTCGGCCCCCAAAGCCTGGAAGGCCGTGTACCGTCGTCCCAGGCCCTCTGACGGCCGGATGGGTCCCCGCAGGGTGGCGGTGGAAGTGGTGACCACGATGACGTCGGCCGACGTGATGTGGCAGGACGGCACTGTGGAGTCCAGCATCCGCTCCAATGAGCTCTTCCCCGTGCACCACCTGGACAACAACGAGTTCTGCCCTGGAGACTTCGTAGTGGACAAGAGAGGTGGGGTCCTCCCCCCCCCCCCCCCCCAACTGGACACCACACCTATCCTCCCGACTCAGGGGGAGCGATGAGCGGGGCACTGAGGCTCCTCCCCAGAGCCACAGGTGGCCCCCCGAGGGTGAGGGAGAGGAGGGGCCGGGAGGGGAATGCAGCCGGGAGAGCGGGCGGTGGGCCTCAGACCCCAACCCGTCCTCTGTCCCACCCTCCCGGCGCTGCCAGCCCAGAGTTGCCCGGACCCAGCAGTGTACGGCGTGGTGCAGTCCGGGGACCACATCGGCCGCACCTGCGTGGTCAAGTGGTTCAAGCTGCGGCCGGCCGGGGACGACGTCGAGGTGAGTCCGGGCGGTACCGGTCTCGGGGGCGGGGAGGTACCTTTTGGCTGGACCCCAGTCCCTGACGTGCCACTCTGGGGCTGCAGCTGATCGGGGAAGAGGAGGACGTGAGCGTGTACGACATCGCGGACCACCCCGACTTCCGCTTCCGCACCACCGACATCGTCATCCGCATCGGCAACACCGAGGAGGGGGCCGCCGCCCCCAAGGAGGATGAGGTACGGCGGTCGGCGGAGCGCGGGGCGGATCCGGGCCCGTTCCCTTGAGTCTAACTCTCCGAGCCCGTCACTGGGCCGGGATTGTCCCTATCTGTTGCCGAATTGTCCATTCCGAGCACTTAGTACAGTGCTCTGCACATAGTAAGCGCTCAGTAAATGCTATTGAATGAATTCTGCGGGCCACCCGCCGTCCCCTGGGTTGTCACTAGGTGGCGCCTGCAGATCCAGCCCCCCCACCCCCACCCCCCCAGGGTCCCCCTGGGTGCCCACCTCCGGCCCCTCCCCCTCCGGGCCTTCTGGGGCTCAGTAGTAGCCCGGCCCGGAGGGGCAGCTCTGACCTGGCCCCCCCCCCCACCACTCCCAAGGGTCTCCTCGGTCCCAGCTCCCAACCTCCAGTTCGGGGTCCCCCTCCCCACCTGGCCCCCTCCTCCCCCACGCGGCCCTGACCTGACCCCTGCTCCCCGCAGCCGTCGGTGGGCCAGGTGGCCCGGGTGGACGTGAGCAGTAAGGTGGAGGTGGTGTGGGCCGACAATTCCAAGACCATCATCCTACCCCAGGTGAGCAGCTCGGGTCAGAGCTGGGGAGGGGGATCGCTCGGCCCTGTGGTGCGCCCTTGGGTTCCTGGATAGTAAAGGCAGGAGGCGTGGGGTGGGGGAGAGGAGGTGGAGGGGCGGTGGGGAATCTGTTCCGCCTCTTATCGGATATACCAGGCGTTCGTTCGTTGTTCAGTGGTATTTACCGAGCCCTCACTGTGTGCGGAGCACTGGACTAAGAGCTTGGGAGAGTACTCCAGAACGATAAACGGACACATTCCCTGCCCACCGTGAGCTGACAGTCTAGAAGGCTTCGCCAGCCTGTCAGGTTGGCCCGGTGTCCCCTGACTGTATCTGCACAGCTAGGACAGCCCAGGTATCTGCCCCAAGCCAAGACCCAGGGCGCCCCTTCTCCCACCCCCTAACCACTTCCCCCGGGAGGGCTGGGATGGAGGTGGCGGGGGAGGCCCCGGGCCAGCCTCAGTCGGCCGGGCTGGCCTCCTCGGACCCCTCTCTCCTCTCCTGCCCTTTGACTGCCCACTGCTTCCCCTCTTTCGGGGCCCTGGGCTGCCCGGACACATGCCCCCCTCCCACCTCCCCGGCATGCACGTGATCGTGCGCGTGCACGCACAGACACACACACGTTGGGGGAGAGGGTGGTGTGTGAGGACTGGGGCTGGGTCAGAGGCCGTTGCCTGTTTAACTTGTTACCCCAGCAGCCTGCCCGTTCCCCCTCCCCTCCTCCCCCTCCCCCCAGCTTGGGGAACAGGATGTGTGTCCGAGCAGCCTCCTCCTCCTGTCACGTGGTTCAGCTCCCTGGTGGGTCCCCACAAAGGGCTGCTCTCAGGGCGATAGTGGCCACCGCAGGCCACAGGGTCAGACGATCTGATGTGGGTGGGTTTGAGCGCCCAGGGTTGGGGGTGGGGCGGCTGCCCCTCTGGGCCCCTTGACCCAGTTAAGCGAAGACCAGGGTAGGAAGGGGGAAATGGTGATTTGGGGTGGGGGGAGTCGGGGCCGAGAGCACCGCAGAGCTGCGGGAGGGGGGCGTGACCTAGTGGCTGGTGCACGGGCCTGGGAGTCAGAAGGTCATGGGTTCTAATCCCGGCTCCGCCACTTGTCTGCTGTGTGACCATGGGCAATCACTTTTCTGTGCCTCAGTTCCCCCATCTAGAAAATGGGGATTACGATTGCGAGCCCCATATGGGACGTGCACTGTGTCCAACCTGATTATCTTTTATCTACTCCAGTGTTTAGTACAGTGTCTGCCCCATAATAAGCACTTAACCGATACCATTTTGCAGAGGGGGGTGGCGGGGGTAGGCGGGGTTGGGGAACTGGCTCAGACACCTGAAGTCAGACCCTGGCAGGCCGGGGGTGGCCTGGACCCGTCCTAGTCCCAGGGCCTGACCTCCGCATCCCGCCCCGCCCCAGCACCTGTACAACATCGAATCAGAGATCGAGGAGTCCGACTACGACTCGGTGGACGGCAGCACGAGCGGCGCCTCGTCGGACGAGTGGGAGGACGAGAGCGACAGCTGGGAGACGGACAATGGGCCCATGGAGGACGAGCCGGCCCCCGCCCCCGAGCCGGCCCCCGCCACCGCCCTCCCTGCCGCCCAGGAGGAGGAAGAGGTGGTGGTGGGGGAGGAGGGGGACGGGAGCATGGCGCTGAGCGCCGAGGCGGCGGCGGCCATCCAGGGGGCCGTGGCCCTGGCCGCCCCCGTGGCCGGGCTGATGGAGAAGGCGGGCCGGGAGGGGCCCCCCAAGAGCTTCCGGGAGCTGAAAGAGGCCATCAAGATCCTGGAGAGCCTCAAGAACATGACGGTGGAGCAGCTGCTGACCGGCTCCTCGCCCACCTCGCCCACCGCGGAGCCCGAGAAGCCCACGCGGGAAAAGAGGTTCCTGGACGACATCAAGAAGCTGCAGGAGAACCTGAAGAAGACGCTGGACAACGTGGCCATCGCCGAGGAGGAGAAGATGGAGGCCGCGCCCGAGGCGGAGCGCCGCGAGGAGAAGCCCGAGGCCCAGTCGCCCGTCCGCTCCGAGTGGCCCAGCGAGACGCCCGTGCTCTGCCAGCAGTGTGGGGGCAAGCCCGGGGTCACCTTCACCAGCGCCAAGGGAGAGGTCTTCTCTGTGCTGGAGTCTGCACCCTGTGAGTCCTCCCCCCCCACCCCACTTCTCGTCCCATCGGTCAACCACTGGTATTTATTGAGTGCCTCCTGAGTGCAGAGTTCTGTACTAAGCGCTCAAGAGAGTCCGATACAACTCGTAAGAGCCGATCCCTACCCACGAGGGCCGTAAGTCATCGTGACTTCTTCTCCTCAGCCTCCTCCTTGCCCCACCGGTCCCAAGGGGGAGTCCGCACCCTCAGCAAGTCCGCACCCTCAGCACGGCCTCCCGCTCCCTCCGGGCCAGGCAGCGTTAACCCGCCCCTCTCTCCCCGCCAGTCAACCACTCGTTCAAGAAGATCGAGTTCCAGCCCCCGGAAGCCAAGAAGTTCTTCAGCACCGTGCGGAAGGAGATGGCACTGCTGGCGACCTCGCTGCCCGACGGCATCATGGTCAAGACTTTTGAAGACCGAATGGCGAGTGGGGCAGGATCCTGGGAGGGGCTGCTCACCACCCGCTGGGCCCGGGGTTGGGGTAGGGTCGGGGAGGCAGCCCCGGGCCCATCTCCCAAGGCCAGCCAACGAACGCGCGCACTCTCCTCCTCCAGGACCTCTTCTCGGCCCTGATCAAGGGCCCCACCCGCACCCCCTACGAAGACGGCCTCTTCCTCTTCGACATCCAGCTCCCTAACATCTACCCGGCCGTGCCCCCCCACTTCTGCTACCTCTCCCAGTGCAGCGGGCGGCTCAACCCCAACCTGTACGACAACGGGAAGGTGTGCGTCAGCCTGCTGGGCACCTGGATCGGGAAGGTGAGCGAGGAGGGCCTCCCCCCAAGGCCGGGTGGGCGGTGGAGTGGGCCGTGGGACCGCCCCCTCCCCGCTCCGGCCCCCCGGTTCACGGCCCCGAGTCGCGTGTCTTTCAGGGGACAGAGCGGTGGACCAGTAAGTCCAGCCTTCTGCAGGTGCTGATCTCCATCCAGGGTGAGTGCGGGTCACGGGCTGTGGTCCCGGGGCCGGTCGCCGGGCCTCCGCGGGCCTCGGGAGTCTCTAGGGTTGAGACTCCTCCCCATTCCCCCCGAGAACATGAGCCCAGTGGGGTTGGGGAGCCCCAGGTCCACCCCGACGCTACTTGCGGCTGCTCTTCCCTGGGGCCGCCGGCACCGGGCCGTGCGTCCCGTCGTCCCCCCCGTGACCGGCGGCTCACCGCCGATCCTCCCCGCGCCGCGTGCCGCCCGCAGGCCTGATCCTGGTCAACGAGCCGTACTACAACGAGGCGGGCTTCGACAGCGACCGGGGCCTGCAGGAGGGCTACGAGAACAGCCGCTGCTATAACGAGATGGCGCTGATCCGCGTGGTGCAGTCCATGACGCAGCTGCTGCGCCGCCCGCCCGAGGTCTTCGCCCAGGAGATCCGGCAGCACTTCGGCTCGGCCGGCTGGAGGCTGGTGGGCCGCATCGAGGCCTGGCTGGAGCCGCACTCGCTGCCCGAGTCGGAGCCGGAGGCGGCCGAGCCGGCGGACTCGGGCCAGGATGAGCCCGGGGCGGCCAGGGGGCCCGACGCCCCCCAGGGCTCGGACACGGAGGGCGCGGCCCCCCCCGCGGCCGGCAGGGACCTCACGGAGCAGCCCCCGGCGGAGGCCCCGGACTCGCCCGCCGCGCCGCCCAGCGTCAAACCAAAGAAGCGCCGGAAGAGCTACCGCAGCTTCCTGCCCGAGAAGAGCGGCTACCCCGACGTCGGCTTTCCCCTCTTCCCACTCTCCAAGGGCTTCGTCAAGAGCGTCCGCGGGGTCCTGGCCCAGTTCCGGGCCGCCCTGCTGGAGGCGGGCATCCCCCAGCCCGCGGAGGACAAGTAGCCGCCGCCCCCGCCCAGGACAGACGGACACGGCGGGGAGGGGCCGGGCCTGCTGCCGCCCGCTCGCTCGCTCCCCGCCCCCTCCCTCCCGCCCTCCACCCGGGCCGCCCTCGTCACCGCCGGGACAGCCGGACGCTGAAACGCAAGGAGTCTCCGCGCTCCCCCCGAGCGGGCGGTCCCCCCCCAGCCCGGAGCAGCTGAACCTCTGTGACCACCCCTCCCTCACCCCACCCCCGGCTCCACCCTCCCTTCCCCACCGCCCCCCCGGGCCAACACTGGGGTCCGTCTCAACTGTGGGGGCGGAGGGGACCGGCCCCTTCTGCACCGTGAGGAGGAGGGGAGGGACCACCGGCCTCCCCGGCCCCCACCCGGCTCTTCCTCTCACCCCATTCCTTCGGTGCCTCCCAGCTGCTTGCGCCAAGCCTCAGCTCCTCGGAGTCTGCCCCCCTGCCTGGCTGTTCCCATCTCCCTAGTGTGGGCCCTGCCCTGGGCACCTCCAGCTGCTGTCCCCTTCTCCTCCCCCCCCCAGGTCTGGCTCAGCTGCTGCTCCCAGGCCCCCGGGGAGCAGGGGAGGGTCTCACCCAGCATCCCTGACCGGCAGGCGCCGTCAGCTTGCCGCCGAGGGTGACCAGAAGGCCGGACCCCGGGGGGTGGGGGCGGGGAGCCCAGCTGCTGTCGGTGCCCAGCAGTGGAGAGGGTGGCAGAGGTGGGAGGATGAGACTTCACGGTCCAGCGGGCCCCCACACCCACCCACCCACCGCAGCTGGCCGGCTCCGACTCGCTTCGGGCCCCAGTGCCCCCAGCCGGGGGCCTCTGCTCTCCACCCCCCTCCCCCAACCCCCGTCGGGGTCCAGATCCGGGCAGGGAGAGGGCACGGGAGAGGTGGCGCTCGGCACCGAGCCGCCCCGGAAGCCTCTCCTCCTCGCCGGTGAGCAGTGGAGAACCCCTCCGGGGTGATGAGGCGAGGAGAGCCCCCCAACCCCACCCCCACCCCCACCCCTAGACCCTCACAGAGGTTTACATGTTTTCTAAGCTTTTGATAATGTGAAGCTCCAGGTTAGGAGGTGGCTGGTTGAGCACAGTATGGCGATGTAATTTTTTTGGTGTATGTATGTAATATTTAAGGGTTTAAAAATGAAAAAAAACTAATAAATCTCAAAGGCAAAAAACCTTAAATATTTAGGAGAAAAAAAAAAGAAAAAAAAAAAGCCAAAGCATGATACGTCTTGTTAGCCTTAAGCTGGCTCCACAGCTGTGCCGTTATGACTCGGGCCAGGGGCTGAAGTTTTGCTTCTGTACAGTATTTAAGAGCCCGCGGGACTGACTGGGGTGGGGTCCGGCTTCTAGGAGCACTGTTCATGTGGAGGTGAGACTGCTGAGTTGCTTACGATATCTGTATAAAGTGCTGTGTGACTACATTTTTTTTTTACCTGCATAATATATATATATTTTTTTTTTGTTTGGCTCATTATAATGTACAAAGACAAGGTGACATCATTAAACCTGCCTCTGCCACTCACCCCGATTCTGCTGCCTTCTTTGACAGCACCTACCCCGGCGCCCAACCAGCCTTTCTTCCGGGGGCTTGGCGGGGTGGGGGTCGGGGGGGTCCCCAGGCAGGACCCGATTTCACCCGTCTCGGGCCGGGCCCTGCGGGGGGCCGAAGCCGGCACGGTCGGTGTCTGGTCCCTACCTCTCCTCTCCATTGCGCGCTTCAGGGCTTTCGTGCAAACGGATTGGGGAGGACCCCCGGAGGGCTGGTGACTAGAGGCGCAACAGCTATGTGTACCCGATTGTGGATTTGGGCTTTGACGGAACCCTAATTTGTCCCCTTCCAGCGATCTTTAATGGGGAAGTCCTTCCCGGTATCTAACTGCAGTTGCTCCTGCTTCCGTGGTCCATTGCCAGGTCTTTGGCTCTGGAAGGCTGCTGCCTGGAGGCAGATGGGCAGATGGCTGCCGAGGGCAGGCCGGGGAGGCGATCCGAGGGGAGAGGCCCAGGTGCCCATCCCCGGGGGGGATCGGGGCTGCCGGTCGGACGGGCCTGCCCGCCTGACTCTGGTCCAAAGTCTCGAGGGGGGGAGGGGGGTGCTCCTGCCTGGGGCCTCAAGCCCCATGCAGGGGGAGGTGGTCTGGCGAGGCGAGGCCATCGAAGATGGCTGGGCTGGGAGGGGTTGGGCCCGGCCTAGCCCCCGTCCTGTTCTGGGAGCTCTGGACGGGGCCCGGCTCCTGCCCGGGGCCCGGAGGTCCCGCCGGAGGCCGCCTCGGATCCCGGGCAGCGGCCCCTCCCTCCCACCCCGGCTCAGGAAGCCGGGGTCGCCGCCCCACCGCCCAAGCTTGGCTCAGGGATGCCGCCCACGATCCGGCAGAGGCCCGGGTGCACCTGGCCCTGCACCGCCTCGGTGGGCATCACCTCCCCGTCCACCGTGAGCATGCCCCGGCCGGCCCGCGGCTCCAGGCGGAAGGCGGACACGGGCACGTGCACCAGGTGTGTGCAGCCTTGGTCCAGGTGCGCGCCCCGCTCCATGGCCAGGAAAAGGCGCAGCAGGGACACGCGCGAGATGCCGGCACGCACGTAGAAGAGGTGGATGATCCCGTCGGCGCCGCGCGCCATGGGGGCCGTGCGCATCTCTGTGCCCAGGTGCGACTGCAGCAGCGCCAGGACCAGCACAAAGTCCTCCTCGGGCACCACGGTCCAGTGTGCTGGCACCGGCTGCTCCAGGGGCACCAGCAGGGAGTCCTTGGGACCGGAGGCCGGCGGGGACGGGTCATCGGATCCGGACACCGGCGGGGACGGATCGCTGGAGGCGGGAGCCGGCGGGGTCGGGCCCTCCCTGGGCAGGTAGGCCAAGCGGCCCTTGTAGGTGCGCAGAGCGGCCAGGCGCAGCAGCGTGCCCAGGGTGAAGCGGGTCTCGCCCAGCCGCCGGTACTTCTCGCTCTCCACGTCCACGTCGGCGATGAAGCCCCACGCGAGGCTGAGCAGCGAGAAGAGGCGGCGTCCGGAGGCCGTCTGCAACGACAGCAGGTCCATGGGCGCCAGCAGGCCCCGGCACAGCAGGTGCGTGCAGTTGGTCAGCAGCTCCTCGTTGGTCACCTGCTCATTCCTGGGGGGCGGAGAAGAGGTCGCGGAAGTGCCGCCGACGCCTTCCCTCCGACCCTCCGCGTCAGACGGAAGCGGGGCCTCACACCTCCCCTCCCCCCGGGAGCCGCGAGGAGCCCGAGCAGATGGAGAGGGACCGGGCGGCCAGCTGAGGCCAAGAGCGGCGAGAAGCCCCCAGGCCAAACGTGGGCCGCCGCCCCTCGCCCCCGACGGGCCGGGATAGAGTCTCGGGGATGGGAGGGGGGAAACCGAGGCCGGGGGCCGAGCCCTCGCCGCTCACCCCGCGTAGTGGTTCACGGACGCCGCCAGGGCATTGCCGGAGCCTCCGGGGAGCGTGCACAGCGGCTTCCGGATGGCCGTTTCCCAGTCCGGCCTCTCCATCAGCCCGTTCACCACCTGCAAGGCCGCAGCGTGTCCCGCCCGTGAACCCCGGGGACGGCATCCCCCTTCCCCTCCCCGCGGCCCCCCACCCCCGGCCAGGCCTCACCTCGTGCATCAGTCCGTCCCCGGACATGACCACCAGCGCGTCCCAGCGGGCCAGCTCCACCTCCCGCACCAGCTCTCGCGCGTGGTTCGGTCGCTCTGTGCGGGGACCCGACGGGAGTGGGGAAGGGGGGGTGCAGGACGGTCGGGTCACGCTCCCCCACCCACCCCGCCCGACCCCGGCCCGGCCTCCCGCTTCGGCTGGCCCGGCCCCGGACTCACCGGTCAGCAGCAGCGTGAAGGCGACGTCGGCCTCGGCCAGCATGGGCTGGACGCGTTGCTCGAAGAGCTTGAGTGCCCGGCCGGTGCCCCCGCGGGGGTTCAGCAGGACCAGCACCCGGCTCGGCCGCGGTAGGAAGATCCCCGACGGGCCTGGCGCGGGGACGGAGGCCAGAGGGACCGTTCGCTCCCGCGCGACCCCCGTAGTAGCCCCCCACCCCTACCGACTGCTGCGCCCTCACCCACGCGTCACGGCCCGCAAACTCCCCCGGCTTGACCGGTCCGGCCCCACGCGGGAGCCCGTAAGCTCGCTGTGGTCGGGGAACGTGTCTGCCAACTCCCGCCCGAGCGGACCCTCTGGAGGGCTAAGCGCAGCGCTCGGCACACGGTCGGCGCTGGATGAAGACCACCGATCGACAGGCCGGGCAGGGAGGGGGCCGCCGGGGGCCCCCCGCCCGCAAACCTCACGCACCTGGCTCCATCGCCCCGGGCCGGGCCTTATCGGCCGGCTCCAGGCCCCGAGGGGCCCCGGACCACGCCCGGGGGAGCGGGGCCCGGCCTGGGGGGGGGCTAGAGGAGGGGCCCCGGAGAAGGGACAGTCGGTCCCAGCCGCTCCCGGGGCGGAAGGGACACTCGGGTCCTTGATCCCGGGGCCCCCCCGCCCCCGCAGCCCGGACGCCGTCGGGGGGGCGGACAGAGGCGGGTCGGGCCCTGCAAGAGGGGCCTCTCCGCCGGGGGTGGGGGTTTCCTCGCCCTCCTCCGTGCGGCCGGTGAGTCAGGGCCGTCGATCCGCAGGACCTTCGACTGGGCCCCGGCGGGAGGGGGGCGGGGGGCGGCCGGGAGCCCGAGGGGAAAAGGGGGGGCCTCGATTGCGCAAAAATCCCGGAATGGCGGCGGGCCTTGCGCAGGCACGGGGCGGGGGAGCTTGGCCGCCAGCCCGGACTCCGCCAGGGCAGGGGTAGGGGAGAAGGCACGTGTCCGGCGGGACCCCTCTAGACATCCATCCGTCCATCCGTCCATCCATGCATCATCATAAAAATACTAATGAATAATGATGGTATTTGTTAAGCGCTTACTGTGTGCCGAGCACTCTTCTAAGCGCTGGGGTAGATACAGGGTCACCAGATTGTCCCACGTGGGGCTCACATTATTTTAATCCCCATTTTTCCAGATGAGGTCACTGAGGCCCAGAGAAGCGAAGCGACTTGCCCGGGGTCACGGGGCAGACGAGTGGCGGAGTCGGGATTAGAACCCAGCTCCTCCGAGTCCCCAGCCCGGGCTCTTTCCCCTGAGCGACGCTGCTCCTCCAACTGTGTACATGCATACATGCGTGCACACGTACACCAAAATACACTTTTCTCTCCCCCCGTCCGGCCACCGGGGAGGGGGAGGGGACTCCGGGGTCCCCGCCCCTCCTTCCTCGCGGGGCAGCCGGTCCCGCGCCCACCGCTCGGTGGCAAGAGGCCCGGTCTTGGGAGTCGGAGGTCATGGGTTCGAATCCCTTGTCAGCCGTATGACTGTGAGCGAGTCACTTCCCCTTCTCTCTGCCTCAGTTTCTCATCTGTAAAATGGGGCTTTAGACTGGGAGCCTCACGGGGGACCACCTGGAGACCCTGTCTCTCCCCCGGCGCTCAGAACAGTGCTCCGCACATAGTAAGCGCTTCACAGATACCAACATAATTCTTCTTCTCCCCCGATCGGACTGCAAGTCCGTCAGAGGGCGGGGATGGTCCCCGTTGCCGAATTGCCCAAGCGCTCAGTCCAGCGCTCCGCACGGAGTAAGCGCTCAATAAATACCAGTGAACGGAGGAATGAATGAGCCGGGCCGGTCCCGCCTCGGCGTCCCGGGCCCCGCCCCCGCCCCCGCCCGGGCGGCCGGTCCTTCGGCCTCCCCCCCGCGCTCACCGTGGTCCCGGGGGTGCGGCGGCCCCCGAGGGTCCAGCTGCCGGATGCGGCGCGCCCACAGCTCCGCCACCCGCAGGTTCTCGGCCGGGTCGGGGGACACGAGGACGCGGAAGACGGGGGCCTCCCTCCTCCGGGCGGCCGGGCCGCCCCCCGCCCTCCGCCGGGTCGGGTAGCAGACGAGGGACAGGTAGCCCGCGGGGTCCCCCGCGTCCCGGCCGCGGGACGAGCAGCAGCTGATGCAGTCGGACAGGAGGAGCGGGGCCGGGGCCGGGAGCGGGGGGTCGAGGCCGCCCAAGCGCTCCATGTGCAGCTCTCCTTCGCGCGTCAGGGTGAGCGCGTAGCTGGAGCCCGGGGGCGGGCCCAGGCTGAATTCCCCGCGCAGCTCCACTCGGGACCGGCCGGCCATGGCGGCGGGGGCATGGGCACCGGGGAGGCGGCACCGGCCCCGGCGGCGGGGCTCAGGGGCGCCGGGCTCTCTGGCCACCGGCTCGGCGGGGACCTCCCGGCCGCATCACAATGCCGTGACCTCACCGCGTGCTTCATTCACAAAAAACACCCACCCAAGCCCGTCGGTTCCACGCCGGTGGCCACGACCCTTCCGGCCCGGGGAGCTCCTCCCTCCTCTCTCCGCCTCCTCCTCCTCCTCCTCCGGCCGGCCCGGTTCCCTCGCCTCCCCGGTCCCGCCCCTGCCCTCCTCGGGATCTAATTTTAGCCTTCCCGAGGCGGCGGCGTTGCTGGTGAGTCAGGGCGGGAAGCCGTCGAGGGACCGGACCGGACCGGGCGGGACCGGGAGCCGGGGCAGGTGCTCACAACCGGCCGACCCCGACGGGCCCGGCCCGGGAGGGCGGGAAGGATGCGCCGGGGCCCCAAGTCCTTGGCCGGCTGGGAGAGGCCACGGGGGGGGGGGGGGGGCTTCGTTTCCCTTCGAATAATGATCATCGAAGGCCGCGGGGGTCTTCGTTCCTCTGAATCGTGATAACGTCGGTATTTGTTAAGCGCTCACTCCGTGCCCAGCACTGTTCTGAGCGCCGGGGGAGCTACAAGGTGGTCCCACGTGAGGCTCACGGTCTTCATCCCCCTTTGACAGATGAGGTCACTGAGGCACCGAGAAGTCAAGTGATTTGCCCCAAACTCACTCGGCTGACAGGTGGCGGAGCCGGGATTAGAACCCGTGACCTCTGATTCCTAAACCCGGACTCCTGCCACGGAGCCACGCTTGCCGAGCCCCCTGAGGGCCGGGACCCGGTCCCGGTCCGGGTCTCTAACTACCAGAGATGCTCAAGTCATTCATTCGATCGTATTTATTGGGCGCTCACTTGTGTGCAGAGCACTGTACCAAGCGCTTGGAGAGTACATTTCGGCCACAGATAGAGACAATCCCTGCCCACAACGGGCGAGGAAGGGGAAGTTGACAAGGTACAGGGAGAATGGCGAGGAGCAGGCAGGAGGGTTGAGGGGTACAGAGAGGATCAAGTCCAATCTAGGGCCTTTCCCAGGAGCGAAGGAAGCGCTTAAGGAGTGTCCTAAGTAGTGATGGCGATAGAGACCCCGCCGAAGAACGGCGCGGGGCTGGACAAACCTTCCGTTTGGACCTGAACGCAACTCTCGGGCTATCGGATTTCCCGTCCTTAAACCTCCGGTCGAGCGTCCCGAAGTTTCTCCCCTCAAGTAGCCGCGTCTCCTGCGGGGTGGGTGGACGCGTGGGATGAGACCAAGCCCCCGCACATACACATTTCTGGCAGCTTGGGGGTGTGAATTGAAAAGACCATCTCAGGGAACTGAAAAGCTGCGTGGCCTAATGGAAAGGGCACGGCACTGGGGGGGTCAGGAGATGTGGGTTCTAGTCCTGCCTCTGCCCCTTGACTGCTGGGTGACCTCGGGCAAGTTGCTTTTCTGGGCCTCGCGTCCCTCGTCTTTAAAAGTGGTACCTGTTCTCCCTCCTCCTCAGACTGAACCCTGCGAAGGACAGGGACTGCGTCGCATCTGACGATCGTCCCTGCCTCAGAGCTTATTACAGTGCTAGGCACATAGTAAATACTTAACAAATATTATTATTATTATTATTGTGGTTATTATTCCCTGGCGGGGCGCCGCAGACAGAAACGAGGGTAACCTACGGCTAAATCCGCGGGTCCAAGTGGAGTGCGAGGAAGTGGGTTTCAAAGTGGGTTTATTAAGTGCTGTGTGCGGGGCACTGAACTAAACGCTTGGGAAAATACACTGTAAGAGTTGGTAGACACGTTTTCCCCCTCGGAGCTTCAGTTCCCGACTCTGGAAACCCGATATGTGTGTGTGTGGGGGGGGGGGGGGGGGGCTCTAAGCGCGGAAAATGTGAGCGGGAGGGCTGCGGGAGTGAGGGCGCCGCTGCATTCTCACGGGGTGACTCAGTGGCACCACTCGGATTCAGAAGAGAAAAAATCGTTCCCCCGAGCCGAGGGGAGGGTGGGGATCTGGGGGCCGGGGTCCCCGAGTGGGGGACGCCCTGAACCCTCGGGTTGCCGTCACCCACTTTCTTCTGTCCGCGGCTGCTCGGTGCCCACCCGGGGCGGGGGGAGGTCGGACTGGCGGCGGGCTTTGACCCCGGCCCCCGGATCCCACCGGGGAGAAGGGAGAGGCCTCCAGACGCCCGCCAAGGGGTTAATGAAAGCCCCTCCCCTCCCTTCCCTCCCACCCTTCTGCGAAACGCTTTTTCTCCTAAGATCTCACCTCGCCCCAGGCTGGGGACCCGCCTTCAGGAAGGAGGGGGGAATGGGCAGGGGTCGGGGCCCGGGCTTCTGTTGTACCCTCCCGAGCGCTCGGCACAGCGCATCCCATGGGAGCTCACTAAATACCGTGGCTCCTACTACTGGCCCGGGGCTGTGGGAAAAAGGTAGGTTAGATTGCGGCCGGAGGCCCAGCACAAAGCCTGCTCTGTTCTCATCCTGGTTTCCTCTCCCCCCGCCCCCCATGCCCTCTGCTCCGCCCTGTCCTTTAATTCTGCCAGCTCCTAGCCCCGTCCCCTGCCAGTCCCGCCCCGCCCCCGTCAGTCCTAGCCCCTCCTCCTTCCAGCTTCTCCCAGCTCCTCTCACCTCCTTATTTTCCAACTCTCCTGCTTTGAGCAGGGAGGAGTCAGAAGTGCACCCCCTTTTGCAGTGGGGGAGACAGAAAGAGGAGGAGGGTCAGGGAGCTGCCCAGGGTCCCGCCCGGAGTCACAGGAAGGCCTAACACAGGACTCCCAAATCCGGTCTCCCGGGCCAATGAGCTCCCCGCTAGGCTTCCCGGCCTACCCGCCCCAGCTGACTCAGCTGGGCCTGACCCTGGCCATCCGGCCGGGAGAGTCCCTGGCGTCCGGCTCCGAGCGGCTCTGCGGCAGCCTCCTCTCCGGCAGCCTCTCCGTCCTGGCCAAGGGGGAATCGGGTGACGCTCCGGCACCAAGGCCCGATACCCCCAGGTCCGGCTGGCGTTCCGGGGAAAACCCACTTCTTGGAGCCGAGGGAAGCTGCCTGGCTTCAGATCTGGCTTCATTCAATCCTATTTATTGAACGCTTACTGTGCGCAGAGCACTGAACTAAGTCCTTGGGAGAGGACGATACAACAGTAAACAGAAACGTTTCCTGCCCTCAGTGAGGCGGCTCACCTGCCCATCACCCTGTCGCCAAATCCTGGCTTTTGGGTTTGGCCTGATCCTCAAGTGAATAATGATAATAATCACAATAATAATGAGTCATAAATGCAGTATGTGTTAAGTGCTTACTGTGTGCCAGGCACTGTACAGAGCACTGGGGTGGATACCAGCAAATAGGGTTGGACAGTCTCTGCCCCACATGGGATGCACATTCTTAATCCCCCTTTTACAGAGGAGGGTGACTAAAGCACAGAGAAGTTAGATGACTTGCCCAAGGTCAAACAGCAGACAAGTGGCAGAGCCAGGACTCGAGCCCACTTTCATTTTCACTTCTGCCTGGCAGAAAGAGGCGGGCGACATGGCGCAGGACCCCGAGGAGTGGAGGAAACCTGCGGCCTCATCAGCTCAAGTGTGAGATCCAGTACTCTCCCGGCCCGGCCACCTGGGTTCCCATTAAATAGTGATGGAGGCTTTCATCAGAGAACTTAACTATGAGAAGCAACTCTGGCCTAGTGGAAAGACCGAGGACCTGGGTTCTCATCCAATAATACCAACATTATTATCCTGTCTCTGCCATTTACTTGCTGTGTGACCTTGGGCTAATCACCTCACATTTCTGAGCTTCAGTTTCCACATCTGTAAAATGGGAATTCGGTACCTGTTCTCTTCCCTACTTTGACTGTGAGCCCCTTGAGGGACTGGGACAGTATGTGACCCACTTGCTTATCTTGTACCTACTCCGGTGCTTATCACTGAGTGGTATTTATTGAGCACTTAACCGTGTGTGGAGCACTGTACTAAGCGCTTGGGAGAGTACAGTGTAACAGAATTGGTAGACATGTTCCTTGCCCACAACGAGCTCAGTACAGTTAGCACATTGTAAGCGCTTAGCAAACACTACCATTTTCCGGCCTCCAGGTAGAAGAAGAGACTGAGAGAAGCAATTATTTGGACATGGTCCCTGTTTCTCCACGAGGCTGGTAGTCCAAGGGGGAGGGAGAGCAGGGATCTCAAATCCATTTTTCAGTTGAGAAAACGGAGACCCAGAGAGGGTAAGCGCCTTGCCCGAGGTCACACAGCAGGTCGGTGGGGACCCTGGGACTCAAACCTGGGTTTCCTGACTTCCAGGGCCGAGTGCCCATTTCTCTGTCACTTTCCCCGGTCGATCGGGGGCCCGGTGGCATCGGTGATTCACCAGGCTTCCCCAGCCGGCCAGGGAAGGGGTGCACGGGAGGCCAGGGCCCGCAGTCTCGTGGGGATCTGCCCAGCCAGGGAGGGGTTCAAGGGGCAGTCGGGCACGTGCCAAGCCGCCTGGGGCGATTCCCAGAAGGAAAAATGCTGGGGAGGAGGAGGAAGAGGAATCCATCCCGGTTTGAGACTGGGGACAGGGACGCGGACAGCTGCTGAATCCATCCCCGGCCTCCAAGGAACCCAGGGCAGCCAGCATGGGTTTCCGGGGGCTTTACGCACTGTGTGTGTTTTTCACTTTCACATCCCCTCCAGGGCTAATGTGTCCTTGGGCTGATCCCAAAGCAAACAGACCCAATCGGGCTGGGTGGGATGAAAACGGATGGCCAGGAACCTGGAAGTGTGGACACGGGTATTGTATTCCCCTCCCAGCGCTCAGTTCAACACTTTCTGCATAGCAGGCTCTCAGTACAGCGCTCTGCTAACAGCTGGTGCTCAGTACAATGTTCTGCATGCAGCTGGCATGCTGCATCCAGTCCCTGCCTTCGCAGCCTAAGAGTTTCAAAGCTTTGCTTTTCTGTGTCCTTAAAACACCCCCACTGCTTTCCTTACAAGTTTCCCAGTTGCAGCTCTCCATCCAGCTGCCTTTCATTCTCCTCATTTGTTCTATCCAGGGGAGCTGTGTTAAAGTGGAGTGTGGCTTCCATGAGAGGAAACTGACCTCTGTTCCAGGGCTTCATCGTTCGGGATCGAATAGTGATAACTGTGATATTTATTAACTGCTTCCTCTGTGCCGTGGCACTATACTGAGCACTGGGGTTGCTACAATATAACGGTAAGCTCGTTGTGGGCACGGAACATTTCTGTTTATTGTCGTACTCTCCCAAGTGCTTAGTACAAGGCTCTGCACCCAGTAAGCGCTCAATAAATATGACTGACAAGCAAAGAGAGCCCATTTTTAATCCCCACTTTACAGATGAGAGTGTGTATTTAACCTCCATTTCTCAGAAGAGGCAGTCGATCGAATAGGGGGTTTGAAAGGTAGTAAGGAGGAGAAAACCACAAGAGCACGGTGTTGGGGAAACCAAGATTAGATTGTGTTACCAAGAGGAGAGAGGAGCCTACCCAACCAAAGGCAGCGGAGGGGTCAGGGAGGATTAGGGGAGAGACCGTTAGATTTGGTAAGGAGGGTAGGCAGAGATAATCACATTGGACATAGTCCCCATCCCACAGGGAGCCCACGATCTAAGAGAGAGGGAGAAGAGATATGTTATCCCCATTTTACGGATGAGGAAACTGAGGCCCACGGAGGTTAGGTGACTTGCCTTAGATCACACAGCCATCCAGGGGAGGATCCAGACCTCGAACCTGGGTCTCCTGACCCCCTGGGCCTGAACTCTTTCCATTAGGCCACAGAAACATTCAAGAACGGTTAAATTGTAAGCTCTTTGAGGGCGGGGATCGTGCCTTCTATTTCTATTGGACTCTCAAGTTCTAAATACAGTACTCAGCATACGACCAGCGCTCTAAAGGTACTAGGGATGGAACGATTATTGTTTCAAACTCCATCCTCCATCCCACTCTGGGACAGGACCACGGGCCTAGTGGAAAGAGCCCGGGTCTGGGAGTCAGAGGACCTGGATTCTGATCCCGGCTCTGCCACGTGTCAGCTGTGTGACTTTGGACAAGTCACTTCCCTTCTCAGTGCCTCATCTGTAAAATGGGGATTAAGACCGTGAGCCCCAGGTGGGACATGGGCTGTGTCCAACCTGAATCTACTCCCACCCTTAGTACGGTGCCTGGCCCATAGTAAGCGCTTAACAAGTACCATTTAAAAAAACCCTTTCCTGTGACTCCATCAGCTACTTCTGTTGCTATACCGCCCTCTCCCAAGTGCTTAGTACAGTGCTGTGCACACAGTAAGCGCTTGATAAATACGATCGACTGGCTGCCCGACTACTTCTAGAGTGCCCTCCACCAGCGTCCTTGCTCTCCATCCGGCAGCGTCGGCCCCAGAGCCCGGCTCAGCCTGCCCGCTGCTCGGCTCCTCTCCCCAGCGTGGTGCCAGGAGCCCTGGCAGGAGAAGGGCATCCACCATCCAAGTTCTTATTATTTTTAGAAATAAAAATGTCTCCATCCCAGCCCAACCGGGGAGCGTAAATGGGAAAAGGCCCCAGTCCGATGGGGGCTGTTGGTCCCGAGTCCAGCTGCCCCATCCTCGGCCACGGGGGCGGACCGGCCGGCTTGTCGGCCTGGAGCCGTCTGACTTGAACCGCCAGGCCACCCAGGCCGCTCTCCTCTGCCCGGTCCACCAGGTAAGGGTGCATCTCCCTGCCCTACCGCTTTCCTTCCTCTTTTCCAGGGAATGGCAGTCAAGCAATTCTTAGTATTTACTGAGTGCTTACTGTGTGCAGAGCACTGTACTGATGCTTGGAAGAGTACAGTACAATAGGGAAGCAGCGTGGCTCAGTGGAAAGAGCCAGGGTTTGGGAGTCAGAGGTCATGGGTTCTAATCCTGGCTCTGCCACTTATCGGCTGTGTGACTTTGGGCAAGTCACTTCACTTCTCTGTGCCTCAGTTCCCTCATCTGTTAAATGGGGATGAAGACTGTGAGCCCCACGTGGGACAACCTGATCACTTTAATCACCCCAGCGCTTAGAACAGTGCTTTGCACATAGTAAGCGCTTAACAAATACCATCATTGTTATTATCATTATTATTATTATTAAGGTCAGTAGCCACATTCCCCACCCATAACAGTAAGGACTCAATAAATACGACTGAATGAACGAGGTTACAGACTAGCTTACATAGACTGGAGAGGCAGCGTGGCCTAGTAGAAAGATCCCGGGCCTGGGAGTCAGAGGACCTGGGTTCTAATCCTGGCTCTGCCACTTGTCTGCTGAGTGACCTTGGGCAAGTCACTTCACTTCTCTGGGCCTCAGTCACCTCCTCTGTAAAATGGGGAGTAAGATGGTGAGCCCTGTGGGGGACAGGGACCATGTCCCACCCAGTCGTCTTGTATCTACTCCAGCACTTAGTACAGTGCCTGTCAGTGAGAGCTTAACACTTTAAAAAAAAACAACAACAACAAAAAACCTAGAACCCAGGTCTTCTGACTCCCAGGCGCGGCTCTCTCCCCAGCCTGTGCCGCCTCACAGCAGCTCACGCTTTGATCAGAGTAGTCACTAGCCTCACATCGCAGCATCGGTTGAAGGAGTCGTTGTACTACGATTTTGAGTCACTGCAGGAGGCTGCAGAGGTAGAAGCTAGATCTGCTGACTGCAGTGGGAGTTCTGCAGCTTCTGGGAAGAACTTGCCCTACTTAAGTTGAACGGCAAAAAGCCTCCTTTTCTTCCTAAAGACCTTATGGCAGGTCTGCTCCTCCGGACACTCCTGCTCATTTTGGATCCGCTTTCCCTTAGGATCTTTCTCTTTCTTTTATGGTTTTCATTAAGCACTTACTGTGTGCCAGTCACTGCACTAAGCACTCGAGTACATACGAGCTAATCAGGTTGGACCCAATCCGTGTCCCACATGGGGCTCACGGTCTTCATCCCCCTTTCACAGATGAGGGAACCGAGGCACAGAGAAGTGACGGGAACTCGCCAGACAAGTGGCAGAGCTGGGATTAGAACTCAGGTCCTCTGACTTCCAGGCCCATGCGCTATCACTGCTTCTCTTGTTGGTTGATTTATCTCAGCCCAGGGGGTGGAGGAAGCAGAGAGGGTCTTACCGTCTTCACCGGTGGCTTTGGGCAGGCCAGAATCGGGCATGTCCCTTGGGTTAGATGGATTGCATTGTGTGGAAGCTGTAATCAGTCAATCAGTGGTATTTAGTGAGCACTTACTGTATGCAGAATGCTGGACTAAGCACTTGGGAAAGCACAAAATGGTAGACGGATCCTAGCCAAAAGGTGCTGACAGTTTACAGGGGAAGGCAGGCAGGCATCAAACTAAACCACAGATGTGTGGGGAGGGTTAGATCTGTAAAATTTTTCCCCTCTCCGAGGGCACCTTCTCTTCCCTATTGTATATGAGCATTCAACTCCTGCTGTGTTGGCTGCTGGAGAGGAGAGGAGACAGGTGTTAACAAAAACAGCTCCACCTGCTTTTCCCCACCTAAGTAGGAGTCATTGAATGATGCTATTGTTTTCCCTCATTCCAATGAGATGCTGCTCGGGTTGCTTGTTTTCTAAAGTTTCAGCCTTGGACTGACTCAGGTTGTAGTGTGATACATATTAATCATATAACAGAGTTGTTAGACCCATTCCCTGCCCACAAGGAGCTACAGTCCAGAGCGGAGGCAGATTTTAAAATAAACTGCAGATATATACGTAAATGCTGTGCATCTGGTGGGATGAATATCAAGTTCTTAGAAGGGACAGATCGATTGCATGTCCCCAACCTTAAATTCCCTCCCTCTCCAAACACACTCTTCTTCAAAGCCCTCCTCCTCCTCCAGGAAGCCTTCGCCAATTAATTCCCAACACTCAAGTGGCATATTCTAAAACAGCCGTTCATAGCACTTAGACAATGATTCCCAACTCAACCCTTATGTCCATTCACTCTACATTCCTCACACTTCCTTCTGCTCCTTGGTATTATAAACTCCTTGAGGGCAGGGATCGTGTCTAAAAACTTTATTGCAGTCCCCTGAACGCTTAGTACAATGCTGGGCCCCTATTAGGTGGTCAGTAAATGCTGTTGATTAGTCATTTGTCAATGTAGTCTGTAAGCTCTTGTAAATTCTTGGAAGCTTAGTAAGCTGTTCACCGTCATAAAACTGTCTGCTTTAGAGTAATAGTAGCATTGACTGAGCGCTTACTGTGTGCTGGAAAGGAATATACAGTTGGGAATTAGATATGGCCTTGTGGGGTTCACAATTTTAAAGACAATCTCAGACTTTTAGTTCTTTGAGAGCAGGCACTGTGTGTCTTGTACAGTCCTCTGCGCTCCTTAGACACTCCGTCCACGCCGATGAGCAGCGTGGTCCGATGGCTAGAGCATGGGCCGGGGAATCAAGAGGACCTGGGTTCTAATCCCGGCTCCGTGACTCGTCTGCTGTGACACCTTGGGCAAGTCTTTTCATTTCTCTGGGCTGCAGTTCCGTCATCTGTAAAACAGGGATTAAGATCGAGTCCCATGTGGAACAGGGACTAGGTCCAACTCGATTTGCTTGTATAGAATAGATCCCAGCACTTAGTACAGTACCTGGAACATAGTAAGCACTTAACAAATACTGCAATTATTATTGTTATTGTCAATACATTCGATTGACTGACTTGGACATCATCGGTCAAGGATGCATACGGCACGGACAGCCCTGCCCCTCGAGAGCTAAGAGAGCAGTTTGGGGTCCTTGGGCACCTTTGCTCCAAGAGAGTGGTGGGGGGCGGCAGAGGAGGGTGGGAGGGAGAGTGGGCAGGTGAAAGTGGCAGGCAGGGTATCTCAGTGTCAAGAGCATGGAGTTGGGAGTCAGAAATCCGCATTCCAGGGCCAGCTCTGCCCTGGCCTGCTGTGTGACCCAGGGCAAGTCACTTACCCTTTCTGGGACTCAGTGTCCCCCTGTGCAAAGTGGGAGTAATGATACCCACTCTCTCTCTCTCTGAAACCACAAGCCCCTGACTGTACCCGATCTGATTACCCTGCTATCTACGGCAGAGCTCAGCAGAGGACAGGATAAATACCATAATAAAAAAATCATCATTTTGATTCTCATGCGGTACGCAGGGTCGGGAGTGGGGGCATGGAAGAAGTGACTTTGAGCCAGCAGTGTTTATCTGCACAGATGGAAACTGATGCCTCCTGCTTCAGGAAAGAAGCTGAGCCAAGACCAAAAAAAACCCCACAAAAAATGTAAGTTCCTAGAGGAAGTCATGAGAGGTCGAACTTAAAACCCAGTGTGCACTTTGCCCTGGGCAAAGCAAACCCCAAGAAATCGCTCCTCCATCCTCCCACCCTCCTATACAACTTCAGAACAAACAGAAACCTGAGGCCCCAACTATCTGCCTTATCTCTAATCTTCATTCAGTCGTATTCATTGAGCCCTTACCGCGTGCAGAGCACTGTTCCAAGGCTTGGGAAAGTACAATACAACAATAAATAGTGACATTGCCTGCTCCCAACGAGTTTACAGTCTGCAGGGGGAGGGGCTAGGTCAGAGACAGACATCAATACAAATTAATAAAATGAAATATATTTGCGTAAGTGCTGTGGGGCTGCGAAGCGGTGAAGAGCAAAGGGAGCAATTCAGGGCACAGGGTGACGTAGAAGGGAGTGGGAGATGAGGAAAAGTGGGGCTTAGTGAGGGAAGGCTTCTTGGAGGAGATGGGCTTTGAAAATGGGGAGAGTCATGGTCTGTTGGATTTGAGGAGGGAGGACGTTGCAGGCCAGAGGCAGGACGTGGCCTAGGGGTCGGTGGCAAGACAGGTGAGATGGAGGTACAGTGAGAAGGTTAGCACTAATCTATTTTATTCTACTTTAATGTCTGTCTCCCCCTGTAGATTGAAAGCTCCTTGCGGACAGGGGTCACCTCCACCAACTTTACTGCACTGCACTTTCCCCAGCACTTAGTACGGTGTTGTGCTCAGAGGAGGCGTTCAATAAATACCACTGGTTGATTGCATGGGTACTCCCTCCCTCTCCTCGGAGGACTTTCTGGCATTCCTCGGATCTTGTCAGTGGAATTACCCGTTCACCCACCCCGGCGCTTAGTGCAAAGTAAGCGCTTGGTCGATGTCATTGTTCTTTATACTCTGTTGCTTCCCCTATCTGGAATTTATTTTACTGTCTCCACCACTAGATTGTCAGTTCCTCATACCGTGCTCTTCAAAGCGCTTAGGACACTCCTAAATACTTAAATACTGCTGATTGACTGGGCACAATGGAACAAGAGCCAGGAATCCCTTCTAGTTAGTCACGAAGCCAAGGTGAAAATGAGTGTTGACACTGTTTCTGCTTTTGGTGTGTTCTGCTTCGAGGAACTGGAAGCAAATTTGGAAATTAACCTGGAAATGTGGGGGGGAGGGGGGGGTTGTCTCATTTTGGGTTTCAGAGGGCAGATCTGGCCTGGATCACTCTGGGCTGCAAATAAGGGGGAATTAATCAATCGATCAATGGTATTTATTGAACGTTTACCAAGTGCAGAGCATTACCTGGCGGGGGAGACTGCCACTAGAATTAGTTACAGGCAAGAGGATGATGGGCTATGTACAGGACCATAACTAATCCAGTGTGCGAGGTGTGCACGGAAGTGTTGTCGGAGGTCATGAATTCACAAGCGTGGTGTGACCTACTGAAAGAGCACCTACCTGCTGTGTGATCTTGGGCAAGTCACTTCTTCATTTCTCTGGGCCCCAGTTTCCTCATCTGTAAATTGGGGATTCAACACCCGTTCTCCCTCCCCTTAAGTCTGCGACTGGGACAGGGATTGTGTCCGATGGGCTTATATTCTATCTGCAGTGCTTAGCTCACGGTAAGCACTTAAAGACCACAATTAATTACCATTATTATTAGGCGACGCGGAAGTGCTGAGGTGGTAATTGCTAATTGTGGGGCGTAACCTGGTTTTATAGAAAATAACCTATCATTTTGGTAGATGAATCTCGCAGGGCCCCAGAGGCCTGGACCGAAACTCTGGAGGTTTATCACGCTGCAAAACTGCTCTTTCGGCCCCCGAGACTGGATAATGGAGAACAAAACAGTCCGACCATGCGGAGGCAGGACAGCCACCTGGACTGATTACCTGCGGGCAATGACCGCCCCGAAGGAGCGGCTGATAGGGAAGACAGGTGCGTGTGAGTCGGGTGCCCGCCTCCCTTCCGGCTCCAAGACGTCGACCTAGCGGGCACCGGGCGCAGAGACAGCCGTCTGATTCTGTACCGTGGGCCTCATCTCTAGCCAGTCTGCCCCTTGACCGCTCCGGCCATGGCACTGGGCACTTCTAAGTCCGGCGTGTTTATTGACAGAAAGCCCCTCGCCTTCACTTCTGCTGTCGAGTGCCAGGGCTCAGAGGTGGTGCCCGTGCGGCAGGGGACACAGGCGCCTCCAGGGTGAGAGGGGTGGTCGGGGTCCCCAGGCTTTTCAGTTGTTTTGAATGCCATTTAAAAAAAAAAGGTTGCGATAGATGGACTTTCGTAATTGGCAGTAGCACGTGACAGTGCATGCCAGCGTGACACATACGATGTCATGTGTCTGCATGTCTGGTGCACATGGGAGAGTCACTGCCACCTTATTTGGAGAAGAAATGACCTTCCCCCACTCCCTCTTACAGGAAACCAGAGTGCCCCATACTTGGGGGGGGTGGGGCAGAGGAGCTGCAATTCTGGAGTTTTCTGGCCCCCACGTCCACGACCATCCATTTCCTGCCAAAACTGTCCTGCAGGGGGAAGTCGCCAAGTGGTTTCCATCGGTCACATTATTGCTGACCTGACTGGCAACCAAAGTACAGAGCAAGGGAGAGAGTGATAGGTCCAGGGCAAAGACTGAATTCCTTGGAATCAAAGACAATAATAACATTAATAATAGTACTATTATTATTAATAATACTGTTTGGTTAGTACTTTTGTGCCACACACTGTACTAAACACTGAGGTAGATACAAGGCAATTAAATGGGACACGGGCCCCGTCCCCCAGATTAAGGGGGAGGGAGAACATGTGTCCAATCCCCATTTAACAGATGAGAAAGCTGAGATACAGAGAGGTTGAGTGACTTGCCCGTGGTTACACAGCAAAGTGACAAGAGCTGGGATCAGAACCCAGGTCCTCTGCCTCCCAGGTCTATTCTCTCTCCCCTAGGCCACATTGCTTCTTGAGGAGGTGGTCTTTCAACAGAGCTCTGAAAGAGGAGAGGGGAGTCGCCTAGGGGAGCCAGGGAAAGCAGAGAGATCTACAAAGAGGGGGAAGTGTGGGAGCCGTGAAAGGGGCAGAATTCCAGCAGGAATTCCGTGGGAGAGCAGCATGGATAGAGCAGTGGCCAACACCTCGGTGAAGAGCCTGGAGGCCAGCAGTTGGGAGTTTCTGTTTTCTTAGCCCTGCCTAACCTCTGTGATTTAGTGAGAAGTTCCACAGGTGTATCAGGTCACTGGGAAAAACAGCTCATATAGGAGTTTCTCATGTGAAAGATGTTCCACAGGCCCACTCAGAAGGCAAATGGGATCCTTGGGGAAATTATTAAACTGAATTTAATTTAAATTGAATTAAATGTAGATTCTTAAATTCTCCGAAAAATGACTGACTGAATGAACAAAATTCTTCTATTGATCCTTTGAATTTACTGCTCTTTTCAGCCTCCCCACAACTTGATGTAGGGAAGTAAACATGTTCCATTATGTTTATTGCCTGTTGTGCTCCGTTCACTTCCATGAGGTGGGAGAATAGGCTTTGAATTCAGATGAGGAAACTGAGGCACAGAGAGATTCAGTGACTCACCCAAGGTCACGTCCTACCGCTGTCCGGAACGCCCTCCCTCCTCACATCCGCCAAACTAACTCTCTTCCCCTCTTCAAAGCCCTACCGAGAGCTCACCTCCTCCAGGAGGCCTTCCCAGATTCCTCTGCTCCCCCTCCCCCCACCCTCTGTTCTTCCCCCTTCCCCTCAGCACTGTACTCATTTGTATATATTATTTATTACCCTATTTATTTTGTTAATAAGGTGTATGTCTCCTTGATTCTATTTATCTTGATGATGTGTTTTTGTTTTGTTCTAGTTTGGCTTTGCTGTCTCCTCCGTTTAGACTGTGAGTCCGTTATTGGGCAGGGATGGTCTCTGTGGCCGAACTGTACACTCCAAGCGCTCAGTACAGTGCTCTGCACACAGTAAATACGATTGAGTGAATGAAGAATGAAATCCGTGGCAGAGCTGGAATTAGAAATCAGGTCCCTCGACTCCTAGTCCTGCGCTCTTTCTTTACGTCCATGTTAGCAGTCCATGTGGCGATTAGACTATAAGCCCATCATTGGGCAGGGATTCATTCATTCATTCAATAGTATTTATTGAGCGCTTACTATGTGCAGAGCACTGTACTAAGCGCTTGGATTGTACAAGTTGGTAACAGATAGAGACAGTCCCTGCCCTTTGATGGGCTTACAGTCTAATCGGGATTTGTTGCCAAAGTGCATATTGCAAGCAGCGTGGCTCAGTGGAAAAGAGCATGGGCTTTGGAGTCAGAGGGCGTGAGTTCAAATCCCAGCTCTGCCACTTGTCAGCTGTGTGGCTGTGGGCAAGTCACTTAACTTCTCTGTGCCTCAGTTCCCTCATCTGTAAAATGGGGATGAAGACTGTGAGCCCCACGTGGAACAAGCTGATTCCCCTGTGTCTACCCCAGCGCTTAGAACAGTGCTCAGCACATAGTAAGAGCTTAACAGATACCAACATTATTATTATTATTAAGCGCTTAGTACAGTGCTCTGCATATAGTAAGCGCTCAATAAATACTATTGAAGGAATGACAGAGTGAAGGTCCTCACGTCGCCCCGATATTATTGATGTCGCGCCAGAAGGAGGCGCTGCAGGCGGTCCCCCTGCTGGACAAGTCCGAGCACTGCGCGTCCCCCGCCGTCCCTCCCAAGCCCCGCCCTTCCTCCCGGAGCGAGCGCCTTCTCCACCAATCGGCTCCTCGTATCCTCTCCCTCCTTGAGGCGGCCGACCAATCCCCGCCCAGTCCTCGCCTCGGGAGCGCCCCTGCGGCCGTCGATTGGCCGGTCCCCAATCATTCCCCGCCTTCGGTTGTTCAAATAAACCGGAGGTTGGCGCATGCGCCCGGGCGGCTCCCTTCGTCCCTATGGGCTGTTCCGCCGGGCGGGGGGGGGGGGGGGTGAGGCCGTCGCCGCCATCTTGGGTGAGGGCAGGGCGAGTAGGGAGTCCGGGGGCCGGGCGGGCTCGCCCGCAGTAAAGATGGCGGCGCTCGGGGCGCTCTAGGCGGGCGTCTCGGTGGTGCTGGCGGTACGGCGGAGGCCCGAGCGGGCCTGGCGTCGCGGGCCGGGCGTTGAGGCGTCTGCTCCCGGGCCCGCGGCCTCCATGCGGCCCCCGGTCGGGTTGCGCCCCCGCCCCCGCCCCGGACGATGCCCAAGAAGCTGGTGCTGCTGCCGCCCCCGCGCCAGTCGTCGGCCCTGCGCGCCCCGCGGGCTCCGCCCGCCGCCTTCCCGGCCATGAACGCCGCCCGCACCGGATACCGCGTCTTCTCCGCCAACTCCACCGCCGCCTGCACCGAGCTGGCCAAGCGCATCACAGAGTAAGGGCCGACCCGCCCCGCCCCGACCCGCACGGACGCCCCGCACAGCCCGCCGGGGGGCCGACGGGGGGCCCGGGGAAAGTCAACCCCCATTGCATTAGCCAGGCCGGACGCCCAACACAGTCTTCTCTTCTACACTTCTCGTCCTTTCCCTCCTCTTCCTTTCCCACACCTCCCGCTACCTTTCCTTCCCTCCCCCCCTTTTCCTTCTTCCCCTCCTCCTTTTTCCTTCTTCCCCTCTTCCTTTTTCCTTCTCCCCCTCTTCCTTTTCCTCTCTCCACGTTCCCTTTTCCTTCCCCCCCTCTTCTCTTTTCCTTCCCCCCTTGCTTCCTTTCTTGCCCCCCCTTCCTTCCTTTCTTGCCCCCCTTCCTTTCTTGCCCCCCTTTTTCTTTTCCCTCCCCCCCTTCCTTCTCCCCCCTCTCTTCCTTCTCCCCCTCCCCCCCGTATTTGGTAGGCACTGTACTAAGCACTGGGTGCATACAAGTTAATCAGGGTGGACCCAGGCCATGGTGCTCACAGTCTTAATTCCCATTTTACTGTTGCGGTAATTGAGGCTCAGGGATATTGACTTGGCCAAGATTACACAGCAGACAAGTGGCAGAGCCAGGATTAGAACCGAGGTCCTTCTGACTCCCAGGCCTGGGTTCTATCCCTTAGGCCGCACTGCTTCTCCCTTTCCATTCTCCTCTCTTGCCTCCCCGACCCCCCCTTTCCCAACCCTCTATTTTAAGGGAACTAGGAGTCAGGAAAAAGGAGTAGGAGCCTTGGGGTAACTGCAGACAGCTGATTTTCTTAGCCCCTCAACTAAGGGTGTTAGGTTATCAGTAATATCGTATTCCACCCACCTTTAGAACTCTTTACTTTTGTTTTTCCTTTTTTTTTTTTTTAATTCCAAGGCACTTTCATCTATGTTCACTCGTTTTCTCCTTACTAGAGATGGAGAAACTGAGGCAAGGAGAGGTCAAAGGGCATGCCTTCGGTCACAGACAGCAGATAAGAACTCAAGCCAGCTTCCCAGCTGTGTTTGCAGTAGACTTCCCCACTGATACTTTTATCTTTTTATCTCTCTGATTTAGTTATTTAAGGAGCTTAACTTCACTGTAGTTGTCACTCAGTATTTATTGAGTGCCCAATCTGTGTAGATAAAGCATAGTATTAGCCAATAGGGAAAGTGTTCAATCAATCAGTGGTATTTATTGAGCGCTTACCATGCACGAAGTGCTGTACTAAGCACTTGGGAGGGTACAAGAGAATTAGCAGAAACATTCCCTGCCTGTTACAAGGGAGAGGCTGATTAAGGACATTGGATAATCCCGACTACCAGAATCAAGACGTTGGGTCCGGAACGTACCGATTTTGGCTCTTTTAAGTCGAATACAAGTGGGCTTTTGCAATGCAGGATCTGGAGCTCGGTCTGACGGGTCACCGAGACCCCCGGCCTTGAGGGTCAGGGGACAAACAGGAGTCTTCTCAGGGAGGATGCTCCTGGAAGCCTTCCTGGAGAAGATGAGCTTTTCCAGGACTTTGAGGATGGGGGGAGCAGTGGTCTACTGTAGTCATAAATACCATCCCCCAAATCGCTGTGAGACCTCGTCGTCCAAGCCTAAAGCCCACTTGGAAGATGTGAAGTAGACTGTAGTGAGCTGCAGTGCGGTAAGGACAACCTAGTCCAGGATTGATTTTGCTACCGGGCTGGAGTGGGGGTTGTGTGAGGGCCGAGCCCAGGGCAGAAGCCAGAAGTCAGAGGGAGCCGTGTCTCCCGGCTACAGTCTTTCCAGCTCAGAGACCCTTGCATTCTGGAAAAATCCAGCCGGACAAGGAGTGCCATCAAAATAATGTCAGCGATTTGGCACTCCCTCCGTCATGTCCCGAATTTAGGGCTAAAGTATCTGTCCCTTCACCAGCCTCCCAGTCTAAGGAGGAGGGGAGCAGGAATTGGATCTCCCTTTTACAGATGAGGAAACTGAGGCCCGGAGAAGTGAAGTGACTTGCCCAAGGTCATCCAGCAGTAAGCTGCTTGTGGTCAGGGAATGTGTCTACCAACTCTGTTATACTGCACTTTCCCAAGTGCTTAGTCCAGTGCTCTCCACACAGCGCTCTATAAATCCAGTGGATTGAAGCGGCACAGTTGGGATTAGAATTTAGGTCCTTTGAATCGCCGGTGCGGGCTCTTTGCTTGGCCAGTCTGCTGCCGCCTTCCTCGCATCGAAAGGTGAGTCAGAGATCCAGGCGTTCTGTGTTTGCTCATCCGAGGGCACGGAGGAGCATTCCAAAAGGTTAATAACTCAACCGTTAACTGGTAGGGCTGGGTATCACTTCAGAGGCAGGTCAGCTGGAGGTGCCAGGCAAGGAGGCTGATCAGGGCCCCCCAGCCTTCCCACCCCTGCCCCAGCTGAGGGAGGCCCGCTTGTAACCAGCCCCACTCGGAGATGTTTTCTCTCAGTTTCTATTTCTCAGTTTCTGTCCCTCCCCTCAGAGAGTTTACAGTCTAGTGGTGGAGAGAAACAGTAAAATAAACCATAGCTAGGGGAAGAGGTTTCTGTATCTTTTTGTGTATTTGCCCCACTGTGTAATTTTGGGAACCCCAAAACAGGGTAGGGGTTGTTACATGGGGAATTAAGACTAGCAATAAGAGAGGTTGGGGAGGAATAAAGGAGGAGGAGAAGGGGGTTGAAGGAAGAAGTAGGTATGAGAGCATTTGAATATGCACGCTTTCTGTTGCACTCTCCTAAGTGCTGTCTACAGGAGTCAGTTGGAGAATTACAGTCTAAGCCTGACTGCCTCCCTGCCTCTCCTCCCTTTCTCCTCTTTCTACCCCCCAACACCCTCTGGAGTTCTCCCATCTCTGCTAGTGAAGCAGTGCTCACCCTTTTTAGGGCTGGAATAGGAGGCCTGGGAATTGATATTTATTGAGGACCCGCTTTGGGGTGCAGAATCCCATGTTGGGGGTCCTGGAACCGACCAGAGAGGGATGGGGACGGGGGCCCATCTGCTGTCAAGCGAGCACTTAGCAACTACCGTGGTGATTGTTGTTGGGAAGCAGTGTGGCCCAGTGGGTAGAGCCCGCGGGCCCCGGTAGACAGAGGACCTGGCTCTCATTCCGGCTCCGCCACTTGTTTGCTTAATGACCTGGGGCAAGTCTTTTACTTCTTGGTATGTCAATTACCTCATCTGGAAAAGGGGGATTAAATCCCCTCCCCCTTTTTATGGTGTTTGTTAAGCATTTAGTATGTTTGGCGTACTGTCCTAAGCACTGAAGTAGGTACAAGCTAATCAGGTTGGGCATAGTTCCTCTCCCATTTAGGGTTTACGGTCTTAATCCCCATTTTACAATTTACTTTGTACAGTTCTACTCCCTCCTACTTCAACTGGAAACCCTGACTGGAATAGGGGCTGTGTCCAACCTGATGATCCTGTATCTTCCCCAGTGGTTAGAACAGTGTTTGGCACATAGTAAGCACGTTGTTGTTGTTATTACGGTTTGGCCACCACCCCTATAGCAACATAATCCTGGCTGATGGTGACATCTCTCCGGAGGCCTTAATGGAATAATTCCCCCTGCCCCTCGGTGGGGACCTAGGTTGTGAGGACATCCTGCTTTCAACCGATGGTTTTTATTGAGCATTTACTGTGTGCCAAGCAACACAACGAAATCGGTGGACACATTCCCTCCCCATAACATGCTTACAGTTCAGAGACTCATCACTTTTGAATCAGTCTCTAGTGTGTTGCGATCCTGGGTTGAATTTCACAGGGCGCTGGTGTGTGTTGCACTCCCTTGCATTGAGTAGCACAGATGGAAACCTGCATAACTGTCATTTTCTCTCCTGCAGACGCCTTGGTGCAGAATTGGGGAAATCTGTAGTCTACCAGGAGACAAATGGAGGTGAGAATCCTGCCATGCCCCTTCACCTGGCCCGTGCAGACAGCCAAGGACAATTCTGAGAATGAGTGCCTTCTTGGACAGTGCCTTTGTCTTCTCAAAGTGCTTTCTCATGAGCAATCTCATTTTTTCTTCTCCAGCGTCCCTGGGAGGCGGGGAAAGGCCGATTTGATTATTCCCATTTTATGGTTAAGGAAGTTGAGGTCCAGATTGATTAAGAGACTTTCCCTGGGACACGTAGCAGAGCTGGAGCTGGAACCCGAGGTCTCCTGGCTCCTGGGCTGGAGCCGTTTCCCCTGGACCATTCTGCTTCTTGGGTGGTGATTTTTTTAAAAACAAATCTGAACTTTTCTTGTTTCTCATCCAACGGCACACCCATGAAATCATCCCACGTTGAGGACTTTAGCAGCACCCCTAGAACATTAGGCTTTTCCCCCCCGCCCAAGAACGGAAGCTCACCGAACCATGGCGCCTCTCTGTCTTTCAGAAACGAGAGTTGAGATCAAGGAGTCAGTCCGTGGCCAGGACATCTTCATCATCCAGACGATTCCCAGGTGAAGAGGGGTTGGAGAGGGGTGCCTGGACCCAGGACTTGGGTTGGAGGTGGGGAGGGGTCTGGGAGCCTCTCTGGAGTGGGCGTTTGTTTCGGGGGAGAGAGCTCAGTTGGTCATTGTAACCCAGAAAGGGAGGTCAGCAGGGTGCTGTCCCCTTCTTGCTGGGCTCCAACTGGATAATAAGAATAATTGTCAACGCTGCGGTGTTTAAGCGCTAATTCTATGCAGAGCTCTGTTGTGAGCCCTAGGGAGAGCACAATAGTAGATATGATCCCTGCCTTCAAGAAATTCTATCTGTTGGGTGCAGGCACTGTATTAAGTGCTTGGGATTGGCAGAGAAGGTTAGAGTTAGTAGACATGATCCCCGTCCTTAGTCAACCGATTGCAGAGTGTGGTGCTAAGTGCTTAGTAAAGGACAGTACGGTAGAGTTGGTAGATCTGATCCTTGCGCACAGGGAGCTTTCAGTCTTCAGGGAGAGGGGAACACAACCCCATTGGCACAGTGGCAGGGGTGCCGCTTTCCCTGGCAGCGAGAGGTAGAAATGATGCGCTGTCGGCTTAGCCTGTTGCATGGCAGAGAGCTGTGTGGGAGTCAGAGTTACCCGTGACTGAGGTCTCCCGGCAAACATTGGCGATGTCTGGAGCCCGCGCCCTCGGCCGGGACCAGCTGGGCAGGGGAAGGGGCCGGGGATGTAGTCCACCCAGCCAAGAGAGAAGAATGGGGTCAGCGTCCGGGCCGGGGAGAGAGGCGGTGGGGACACTAATTGGACAGCGGCCCCATCGGGCCGAGACAAAAGCAGAGAGGCATGCTGCCCAAATTCCTCTGGGGGCCTAGCGGCTTGGGGATCTGGGAGAGGTGGCCGGCCGCCTGGGTTCTATCCCCATGGGAGGGGGCGACACGCAAAGTCGTTCAGAAGGGAGAGGACAGTCTTGCTCGTACGTGTCTCCCGGTCCCCTGGGCTAGGGGTGTGCCTAGGAAAAACCAGGCACGAGATGGCGAGGGAGATGGTTGACTATTTCGGCCAGTCGATCAACTCCCACACACTGCTGGGGCTGGGGGGAACGCTTGAAGACGTTGCCCTGGGCCTACTGGCGTTCTTCCGGTGGGGGGACGGTGGTCTGCGGTCCTAAGGGCTCTCCGTGAACTGTCGCAGGGACGTGAACACCGCCGTGATGGAGCTGTTGATCATGGCCTATGCCCTGAAGACCTCCTGTGCCCGCAACATTATCGGAGTCATCCCATACTTCCCCTACAGCAAGCAGAGCAAGATGAGGAAGAGGGGCTCCATTGTGTGCAAGCTCCTGGCTTCCATGTTGGCCAAAGCCGGTGAGGAGCAGGGGATCCCTCAGGCGGAAGCTCTCTGCTTCCGCGTCAGCCACCTCTCCGCGGGCCACAGGCCGGTGGGGGTGGCCGGAGCCGGGGCCCTGCCCACCGATTGACCCAGCCATTACACCTGTCTTGAACGTGGCAGGTTTGACACACATCATCACGATGGACCTTCACCAGAAGGAAATCCAAGGCTTCTTCAGTTTCCCCGTGGACAACCTGCGAGCCTCCCCGTTCCTGTTGCAGTATATCCAGGAGGAGGTGGGCCTGGGGGAAGATTGGGGTTGGGGGTGGGGCGAGGAGGGGGAGCAAGGTAGGGGAGAGGGCCCTTCTCAAACTACCTCTCTCCCAAGGCGAGGCCCACTAACTGCTCGTGAGAAGCCCAAACCCGTTGAGCCTTTGATCAATAAGTGGTGTTTACTGAGTGCCTACCATGTGCAGAGCACTGTACTTGGCGCTTGGGAGAATACAGTATAAGAGTCAGTAGACACATTTCCTGCCAACGGTGAGCTTTCCCGTTACCTCGCAGGGTCACGTCCTCTTACGTAGGCATTGAAGGTTTCCCTGAGTGGAACCAGCCCCTCTCCATCCTCCCAAGCAAGAGGTTGAGGACTCGGTTGATTCTAACCCGCACCGGCTCCTCCCCAGTGGGAAAGGCTTCGTGACTCCTGGCTGCGATTGTCCTGGGAGTTTTCCTCTTCAGTGATTGACCCGGGTGACCTCTGGCCTATTGGGGGGAAAAGCCCCAAGGGCTCCCACAGGAATTTTCGATCCTTTGTCGTGTTTCTTAGCCCCGACCTCCCAAACCCCATCCTCTTGAGAAATATAACATGGATAGAAGCCTCAACCCAGGTGCCATTTTAATTCCACCATCTCTCGTCCCCTGCCCAGATCCCGAACTACAGAAATGCGGTGATTGTGGCCAAGTCTCCCGATGCGGCGAAGAGGTAAACCGGGCTAGGGAGGGTGGCATGGCTGGCGCTGAGATGGGTTCACTGATTTCCCTGCCCCCACCTAGGGGCTGGAGGAGAGTCAGGTCTCTCGGGAACTCAAGGAAGCAGTTTAGACAACGTGGTCGCTGCTGGATTTGTGAGGCGAAAGGGGAGCGATGGTTCCCTGGTCCCTGTCGGGGACTTCTGGCCAGACCCTTTCCGGTTCCTCCTCTGTCCCCCTCCCCTCCGGACTGTCTCCTCGAGAGCAGGGATCATGTCTCCCACGGAGATGGTCCTCTCTCCCAAATGCTCAATTCAGAGCCGGGCACCCGGGAGGCGCTCAGTACATACCGACCGATTCTGGGCATGGTGGTGAGGGCGGATGGAACCGAGCGGTCATCTACCCCAGATCCCCAACGAAATGGTCATGTAGCCAGAGTTTTCGAATCTGGCTCAGATAGCAGGGCCGCCCCTTGCTACGGCCATGTGAGTTTAGACCCTCCCGTGAGCACCGAGTTGATCGTTCAGCGGTAGCTGTTGAGTGCTTACGCTGGGCAGGGCACTGGATTGAGCCTTTGGGATAGTACAGTGGAGTTAATAGACACGATCCTTACTCTTGAGGAGTTTACAGTCTACCTGGGAAGACAGACACAGATATAGGATCTGTGTAGGCAGGTTCTGAGAGGAGGGGAATATCTAAGTGCAGAGGGTGGGTTGGGGAGGGAATCTCAGGCAGGAAGGTAGGTGGGGGGGAGAGAGGGACAGTGAGTAGGTTGGCATTAGAGGAACTGCGTACGGGCCAGGGGCTAGTGGGAGAGGAGTGAGGGGAAGTCAAGAGGAGTGAAGGGATGGAAGGGTGATGGAAGGAAGTAGTGAAGGGTGGCAGTAGGGTGATAAAGAGCAGGAAGGTGTTGACCTGGGAATCAGTCGTTTTTTTTCCGAGCACTTGTTGCGTACAATATAGCAGTATAACAGAGTTGGTAGACATGTTCCCTGCCCGAAACGAGCTGTCAGTCTGCAGAAGTAAATCGTGAATAGGAACATAAGTGCTTTGGGGCTGAGGATGGGGTGAAAAAAAGGAGTAAATGCAAGGGCGATGCAGAAAGGAGCGGGAGAAGAGGAATCGAGAGCTTAGTCAGGGAAGGCCTCCAATAAGCCTTTGAAGGGGGGAGAGTCGTTGTCAGATATGAAGAGGGAGGGTGTTCCAGGCCAGAGGCGATGAGGTGGAGGTTATGGTGAGAAGGCCGGCATTAGAGGAGCAGAGCATGTGGGCTGGGTCATTGTAGGAAATCACGGAGGTAAGAGATGGCGAGCTAAGTGCTGTAAAGGGTCTCGGCCACCTGCTGCTCATGCCTCACGCTCCCTTTGTCCTCCCCAGGGCTCAGTCGTATGCAGAGAGGCTGCGGCTGGGCTTGGCGGTCATCCATGGAGAGGCCCAGTGCACCGAACTGGACATGGACGATGGGCGGCACTCTCCCCCAATGGTCAAGAACGCCACCGTGCACCCGGGCCTGGAGCTCCCGCGTAAGCTGTGGGGCAGCGGGCTGAGGCCCCTCTCCAACCCTGTACCCCCAGGATGGTGCCCGAAGGGGGGTTGGGGACTTGATTGGAGCAGGGGGTGAGGGCTTGCTCGCTCGCATTTGGTTGAGGGAAAGTTGCCAGTTTCAAAGCAAAACCCAAATTGCTGCTTGTCCATCGGGAGTCCTGGGAGCTGTTTGGCGAAAGGAGCTGCTCTGGGCGGCTCTCAGAATTTAGTTCTGCCGGCTTCAGGGCTACCTGCTACCTCCCACTCTGGTCCCACACTTCCTGGAGAGCCATCGGGCCCTGGTCCCTGGGACTGCCGCCAGGCGGAGGGGAGATGGGGAGAGCATCATCACTATAGGCTCACTCTGTAATGGGGTCTTGTTCTCCGCTAGTGATGATGGCCAAGGAGAAGCCGCCCATAACCGTCGTCGGGGACGTGGGAGGCCGGATCGCCATCATCGTGGTAGGGGGCTGAGGGGTGGGTGGGAAAATCCCTCAGGGATCGGGGTCTGCATGGTGGGGGCTGGAGGGTGGGCTCCCAGGGTGGTGCCCCACTAGACCCCAGCAGGCTCCCCTAGGGAATTCCCTGTGGTGACTCTGCTTCTGGTTCTTCTGAGAGATTTGGTTGCTGGGGAAGCCTGGTGGGCCTCTGGTCAATTGGTCATTAACCAATGGTATTTATTGAGCCTTCAGTAGGTGCAGAGCACTGAACTAAGTGCTTAGGAAAGAACGCCACAGCAGAATTAGCAGACACGTTCCCTGCCCAAAACAAGCTTCATAATCACCATTCTCTCAGTGCTGTGTACTGAGCACCAACCGTGGGAAAGAGTCCGCATCCCCAGCCTCTGGGTGGCTCACCATCTCGGTGGGTTTTCGGGTGCCTGGCCCCCTGGGCCCCCTCCAAACTGTCGGGGAGGTCCAGGCCCAAGCTGGTGTGACCGGGAGCTTCCTGGTTCTCCCGTCAGGATGACATCATAGACGACGTGGAGAGTTTTGTGGCCGCGGCCGAAATCCTGAAAGAGCGGGGGGCTTACAAGATCTACATCATGGCCACCCACGGCATCCTGTCCGCCGACGCCCCGCGCCTGATCGAGGAGTCATCCATCGATGAGGTGGGTGCCGTGGCCGCTCTCGCTACTGGCTGGTTGATGCCGTCGAGTTGAGTGGGGCCTCTGGGGTCCAGCACGGCTACTGAGTGCTTTGGGAGAGTCTTGTTATAGAAGGGACACCTCCCCTCAGGAAGCTTGAGAAAATCCAGTCGTTAATAACAGGGTCAATCGAGGTATTCTTTTAAGGCACTTACTGCGTGCCAAGCACCGTGCCAAGAGCTGCGGTAGAGACAAGATAATCAGATCGGACCCAACCCTGTTTGGGGCTTACATGCTAAGGGAGAGGGAGGATAGGTGAGGAGACCGAAGCCCAGGGAAGCGACTTGCTCGAGGTATCGTGGGCAAGCAAAAAAGCTGGGATGAGAGCCAGGGTTTCAGTCTCCCAGGCCTGCACACTTTCCACTAGGCCATATTGCTTCTCCCCTTAAGCCACAGTCCCTATCCTAAGAGAGCATGGGAGGATCCAGTTGAGAGAGACCCAGTCCCTGGGCTTGTAGTCTCCCTTCTGGCCTCGCAGGACACCTGCCTGACTCCTGTGGGAGTGGTGGGGGGGGGGAGAGTTATGTCAGCCAGTGACCCTGTTCCTTTGGGGCCCGCCGCAGGTGGTGGTGACCAACACTGTGCCCCACGAAGTGCAGAAGCTGCAGTGCCCCAAGATCAAGACGGTGGACATCAGCCTGATCCTTTCAGAAGCCATCCGCAGGATCCACAACGGCGAGTCGATGGCCTACCTCTTCCGGAACATCACCGTGGACGACTAGAGCCCGGGCAGCCTTCCGCCCGCGGTGCCCGGCCCAGAGGAGAGTCTGGTGCCAAAGGCCGTCCTCCCACCCTCACGGAAGTCTTCCTAGGGAGCGGGAGAGGTGCCCCAAGATGGTATTGTTGCTAGGCAACCCCCATCCATCCATCCCCTGGGACTGGGAGCCGTTTCCGCCTTACAGGAAAAGTAGACAGGTGCATCCTCCCACCCCAAACCTAGGGACCCTTTGATTGGGGGATAGGCTCGTAGCTGATTCTGCTTCCTCCTTGCCTTCTGGGCTGGTTGAGCTCTCCAGAAGGGAATCATTCCTTTCGAGAGTGATCCAGGCAGCCTGCCCTCCCTCCCAGCGTCTCTCTCTGTTTCCCTCCCGCTCCTCTCTCACCACCCTCGCCCCTTTGGTGTCTTTTTTTTATAAAGCGGGAGGACCCAGGCCCCGGATCCGTTCCCCTCCGTCCCCACCATGGGCACTCTGGGAGGGGAGTGGTGGGCAGCAGGGGAAAGGGATGAGGGTAGGAGGGAGAACTCTTCCCCCTCCTTCCCTCGCTGGAGACCTGGATCCTTTCAGGCTGCAAATAAACAATTTTGGTTCATTCCTGGCTTGTGGGCAGTGCTCGCTCTTGGCCCCTGGGCCCGGCCTCCTGGAGAAGGGGAGGGGAACGTGCCTACTGGGCGAGGTCTGCCAGGTAGCCTTTACTTTGGAGCGGTGACAGCAAGAAAGGGTCCCTGCTCCCTTCACCTTCTTGGGCCCCGCCCCCCACTTAACAGTAAGTTAAGCGCTCACTATGTGCAGAGCACTGTTCTAAGCGCTGGGGTAGATACAGGGTAATCAGGTTGTCCCATGTGAGGCTCACAGTTATTCCCCATTTTACAGATGAGGTCACTGAGGCCCAGAGAATAATAATATTAATAATGTTGGTATTTGTTAAGAAGTGAAGTGACATGCCCACAGTCACCCAGCTGACAAGTGGCAGAGCAGGGATTCGAACCCATGGCCTCAGACTCCCAAGCCCGGGCTCTTTCCACCGAGCCACACTGCTTCTCTAATCCCAACTCCGAGGCTTGTCAGCTGTGTGACCATAGGCAAGTCACTTCACTTCTCTGTGCCTCAGTCACCTCATCTGTAAAATGGGGATGAAGACGGTGAGCCCTACTTGGGACAACCTGATTACCTTGTACCTCCCCCAGCGCTTGGAACAGTGCTCATAGTAAGCGCTTAACAAATACCATCATTTTTATTTATGATGATGATGAGGTTTACTGAGTGCTCCCTAGGCCCCAAGTGCTGACTTTTGGGGCTTGTCCCTGGTCCATTGGCCTTCTCTCCCTTGCTCTTTCCACTGGTCCACACTGTCGGTCCTTTGACCAAAGTCCCCCACCCCTGGCCTTGGCTCTTGAGGGAGAGCGAGTGCTGTTAAGGGTGTTAAGGTGAATGGCTGTCACTTGGCTCAGTGGAAAGAGCCTGGGCTTGGGAGTCGGAGGTCATGGGTTCGACTCCCGGCTCTGCCACTTGTCAGCTGTGTGACTGTGGGCAAGTCACTTCTCTGTGCCTCGGTTCCCTCATCTGTAAAATGGGGATTAACTGTGAGCCTCACGTGGAACAACCTGATTACTCTGTATCCACCCCAGCGCTTAGAACAGTGCTCTGCACATAGTAAGCGCTTACCAAATACCAACATTCTTCATATTTCCGGGGTCGGCCGCGGGGCACTACTTTGTCGGGCCGACCGGCGCGCTCTCGGCCGGGCCTGCAGCGGGGACGCCGCGTCCGTTGCCGGGCAACCACAAAGGCTAAAAGGGGGCCAATGAGAGAGCGGCCGCCCCCCGGAGGCGACCAATGGGAAGGGAGGGATCCCGCGCGCGCGGAGGAGGAGGCTGAGGGAGGCGGGCCGGCGGTGGCGCGCGCCGCGTCCGTTGCCGGGCCACGGCGGAGGCTAAAAGGAGGAGGCCTTCCCGCCGGCGGGCGGACGGACGTCCGGGGCGGCCAATGAGGGAGCGGGCGGCCCCGGAGGCGACCAATGGGAGGGGAGGGAGCCCGCGCGCGCGCGGAGGAGGCTGAGGGAGGCGGGGCGGCGGGGGCGCGCGGCGGCACGAGGGCCGGGGGGGAGGGCGGGCCCGGGGACGGGCCGGGCCCGGCGCACGGGGACATGGAGCCGGTGCCCGGGGGCGGCCGGGTGTCGGTCAGGGTCAGCCTGAGGGAGCTGGCCGACCTGTCCATCGGCACGCCCGAGGCGGGCAGCGTCAACTTCAACGCCCTTCACACCTTGCTCCTCGCCATCCTCCGCCACCTCAACCTGCAGGACGTGAAGACGGAGCTGCCCTACGTGAGCACCGACATCTCCCGGGTCTCCTCCATCGCCTTCCCCCTGGCCGTGGGCGGCGCCGCCGCCGCCGAGGACGACCGGAGCGTCGAGGGCCCGGAGGCGTCCGGCCGGAGGGACGGCGAGGACGAGCCCGCCGGCAGGACCGGCCAGGAGGCCGAGGAGGACCGCGCCGCGGCCGGCCCCGAGCGGGACGTGGAGGCCCGGCTGCGCGACCTGGAGAGGAAGATCCGCGGCCTGGGCGACCGGGTCCTCGGCCTGGGCGACCGCGTCCAGGGGGTGGCCGAGCAGGCCCGGGGGGTGGCCGAACAGGTCTGGGACGCGGCCCTCCGGGCCCGGGAGGTGGAGAGCCACGTCCAGGGGGTGGAGGGGCAGATCCAGGGGGTGGCCAGCCAGACCCGGGAGGTGGAGAGCCAGGTCCAGGACATCGGGGCCCAGGCGGAGCTCTACGGACAGCGGCTGGCCGCCCTCGACGAGGGGCCTCCCGGGCCCGAGCGGCCGGACGGGGCCCGGAGCGACGCGTCCGAGAAGCAGATTTTGCAACTGAAGCGGAGAGTGGACGCCAACGAGAAGGGCGTCGCCGAGGTGGGGAAGGGACGGCGCCCGGAGCGGCGTGGCTCAGTGGAAGGAGCCTGGGCTTGGGAGTCCGAGATCATGGGTTCCAATGTCGGCTCTGCCGCTTGCCAGCTGTGGGACTGTGGGCGAGTCACTTCTCTGGGCCTCAGTGACCTCATCTGTAAAATGGGGATTAACCGTGAGCCTCCCCCAGCGCTTAGAACGGTGCTCTGCACATAGTAAGCGCTTAACAAATACCAACATTATTATTCCTCCCTCCCTTCTTCCACTCTCCCTCCTCTTCTCCTCGCCTCCTCTCACCTTCCCTCTTCTCCCTCCGGCCCCCTCTCCTCCCACGCTGCCCCCGGCAGGCGATGGCACTGATACAAGACGTCGTGAACAAGCTGGACGGCTTGAAGACGTCCCGGGACGACTTGAAGTCGGCCCAGGACGGCTTGAAGACGGCCCGGGACGGCTTCAAGACGGCCCGGGACAGCTTGAAGATGGCTCGGGATGACTTGAAGACGGCCCAGGATGAGGATTCGGGGGTCCGCGAGGAGGGCATCCCGGTGGGTAGGCTGCCCCGTCCCCGGCATTGCCCCCGGAGTCGGGATGGGGGGAGGGGACGGGGGAACGGGCAGGATGGGGTTGCCATGGTGATGCCTTGGCAGACCCTGCCGTCCCGGGGCGGACTCTGATGCTCCTCTTCTACCTCGCCGCCCCTGGGGCGGACCCCCAATTCTCTTCCCCTTCCTTGCTGCCCCTGGGGTGGACCCCACTTCTCTTCCCCACTGCTCCGGGCCCCCTATGGCTCCGGTGGGGGCCCAGGCTGCTGACACTGTCCGGCAGGCGGGCCTTTTGAATGTGGGGCAACGCCTGGCTGCGCTGGAAGAGCTGGTCACCGCCCAGGAAGACCTCCTGGTAAGCCCCACCCGGCTCGGAGACCTCTCCCTCTTTGCAGAAACAGGGGTGAGGGCTGGCCCCCATTGGGACAGAGTTAGGGGGTGGGCTGACCTCAGCTTCGGAATTCCGGATCGATAAAGCACTTATGAGGTGCCCAGCACAGGGTGGCCACAATTCAGCCCCTGCCCCTCACCAGCCTCACAGCCCAAGGGTGGGAGGCAGGGATCTTCTCCCCGTTTTTCCGGGGAGGAGTCTGAGGTGAAGTGATTTGTCCAGGTGACACAGCAGGTCGGGGCGATCTGGAATTAGTTGTCTGGTCTCCTGTTTGCCAGCCCTTTGCTTTTGGCATCAGATCACTATGACTTTTGTGGTCTCGGGCCGGGGGGAACCCTCTTCCCAAAGATGAAGGGCAGCTGTCCGGTGGGGAGGATCCCCCTTAAGGGGTCTGCGTGTCTTCTTGGACCTTCCCAGCCTCCCCCTTCTCTTGACACACTGCAGGGGCCAGGAGGAGGCGGGGTGGAGGACCTGGAGGGTTTGGTGGGGGACAGAGAGGGTGGCTGGGTCCTGACTGTTTGTTGCCTGCCACAGCAAAATGTGGAGGAGAAGTTGAGCCAGCTTCCTGGAGGAGAGAGTGTGAACGTGGTCACCTGGGAAGACCTCGACCAGGTCTTGGCCTCTGGCTGGGACAAAAGCCCCACCGAGGTGAGTGCTGGAGATCCTTTCAATCACAGCACCTGTGGCACTGGGCCAAGCAGTGCGGCCCTGGGAGCCAGGAGGATTTGGGTCTGCTACTTGTCTGCTGCTGTATGACTTTGGGTGAGTCATTTCACTTCTCCAGGTCTCGGTGACCTTGTCTGTAAAATGGGCAGTCAGACTGTGAGTCCAGTGTGGGACAGGGACCGTTTCCAAACTGATTAGCTTGAATCCACTCCAAGGCTTAATATGGTGCTTGGCCCATAGTAACAGCTTCACCGATACCTTTTATTTTCCTTAATTAAAAAAAAAAAGCACTTGCAAATGTACAGGAGAATCAGTTGGGAGGGAACAGCAAGGATTAGAATCCGGTCTCCTGACTCCCACATCTTTCTACTGGGCCGCTCTGCTTAAGTTCCCAAAGAGGGTAAGAGACCTGGGTGAGGGGAGAACTCAGGCAGGGACGGTCTGTCCAGGAGCACCTCAGTCAACCCATCGATGGTCTTTATTGAGCGCTTACTGTTTGCAGAGCACTGTACTAAGCGCTTGGTTGAGTCCAAAACAACAGACACGGGTTTCCTGCCCACAAGGAGCTTACAGCCTCATTTATCCTCTCATTCAAATGCGTCTGCTTGGGCGCCTTCTGGGTGTGGAGGCTGATTCAGGAAAGTTCAGCAGAAGTCAGGCATCCACTTAGCTTGTGAGTCCCATGAAAGAAAGGGACTGTGTCCTACCTGATTATCTTGCATCTACTCCAGGGCTTGGTTCATAGGAAGTGCTTAAACAAACACCCCAGTTCTTCTTATTGTTACTGTTCATGTTATTCCCCGCTCCCTGACCTCCCTGCTTCCAATCCAAGGGGGTGGAGAAAAGCAGGCAAAAATGGTTTACAAATAGGGGGAGCAGAAGGATGTAGCAGGACGGAGAATCAGAAATGGATTCAGTGATTAATAACTGGAACAATAGTAGAGCAGTAATAATCCAGTGGGCTCTACACCTGTCCGTATTCGGTGAGCATAAGTGTGAGGAGGCATCAGAGCTGTAGGAGACCCATAGCGGGGCTGCATGGGAGGGTTTGGGAAGCAATCTGAGAAGCCTTTCTGGAGGAGATGAGGTTTTCAGAGGGCCCCGCACCGTGCCCCACAGGCTGCCAGGTGTGGAGTGGTTGACTGACAGGTGCTCTTGGTGGGTGGGAGCTGCCGTGACCTGCTTCAACCGCCCCTCCCTCCCCCACCGCCGCAGGCTCGGACATTTACACGCCGGCCCCCGCTTCACGCCGGCCCCCGCTTAACGTCTCCGTCTCCTCGCTCCCAGGTCTCTCCGGTGCCATCGGCCAGGTCTTCCAAGGTGACTGTGGGAGGCCCCGGCCGGTCGAGGAAAGCCTCGAAAGGCACCCTTGGGCCTTCAGACGCCGCCACGGGTGCTGGAGGGCCCACGCCCGCTCAGCGCCCCTCTGCCCTGGGTGGGGCAGACCGCCACCCGTCTGGGGCACCGCCCTCTTCCCGCCCTAGGAGGCCAAGCGCTACCCTGCCCCAGCCCGGACACCCTGGCGGTACCCGGCGACTATCAGGACCACCTGGCACCACCCAGCATCCGCCTGGACACCCTGGCACAGCTCGGCATCTGTCTGGACCTTTTGGCCTCACTCAGCATCCGTCTGGACCCCCTAGCACCGCCCGGCGTCCGCCTGGACCTCCTGGCACCACCCGGCGTCTCCCTGGCACCTCCTGGGGTCCGCCTGGAGCCCCCGGCACTGCCCAGCAGCCCTCAGAGACTTCTGACGCTGACCACTGTATCCCCGAAGAGCCAGACACTGCCCAGGATCTCCCTGAGGGGCAGGACACTGCACAGTACCCCTCTGGGGCACCCGGCACCACCCAGAGCCCCTTGGAGACTTCTGACATGGCCCAGGATCTCTCTGAAGAGCGGGGCACTGCTCAATACCCCTCACAGATCCTTGAAACAACACAGTACCCACCTGGACTCCCGGGTACAGATCAGGTTCCGCCTGGGTCCTCAGGGGCGGATCAGCGCCCCCCAGGCGTTCCCGGACTTACGGGGGCCAGGCAGGCCGGCAATGGTCTGCAGCCTTCTATGGCTCCCACTTTCTCCCAGGCTGAAGAGACGGGCGCGGGCCAACCTCCCTCAGCGGCCGGGGGCCCAGCACAGAGGACTGCTACAGCCCCTGGTGCCACTCCGACTCATGGGCCGGGCCCAGCTCTGCGCCCCTCTGGCACCGATTGGATTCCCTCCCAAGCCCATTACCCTTCAACCACTGCCGCCCCTCCGGACGCTCAGTGGCCCTCCTGGCGCCCAGAAGGTGCCAGCCCCGGCCTGGAGGGCCCCACCCCTGGGGCCCTCGCTGGTCCTGGGCCCTGGCCCGGCCAGGAGCCTCCCGCTGCCCTCCAGCCGCCGGCCGGCCCCTTCCCTTTTGCCTTGGAGACGCTGTACCTGATGAGTGAGCTCGCCACCCTCTACCTGGTCCTCAAGGGTCAGCTGGAGCAGCTGGACGGCACCGCGGCCGGAACCACCACCAAGGACAAGCTTCTGTACCTGCTGGGGCAGCTGGGTGGGTATCTCCCCGGGCACTAGCCCTCTGCTCACCCCTGGGCACAATCCACCTCTTTAGCCGGCTGGACGGGAACAGTGAAGACTGGACCTAAGAGGGCAGGGGAGGCAGCACGGGCTGGGGGCGGCGGGTTGTGAGGAGTAGGTTCCCACTTCTCCGTGTGTCGGTCCCCACAGGAGGAGGAGTTGGGAGGAAGGTCAAGGGGGCTGCCGAGCTGGCCCCCTTGACCCTTCCCGCCCTGGTAGGTGGCATCCCAGCCCGTCCCCACAGCACCCCTACCCCACAGCCTCTTATGGCGCGAGGTAGGGGAGGGAAAGGGCCCAGCTCTGCCCAGACCCGACAGGCCAGAGCAGAACCGAACGGGCCTGGGATCCATCCGGGCCCACGGACGGCGGGGCTCGGGCTGGCCACGATCCTAGGCCCAAGGACCCAGATGGAGGAGCCCGGAGGGTGTTCGGAGCCCCCGGAGAGGAGGGGAGGTGGTAGAGCCTGGCTACCTCTCGTCCAGCCAGCTCTGGGGTTGGGGTCAGGAAGCAGACCCCTCTGACCCTGCTCTCTTCCCCTGCAGTGCGTAGAAACCTGCCCCCGGACCTGCCGGGGCAGCTCTCTGCTCTAAAGTGTCTGATCTTGGAGGTGCAAGCGGACAAGGACAAGGTGAGGGGGTGGGTGGTTCTGGTTGGGGGCACCCACCCACCCAGGAAGAGCCCTGCAGGTGCCGAGCCCTGCCCTGGCACCCGCAGGCGGCCCCACAGCTCTCCTGGTTTCCCAGAACCAGAAAGAGGCCCGCTGGTCGCGGTCCCCGGAGGCTGAGGCCGTGGAGGCTCTTAAGGCCCCTCAGGACTAGCCAAGAGGATTGGTCTCGGAGGCCAGGGTGGTGGGAACGGAGAGCTGGGGCCTTGGGGACAGGGGCAGGGGTCCATTGTGGGGGAGCAAGGGATGCCCCCCCAACCCCTGTGACTCCACTCTCCCGTCTCAATGACCGTAGATGTGGAAAATACTCCAGGGCAAGGGCCTGGAAGAGGCCGCAGGAGCTCAGCGGAGCGAGAAGGAACCTGGCCAGCTGGGTATGCAGTTAGGGTACCTCAGGTAAAATGCCGCCCCCCCCGAAGCGGACGTAGCCCGTCTGGGGCCTGTGGGTATCTAGGGGGGAGGTGGGCCCAGCCTGGCTCTTGGGCTCTGACCCAGGAGGAAATGCGTTGACCCTCCAACACCCTACACCCTGTCAAATCCCCCACCTCCGTCCTGCCCCAGGCCTGCTGTGTGACCTTAGGTAAATCGCTAAACCTCTCTGGGCCTCGGGGTCCTCATCTATAGAACGGGGGTAAGACCCCCGCTGTCCCCACTTTTTATGTTGTGAGCCCTTTTGAGGCAGGGTCTGTGTCCAGTCAGATGATCCTAGATATATGCCAAGGCTTGGCGCAGAACTTTTAATCAATGCCATAATCAGTGGTATGTGTGCACAGCATTGGGCTAAGCGCCTGGCAGGGGATAAAACAACAGAGTTGGTAGACCCGATTCCTGCCCACAAGAGCTTAGTATGGGAGACGGGCTTGGACGTCCAAGGGGCGCCCGGGTGGACCCCTCCCCACCGCCCCCCGGGCCTGACGTTAGTCCCAGGAGAGAGGAGAGGGTGGCTCTGTCTCTCTTCTTCCAGCCCTGGGGGTGGCGTCAGCACCGGCATAGTCGGTGCCAGTGGGCTCACTGGAAGAACGAGGAAGAGGCCTCTTCCTCTGTCCCCAACAAGGGCAGCCCCCCAAGCCAGTGCCAGCCCCCGCCCCCTCCCCACCCCCCCAGACCGTGGCCCAAGATGGTCTGACCCACTGGCTCTGTGGCCTAGAGGGACCATACAGGACATTGAGAAGGAGCTGGGGGAGCTGAGGCACAAGCAGGAACAGGGCAAAGCCAAGCTGGAGCAGTCGGTGACCGACGCCTCCATTTACCTGCAGGACCAGGTCAGCGGGGGAGCGGGAGGGTGGCTCCATCAGTCCCTGGAGCTGGCCGGGGAAGGAGGGGACCGCCCCTAGACTCCCACCCTCGGCCCGGGGCCCGGACCGCCTCCCCCCAGCCCCAGAGCCTCGGCAAACGGAAACAGCGTTGCCAGGAGACCACGCACCCCATCCCCTCCCCGCTCAACTCTAGGAAGAGGGAGCGGAGCAATGGCGGGGGGCTGCCTTTGACAGCAGTCCCATGCCCACGGGGCCACGAGCCTCCTCTCCTGCTTGCAGTTGGACAAGCTCCGGTCCATCATCGAGGGCATGCTGACTTCTTCGTCCACCCTGCTGTCCATGAGCCTGGCCCCGGCCCCATCCCCGACCCCTCTGGAACCCAGCGAGATAGACCCTCACGCCACCTGCCCGGCCTGCAGCCTGAGCGTGAGCAAACAGGTCAGCCAGCTGGTTCAGCGCTACGAGCAGCTGCAGGACCTGGTCAACAGCCTGATGGTCCGGCAGGCCGAGAGCCGGTCCACCCGGAAGCCGCAGCTCCGGGGCCAGGTGAGGTCCGCCCCCTGCCCCCCCTTGGTCTTCGGGAGTCTCCCCACGGGGTCTGAACACAGGAGACAGAATGGGTACCAGCCAGCGGGCACCATCCCAGCCCTCAGGCCCTTACTTCCTCAGTGAGGATGGCGACGGTGTACCCAGTGGAGGGCACTACTAGAGAGGAAGGCAAGGGGCAGCATATGGGGCGGCTGCCCAGGGAGCGGCCACCTCATTCTCGCCTTGGCTGCTGGTTGGCCTGGTCACTGCTGCTTCTCCCGGGACCCTGGAGGGCCCCCATTCGGACCCTCATCAGCGTCCTCCCTACATGAGGGGTCCTCACAGACAAGGCCCGGGGTGAGGGTTGGGGGGGCGGCGGTAGGGTCGGGAAGCAGCGGGGCAGAGCGAATTCAGGCCTGGGAGTCAGGAGACTTGGGTTCTAGTCCCAGCTCGGCCTCTTATCTGCTCTGTGGCCTTGGCCAAGTCTCTTAACTTTTCTGTCCCTCAGTGTCCTCATCTGTAAAATGGGGATGTCCTCCCTCCCCTTTGGAATTGGGAACCTCATAGGGGCCAGGGGCGTGTCTGATCTATGAATGAATGAATGATCTGCCTAGGATGCATCTGCCCCAGCACTTAGCACAGAGCTGACCAGATCCCACAATTATTCTTAAGAGTGAAATTCTTCCCAGAGCCGTCGCAAGTTCAAATCCAACTCGGGGCAGCCGCGGGGTGGGGTCCCTTTCCCCCGGAAGGGGCGGGGAGTGGGACGGGCTGCCTGAGGGCTCTCTGGCCTGACCACACAGGACGAAGAGTTGCTGGACCGCATCCAGGCCACCATCCTGCAGGTGCAAGGGGACTGCGAGAAGCTGAACCTCACCACCAGCAACCTGATCGAAGACCACCAGCAGAAGCAGAGAGATATCGATGTGAGGGGTGGGGTGGGACCCTCGCATGGGGGAGGGCTCCGGAAGCCATCTGGGACCCCCTGCCCAGACCCCCACCCCCAGAGCCCCATTGAGGCCGGGTTTGTACCAGAAGGGGTTGTGGGGGGACGTCTTTTTGCTCTCCCTGAATACTCCCATTCCTGCTTCCCCCAGTCTCTGTACCAATCCCTGGAGAAGCTGGAGAAGGAGAAGGCAGACAAGGAGCACCTGGAGATGGAAATTGATATGGTGAGTGAAGGCATCTATCCACACATGCCTTCAGGTGTCTGCACTCCCTCCTCACACCCCTCGCCCTCTTCAGCCACTTGTTTGTTCACTGTTGTGATGTGTGGGGGCTGTGGGAGAGTGGAGATGGCCTAGGGCCACAGCGGGGGTGAGGGGAGCAGACTTGGGGCTGGGGGGCTTAGGGGGGAGGGTCTGACTGAGTGGGAGATGACCAGGGGAGGGGGAAGCTGAGTCCTCTCCTTTCTCCCCACGGCAGAAAGCAGATAAGAGCTTGTTGGCTGCCAAGGTCAGCCGGGTCCAGTTCGACGCCACCACGGAGCAGCTGAATCGGATGCTGCAGGACCTGCTGACCAAGCTGACCGGCCAGGAGCAGGACTGGCACAAGGTCCTGGAACAGCTCCTGCTAGAGATGGACAACAAGGTCAGGGCTGAGCTGGACCCTTAGGGAGAGGGGGTGGGAGAGCTCCAGAGAGCCCGACCCCACCCCATCTCCCCGGTGAGGGAGGCAGCCAGGCTGGCTCGAGAGGTATGGCCGAAGCCCCAGGGGGCCCGGCCCTGAGCCCGGGCCCTGGTCGCCTGACCCCAGCCCCGCGGTCGGCCGCCCGCCCCCACAGCTGGACCGCCTGGAGCTGGATCCCCTGAAGCAGCAGCTGGAGCAGCGCTGGAGGGCCCTGCGCAAGCAGCTGAAGGAGCACCCGCCGGAGTTCACGGCCGACGATGCCGCGGGCATCCGCAGGTGGGTGCCAGTGTGGGCGAGCCCGGCCGGGGCTGCCCCCGCCTCCCGCCCCGCCCTCGGTCCCTGGCCCATAGACCATGTGTGGCCTCCATTCTGCCAGGTCAGATGAGGCCGAGGTGACCGCTGCAGGAAGGATCACCGGACCTAATAATAATTATTAATAGGTGTGGTATTTGTTAAGTGCTTATCACGTGCCAGGCACCGTTCTAAGCACTGGGATGGATGTGGGCAAATCGGGTTGTACATAGTCCCTGTCCAACATGGGGGTTTCAGTCTTAATCCCTATTTTACAGATGAAGTAGCTGAGGCCCAGAGAAGTGAAGACTTGCCCAAGGTGTGTGTGTGTGTGTCTCTCACACACCGTCTCTCCCTCTCTCCCCCCAACCTGCCAAGGATATCTACAAGTTCTTTGCCCCCGTGGCAGGCCAGGATAGCACTGCTGGAGGAAGCTGTGTGGCCTAATGGATGGAGCCCAGGCCTGGGAGTTAGAAAGACCTGGGTTCTAATGCCGGCTCCACCGCTTGTCTGCTATGTGACCTTGGGCAAGGACTTCATTTCTCTGTGCCTCAGCTGCAGACTGTAAGCTCGTTATGGGCGAGAAACGTAACTGCTGTTTCTGGTGCACTGAACTCTCCCAAATGCTGGGGACAGTCCTTAATACATTCCACTGATTGATTGATTGATTGACCAAGACTGTGAGCTCTGTGTGGGACGTGGGCCGTGGCCAACCTGATCAACCTGCATCTTCCCCAGCACTTAGTAAGTGTCTGGCATATAGAAAGCACTTAAGAAATCTCACGGTGGGGCGTCGGGATGGGGGGAGAAGTGGCCACCCATGGGCTTTGTAGGCATGGGGAGGACACGGTCTGCCTCAGGGCCACTACGGGGCGCCACTGCCCCACACGTGGGCACCGACAGGGCGCACCGGAGCAGCCTGGCACACCAAACAGAACCCCCAAGGGGGTGCAGGGGCAGGGGCGGGAGAGGGTCCCGCCTTCCCACCGTCGCAGGGGTGGGTGAGGAAGTGGGACAAGTGGGCAGCCCGCCCCAGTGGCATCCTCAGCCCTTCCTTCTGACACCCACCATTGGCCGGATTTTTCCCAGTATGCCTCCCACCGTGGATTGCACTGAGCTCGTGGGCCGGGGATGAATGTCCGGCCGCTCTGTCGTGCTTGGCCTGAGCGCGTAGCACCCCGGGGGCGCTCAGGATGAACTGTCAGAGGCTGTGGGGCTGGACCCGAGCCCGGACTGGGCAGGGGATGGGGGCTGAGGGGGAGGAAGGGGGCAAGCCGGCCAGGCCCTGCTCACTCTGGTTTTACCCCTCCACACACAGGCAGCTGTTAGCACATTTCCACTGCATCTCATGTGACCGGCCCTTGGAGATGATCGCCCCCGGACCGTGAGTGCCCTTTCGAGATTCTTCCCCGGGGGAGGGTTACCTCCCGCCCGCCTCGCCGTATAATAGTCGTGCTTCCTAGGTGCCAGCCACTGGACTAGATTGAAGATAAGCCTATCGGGCACAGTCCCAGCACCAGGCGGGGCTACCAGCCTAAGGGGGAGGGAGACCGGGAGTCCGTTACTCCTCCCCCCCAAGCCCCTCAGTCTTCCCTCGACTCTGGCCAGGATGGTGCTGTCCGTCCCCAATGTCCCCGGGCTGCCCGGGCACCGCTCCACCCGGCCCTTCACCATCTACGAGCTGGAGCAGGTCCGCCAGCAAAGCCGCAAGTACGGGCAGGCTCCGGAGGGATGAGGGAGGAGGAGGAGGTCCCCTATTCACGCCCCCTTCCTCCAACTCCACGGGGCTGGGGTCTCGCCCTCTCCACGTTCTCCCCGGGGCACCACCTCCGGCAGGACCGGGCCCGCGTCGGGGCGGGCCGCGGCCCGGCGCAGCCGAACCTCTGCCGGCCGGGAGTCTGACGCCGCGGTCCCCCTCCCCCTCTCGCTGGCGCCCAGCCTGAGGTTGGGCAGCGCCCTGCCCCGCCTGGTGCAGGTGGAGCACAGCGTGGGCCGGCTGTACTCCATGCACTCGCGAATGCTCCAGGACATCGAGAAGGTGCAGCTCCGCTTCGGCGGCTCCACCAAGGCCAGCAGCCAGGTCATCCGGGAGCTGCTGCAGGCCCAGTGCCTCACCTCCGGCCGCTACCTCAGACGGTGAGGGGGCCCGGGGATGCGGGGGGAGGCCGAGGGTGGCCGGGCGTTCGCCAGGGCAGGGCGGCTCCGGGCAGGCCCTGACCCGATCCTCTGATCGCCCTTGGGAGGGTGAAGGCCAGGTCGCGCTGACCCCCTGGCCTCTCGCTCCCCCTGCCCCTGGCTCTGGGGCTCCCTACCCTGCTGCACCCCCGAAAAGAGTCAAGGGCGGAGTTTTGGAAATGGCGGTTGGTGGGGCGGGGATTGAGTGAGCGCCTGCTGGGAGCAGAGAACTTGTACTAAGCGCCCAGGAGATAGAACAAAACCACAAGGCACGTTCCCTTGCCCATCCAGAGCTTCCAATTTTAACAAGTCTGACTTCTCTATCTGCAGGCCCCTACTACCATATGCTATCATTTTTTGGTGTGTGTGTGTGTGTGTGTGACACAGATAGTAAGTGGTATGTGGGTATTCTGTCAGGTGTGTGTCTGTGGATCAGGTTTGTGTTGGATGGAAGACAGATGCCTTAAACCAACGAGAACGGTTGTGTATTGGGCTGGTGGGGAGGTGCACTTGTGTGTATAGAAAATTATGGGTATTGAGGTATGTGTGTAAGTATCTATAGAGGCCAACTATGTAACTGTGTGTGTGCTTGTCTCCCTACCAGTCCCATTGCTTACCTTCTACCGACCCGCCCAGGCTGAGGGTCCATGGGGGAGTGACCGCCTCTAAAGTCAGGCAGCCCCTGGGCACCCCTGGCCTCACGGGCATCCCTTAGCTACCCACCTCTCTGACGGGTCCAGGACGTCCCCCGTCCCGGCACTAAGGACGGACAGGCCTCCTTGGCCCCAGCCTAGAGTCCCAGGAGGGTCTGGGGAGGAAGGGGGTGGGAGAAGGGAAGGTGGGCAGGGGGACCCCGCGGCCCCGGCCACACCTCCCCTCCCCTGCCAGCGACAAGCCGTTGGAGCTGAGTGAGTGCACTCCCCTGTCCGTGCCCCGCCGCTGTGGAGGCAGCCACACGATCACCTACCCGTACCGCCGCTATGCCCGCCTACAGTACCTGCCCCCGGAGGGGGAGACCCCCCAACCCATCCTGAAGGTAGTGCGGGGGCGGAGGTGGACGGGTGGGGAGCGGAGGGGGACCGGCAGCCGGGCACCGCTCGGTCCCCGGCCTCGGAGCCTGGATTTTCTAATCTGGGTGGGTCAAAGGTCATCTCTTCAATCCCCCTGCCTCCCCAGCCCAGGAGGGCCTCATTCTCCCTCCACGCCCTTCAGTCTCTCCCGGGGCGGGGTGGGGGGGCCCGGCCGGTGACGGGGAGAAGCAGCCAGCGCGGTCCGGTCTCTCCCCAGCAGGACGAAGTGGACATTCTGGGTCTGGACGGGCATATCTACAAAGGCCGCATGGTGACCCGACTCCCGGCCATCTGCAAGGAAGGTGAGTACCCGGGAGGGACCCCAATCCCAGCCCTGAGAAGTCTCTGCCCTGTCTCTTCTCACTCTGCCCCTCCCAGCCCCTCAACCAACCAACCGATCTCAGGTGCCCAGAGGAACAAGCAGGAACTGGTCCAGGCGTCCGCAGTCCACGACCCCTCCCGGGGTGATAACGACCAGCTCCCCTGGCGCCCCCACAGCGCCAAGATGTCCACCCGGAACAGTTCAGGTAGGGCTCCCCCACCCCCCACGAGGGTCCTCGGCCCGTGGGCTGGCCCCGGCCCCGACCCCTGTCCTCTCTTGCAGCTAGCAGCCAGCTGCTGAAGGAGCGTCCCGTGTCCTCCATGGGCCGCCTCTCCCAGCCCTGCCTCGACGGCGGCCCCATGGACCTGCGCCTGTATGGGAGCCCGGGCCCCGGGGAGCAGCTCCCATTCCTGGTGCCCCCCGGGATGCAGTGACCGGAGCTGCCAATAAAGTTGGAGCAGAAAGCTGTCTGGGCGGCAGGATGCTGGGGGAGGGTGGCGGGGGCATGGCGGGATGACCCTCCAGCAGCCCCTCTCCCTCCTCCAGCCCCTTGAGCTGGATCCAGGGCACCCCCCCCACACCAGTGCCCCACCCTTCCACCCCTGCTCCTTGGCCCTATGGGGACCCATCCCACCGACTTCTGTGCCCAGCACCCCCACCCCGCAGCCTGCCCCACCGGCACCAAGCAGAGAGCAGAAGGCCGGGACCTGTGGCGAAAGGGACAGGTGCTAGCCTCCCCTAATGGGGAGGAGGGAAATCCTCGCCTGCCTCCGTCTCCTTCCCAACCAGATGCAAACAGCCCCCCGGGAACCCTCCCCGCTGCAGCTAGAGGATCCGAGGATCCGGGCCCAAGTCTGAGGGCAGAGGCACTGGGGTCGGGAGGTTGGTGCCCGTGTCCGTCCTCCAGTGCCTCCCAGTTTCTCCCCCTCCTGTCCAACCTCAAAAAGGGAGTGGGGCTCGTCTCCCCATTTTGCAGAGCAGGAACCTGAGGCCCAGAGTGGGAAAGGGAGTCGTGCTCAACGCGGAGCCGGGTCCAGAACCCGGGTCTTTCGACCCCCGGGGTTCAGGCCCAGTGGGTCCGTGCTGCCCCTTGGGCTCACCTCCCCGGGAGGGGCCTGAGCTCCAGGGTGGGTGTGGACCCCCGGGGAAGCGGTCAAGAGGCTCCCCGGCAGTGAGCCAGGCTGCCTGCCAGGCCCTACCACCTCAGACGGTGGCAGAGATGAGTCCTGCCCCTCTCATTTCCCTCCTTCAAGGGCCTTCCCCCACCCCCTCAGACGTCACAAGGTCAGTACCACCTCACCTTCCTCTTTCTCTGAAATCCAATACACCCTCCCCTGGGGGGTGGCACACCCACCCCCGAATCCCATGACACATGCATTCATCTTGGGCCTTTAAGGGAGTCCCCCCCTTTCCCTCGGGGTGGGGCACAGGTGCAGGGAAGGGGGGAGGGGACGCATGCCACCGAAGTAAAACTGAAGTCATGTCAGGAAGTAAAACCAAAAGGGGCGGCCCAGGGTGAAACTGCCAGCAAACACCCTGGCCTGGGAAGCAGGGGGACTGTTGTTTTTTGTGTGCATGAGGTGGGTGGGGGCTGCCCCCTCCGGCAGGGCCAGGGCAGGGGTTAATGGGGTGAAGGGTGGGCGAGCCAGAGAGAGGCCCTGGCACCTCTAAAACCCGGCACAGTACACTATGTGCCCAAGACTCGTGACCACCTCAGAAGGGAGACAGGAAGCCCCACAAAGGTTTTGGCCTTTCCTGTCTACCCAGGGCACCGGTCCCCCCCAGCCCACACACTCCTTCAGCCCACAGGAAAGGGGGGGGTGGAGTTCTGTCTTCCCCTACAGAAGGGTGGACACCACCAGCTAGGCCACTGCCCACAGGTTCGGGGCTCTCGTGCACCCCTGCCCAACGGGACGCCAACCTTCTCCACCCTGGTCCGGTGGTGAGAGCCCAGAGCTGGGAGGCTCAAGGCCTGGAGTCAGTTTCCTCTTCCATCCCTTTTGGCAGGGCTGGTGGAGCCTCAGCAAAATTTGGAGGGCGATGGAGGGGTTCAAACACCTGCACTGGGACCCCTCCAGGCGCAGCCCCCCAGTCATGGGCCAGGCTGTTACAGACTCTCCACCCCGCCCCTCAACTCCGCTCCACCTGACCCCTACCCCTGCCTACGAGCCCAGACCCCAGCGGGAAAAGAGCGGCAGTGACCGAGTCCACCGGGAAATCACGCTGCCCGCCCGACAAGGTTAGAAAAACTTTGCTTTTTTGTCTTTTTTTCTTTTTAATTTTTAAATAATAAAAAAAACCCTCAAGCTGGCATGAGCAAGATTCAGATGGGAAACAATGTCACGAGAAGAGTCTTGGGGTATCCTTGGGCACCCCCCCCCGCCCCATGCCCTTCAGTGTACAGGGGGCTTTTTCTGAAATCCATAGCTGAGGGGGGAGATCTACACAGAAGGAGTCCCTTCACCCCTACCCGCTCAGTCCACCCTCTCCAGCCCCCCAAGACCTCAGGGGAACAGTACGGATGTGGAAGCTGCGTGCCCTGCCAGGTCTGAGCACCGGAGGGGGGCCAGGCCAGCTGCTGCACGGGAAAGGGGAGCCTGCACTCCCGCACTGTTGCTACAGCAGGCGCGGGGCGGGGGGGGGGGATGTGAACCCCAAGTTGGGACCTGCCCCTCCTGCTGCCTTCAGCATCAGTGCTCAATGCCTCCACCTCCCCCAAATTGCCTGACACCCCACTTCCTTCCACCTCCTGGGGCAGGGCCTCACTCCCCTCAGCTGTACACCCCTTCTCCCGGCCCTGACCCTTCCCGCCACAGACTCAGTCTCCCCAGGGCCGGGTCCCCCCCTCTTACATTAGATATATTTATATATTTATATATATTATAGTTATATATTAAAAAGAGAAAAGACCAGTCACTGATTTTCCTGAAGAAAAAAACCCCGTGGGACCCAAACGGCCCAGGAAGTTTAAAAAAAAAAAAGTCATATAAAATTTTCCAGTGCGATCTTCAGGAAATTTTCCCCCACCCAGCTCTCTCTCTCTGCCCCCCCTGCCTCCCCCCAAGCTCCCTCCCGCCCCCCACCCCTTCAGCAACCCCTCCCGCCCCCCGCCAGCCCCCCATCCAGTCTTATCTCTGCCCATTTAGCGCCACCACGGCTTTCTGCTGGGCCGGGCCCTGAGGGGCCCCGGGGGGCCACGTGGGCGGAGGGTGGTGCAGGTGGTGCAGGCCATGGGCCGTGGGGGACGCGGGGGGCACCCAGGAGCCCGGGTGGCCGGACGGGGGCGGCGAGGCCCAGAAGGGGCTGAAGCCGGCGGGGGGCGAGCAGGCGGTGGGGGCCATGGGGCCGGGGCTGCTCTCGGAGGCGTGTAGCTTGGAGAACATGGCCAGGGCGTCGGGGAAGTTGGGCGGCGTGGCTGGCGTGTTGCTGGGCGTGCACATCTGCGGGGGCGGAAGGTGAGAGAAAGAAAGAGAGAACACACATGGAGGTCGGGTCAGCCCGAGCGGGGAGGCCGGGGGCGGAGGGGAGGCCTCGACCCCTACCCTGCCAACACCTCCTAGGTCAGGAAGAAGATGGGGCAGAGCAGGAGTGAGAGGAATCCCTTCCTCCCCCCCTGCTCGCTCCCCACCACAGGGACACGTAGCCTGGTGGAAAGAGCCCAGACCTGGGAGTCAGACGACCTGGGTTCTAATCCCGGCCCCGGCCCTCGCCTGCTGCAGTGGGACTTCAAACGAGTCCCTTGACCTCTCTGAGCCTTAGTTCCCTCACCAATAAAATGGTCCCCGTTCTCCCTCCTGCTTAGACTGGGAACCCGCGTGGGACCCGGACGGTGCCCGACCTGATGACCTTATAGCTGCCCTGAGCTTAGCAGCGCTTGGCACAGAGAAAGCACTTAAATACCTGTTTTGTAATAATAATAATGATGGTATCTGTTAAGCACTTACTATGTGCCAAGCACTATTACTACCGTGCACCCCTCCCTCCTCCGCCACGCCCAGGGCCCACTTGCGGCTCCGAGGACCCCAGCCTGGAAGAGGCAGGCTAGAGTGGACGTTTGCGGGAGAGGCCGGGATCTAGGCGGAGCTCGCCCCGACCATCCGGGCTCTCCGGCATCGGACGGGGGGCCGGGGTCCCAGAGCCGCCCACCTCCGCCCGGGCACGGACTCGGCCCTCACTCTGTGCCAAGCGCCACGCCGGGGCGGATCCAAGACGATCGGATCAGACGTCGTCCCCACCCCCCCGCGCGGGGCTCCGGGTCTAAGAGGGAGGGAGAGCACGGAATCATCCCCGTTTTACGGTAAGCGACCGCCTCCGGCTCGCCGGGCCACCGCGGGCGAGAGCCAGGGCCAGCAAGCGGGTCTCCTGACTCCCGATCACGGGAGTCCGGCAAAAAGGGAAGTGGTCCCCACAGGCCGGGCGGTAGCCCCACCCCTACGTCCTGGCCGGGGGTGCGGGTGGGGGGGTGGGGGTAAGCACGGAGCAGAAACCGAGGCAGCACAAATGGAACTGAGGTGACTTGGCATCTTGTTTCTCTCAGCCTTCTCTGAATCTCTCCTAATTTTAGCCGAGGCCTTCCCTCCCCCAGCCCCTCGGGGAGCGGGGCAGGAAAGGCTCAGCGCCCCAGCCCCCGGGGGAGGGGAGAGCCCCAGCTCTGAGGCCGCAGCCACCCCCTTCCCAGGCAGGAAGCGGCCCCCGGGGGAGCCGGCCCGTTGCATCACCATCGACTACCGGCTTGCTTCCTTCCGCTGCGGGCCGGGGCCGGCCCCCTTCCAGAAACCGGGCCCAACCGGGCCTGGGAGAGCCTCACCCCGCCCCACGCACACCCCGACCGGAAGCAGCGTGGCCTGTTAGATAGAACCGGGGCCTGGGACTCTGAAGGACCTGGGTTCTCGTCCCGGTTCTGCCGCCTGTCCGCCGAGTTACCTCAGACGAGTCGCTCCACTTCTCTGGGCCTCAGTTCCCTCAACCATAAAATGGGGATGAAGACGGTCAGCCCTCAGCGGGACAGGGACTGGGTCCATCCTGATTAGCCTGTATCGACCTCAGAACAGTGCCCGGGACAGTAAAAACCATCGACTGACTTGACTGACTGGCATATAGTAAGCACTTAAGCACCATTTTAAAAAAACACCCAGGCCAGGTGATTCAGTCAACGGTCTCTGAGTGCTTACTGTGTGCAGAGCACTATACTAAGCGCTTGGGAGAGCCCAATACAGCTGAATTAGCAGACATGTTCCCTACCCACAGGGTGCTGAAGCGAGGGGAATGGAGGCTGGTGAGGTGGGCGGCGGCCGGAGCCCCAGGGCCGAGAAGCCTGCTGTTCTCTGGCCCTCTCTCGGTTCCTCCCTTAGGCGCTTGGGCCTCCCCACTGACCGGCGGGACGGCAATGGGGAGGCCGAGGCAGGCAGCAAACCGGGCAGCGGGAGGGCTCAGTAGAGACAGCCCAGGCCTGGGTCTCAGAGGTCCTGGGTTCTAACCCCAGCACCACCACTTGCCTGCTGTGTGACCCTGAGCAAGTCACTGCACTCCTCTGGGCCTCAGTTTCCTCCTCTGCAGACTGGGGGCTTAATACTGTTCTCCCCTTTAGCCTGTGGGCCCCTGTGGGGCTGGAACTGTGCCCAATCTGCTTGATGTTGTATCTACCCCGATACTTAGCATAGTGCCTGGCCCAAGGTGTCTGCACGTTATTATTGTTATAGGAACCGGTCAGCTGCTTATTTCTTCTGACCCTCAACTACTATTTCCCAGGATGCCCTGGGCGGGCAGCTCCACCTATCAATAATACTAATAATTGCTAGTATTTTCCCAAAACGCTCTCACATTAATCTTATATTTTTTTTGAATCCTCACATCTCTGTGAGGGTCGGCAGGGATCTCATCCCCATTTTGGGGGGGGAGGAAACTGAGGCCCAGAGAGGTTTAAGTGGCTTGCCCAAGGTCACACAGCCAGTCAGGAGCCAAGCTTTATTTTTCTTTTAATGGTATTTGTTAAGTGCTTACTATTCATTCAATAGTATTTATTGAGTGCTTACTATGTGCAGAGCACTGTACCAAGTGCTTGGAATGTACAAGACAATCCCTGCCCAGTGACAGGCTCACAGTCAAGTGCCAGGCACTGTACTAAGCGCCGGGGGAGGGGGCTACAAGATAATCAGGTGGGACGCAATGTCCCGGGGGGGGGGGGGATCACAGTCTTCATCCCCATTTTACAGATGAGGTCACGGAGCTGCAGAAGTTTAAGCCCGCCTTGATCCCAGGCCAATCAGTGAGGGTCGTCAAGATTGAATCCCCCTCCCCAGTGGTTTCTCCTCTTCCCCATTAAGGGTTTATCCTTCCTCAGGAGCCAAGTCAACCAAATCTCTCCGGCAGCCCCCTGGACCACCCCTGCCCAGCCCCACAGGGCAGGACAGGGGGTTGGAAAGGAGGTGGGGGAGCAGCCCCCTCCCACGTTAACCCCCGAGCAGGAGATGGAGATGGGTTGGGCGGCAGTCCAAGTGGTAATAGCATTTACCTAAGCACTTGGATCCTCACGCCCCTGTAGCGCTTATCTCCTGATCTGTGAACTCTGCGGCTTTCCCTTCCTTGTAATTTACTTTAGTGGCTGTCTCCCCGGCTACACTCTAAGCTCCTCGAGGGCAGGGATTGTGTCTGCCGATTCCATCGTCCTTTCCCAAGCGCTCTGTAGGCCCCACTCCAAAAATAAGTGCTCGCTAAATACCACTGCCGGGCTGTAAGTGCTTTCTGTGTGCTGAGCACTGTGCCAGCGCTTAGAACAGTGCTTTGCACCTAGTAAGCGCTTAATAAATACCATTATTATTATTATTATTATTCTGAGCTCTGAGAAAGAGCACAGCAGGTAAAAACTAGACAGGCCCCTGGCCCTCAAGGGGCTCAACCCAGACCAGTGAATGGCAAAAGTCTAAAAACACAAAAAGACGATCTTCCCCTATTAAGCCCTCTTTCTTCCCTTACTCCCTTTCTGTCGCTTCTGAACTTGGATCTCTACCCTTTGGCGGTCACACCACCCTTCGCTCCACAGCCCTCATCTACACATTTATTTACATTTTCTGTCTCCTTAGGGGCAGGGATCGTGTCTACCAACGCTGTGGCACTGTACGCTCCAGAGCGCTTCAGCCAGTGCTCTGCACACAGTCAGCGCTCAATAAATACCATCGATTGATTGGAAAGTCCCACAACTGCCACATCTCCCCCCAGCCAGGTTTTGCCTCCGGTTTCTCCCACTTCACAAGGCCGAGGGGGCCCCCTCCCCAATCCTCAGGGGCAGTGGGGTGGTGTTTTGGTTTTTTTTTTTTAACATTTTTGTTTTTCATTCCCTCCTCAAAAGGATCAGCGTTTCCAAAGGAATAATCATCATCATCATCATCATGGTACTTGTTAAATGCTTACTAGGTGCCAAGCACTGTTCTAAGCACCGAGGTAGTTAGAAGTTGGGTTGGACACAGTCCCTGCCCCACATAGGGCTCACACTCTTAATCCCTATTTTACAGGTGAGGTCACTGAGGCCCAAAGAAGCAAAGCGTGCCCCAGGACACACAGCAGGAAAGTGGTGGAGCCGGGATTAGAACCCAGGTCCTTCTGACTCCCAAGCCCCGGGGACCATCCAGTAGGCCACGCTGCTTCTCAGCCGGCACCCAGGCAAACCAGCCTTTCCCTAGGAATCCTCAACCCCACCCCCTCAGGAATTTCCCTGTTTTCAGGCTGCTTGACTGACACCTTTCCTTCGGCCTCACCTGGCTAGGTGAGCGAAATCCACTGTAACCATCTGTTCTCTACTCGGTTTCCCTGATTTCTGTCCGTCTCCCCCGTGAGCGTAAGCTCCTTGTGGGCAAGAAAATGAGTCTTCCGTATCTCCTGTACCTTCCCGAACACTTAGCGCAGCGCGTCCAGGGAGCGCTCGAAAACCCCGTTACCGTCCCTACTACCCCCTCCCTCCCTCTGTCCCGCCCCAACCGTTGGGATCAAAACTCCTTTTTCGGAAAATCTAAATGGGGATGAAGACTGCACGCGCCATGTGAGACGGGGACTGTGTCCAACCTGAATACCTTGTACTTACCCCAGCACTTAGAACAGTGCCTGGCACAGAGTAAACGCTTCAAAATACCGTTTTAAAAAAAGAAAAAGAGCGGGTCAAGAGGAGCCGACTGTGGGCAGGGAACGGGTCTACCGACTCGTACGCCGTACTCTCCCAAGCGCTTATTGCAGTGCCCTGCTTCCATTAAACGCTCGATAAATTTGATTGATAGGTTTGATTGATAGCGAGGGAGTACAGAACACCCCCACCCCCCACTTCTGGGGTTAGGGCCCGGGCAGGTGAAGAGATTAACCGGCAATCTGGGCCTTATCTTTCCCAAACCAGAGTCCATTGGGCCTCCGGGTGTGTCTCTTAGGGAGGCACCGTGGCCTAGTGGCTAGGACCCGGGATCGAGAAGGGGCTCGGCCACTTGCCTGCTGGGTGACTTTGGGCGAGTCACTTGGCCTCCCCGTGCCTCAGTTGCCCGGGCTGTAGAAGGGGCCGGGGGCCCGCGTCCAACCCCGTCGGCCCGCATCCGCCCCAGCGCTTGGAAGGGCGCTCGGCACAGAGTCGGCGCTCGACGCGGCCGGTCGCGGTTATTGTCGGCAGCCCCCACCGTGCTGGTTGGGGAGGTGCGTTAGACGGAGTTGAGGAGTTATCCCAAAGATAACGACGCCCTCCCCTTGTCACCACGGGATCTATGTCGACGATGTCTTGTTTTTGTTTCCTTCCGTCTTCCTTTGCCGTGTCTCCCCCCTTTAGACGGGAGAAGCGGCGTGGCTCGGTGGAAAGAGGCCGGGCTTGGGAGCCGGGGGTCTTGGGTTCGAATCCCCACTCCGCCCCTGGTCAGCTGGGTGACCGTGGGCAAGTCCCTTCATTAGCATTTATTGAGCGCCTACTACGTGCAGAGCACCGGACTAAGCGCTGGGAATGGACAAATCGGCAGCAGCACGTCACCTCTCTGGGCCTCAGTCCCCTCCTCTGTAAAATGGGGAGGCAGCCGGGGGGGGGGGGCCCACCCCACGACCCCGTATCTCCCCCAGCGCTTAGAACAGTGCTCGGCACATGGGAAGCGCTTAAATACCCCCATTTTTATTAGCCCGGGGGGGCCGGGAGGGTCTCCCCGGTGCCCCATGGTGCGTTCCGAGCGCTCAGCCCAGCGCTCTGCGCACAGTCAAGACAGACGACCGACTGAACGGGGGTGGAAATGGCCGCCGGTGGGGGGGAGGGGGGAAGCCCCTGCCTCAGTTTCCCCGGCCCCCGCCCCCGTCGGGGCCGCGGGAGGGCCGGGCCCTCCGGAGTCGCTCTTTCCTGGAAGACATTTTGCCTCTTTGTTTACATTGGCAGGCGCGGCGCTCCCGGGGAACATGGCTGTCACCGGGACCGGCCGGCGAGGGCGGGGGGGGAAACGGACGGCGGCGACCCTCCCCCCTCCCCCCCCCCCCCGTGACTTACCATCTGATGGTGCGGGTGGCTACCGGGGACGTTGCTTTCTTGGAAAAACGCGCTGAGGGCGGTCTGCGGGCCAAGCGGAGGGAGGGAGGGAGGGCGTCCGGCCGTCAGCGGGGGGGGGGGGGGGGGGAAGGGGCCGCGGCCGGGCCCACGTGGAGGCGGGACCGGACCCCCCTCCCCCCTCCCTCCTCCTCCCCGGCCCCGGGGCGATGCAAAGCCCCCCTCCCTCCCCCCCTTCCCTCCCCCCGGGGGGAGGGGCACCGGGCCCGGCCGCCACGCACCTCGAACTGCCAGTGGGCCGCCTGCAGCAGCTGCTTCGCCTGGTCGGCCGCGCAGCCCGCCGCCAGCACGAACTGGTTGATCATGACCTGGTGCCTCAGCTCCTCCATGTTCACCGACATGGCGCGGGGGAGCGGCCCCGGCCTCCCCTTCCTTTCCTTCCCTTCCCCTCCTCCTCCTCCTCCTCCTCCTCCTCCTCCTCGTCGGGCCCCACCGGCCGAATGTTGTGTCGCCGGGCGAGGGCCGCCCCGCCGCCCCAAACAACAAGGCGGGAGGGGAGGGGGGGGCGGGGAGAGCCGCCCTCCCATTGGCCGGCGCGCCGCCGGCCCCGCCCCCCCGGGCGCGCCCCGCCCCGCCCCCGACGCGCCCATTGGACGAGCCCCGGCCCCGCCCGCCCCCCCTCCCTCCCCATTGGCCGCTCGCCGTGTTTTGGCCCGGCCGGCGCCGCGATTGGCCGGACGCGCCGAGGGGGGCGGAGCCGCCCGCGCCCATTGGTCGGACGCGCTCCCGTTTGAACGCGACTTCCAAGCCCGGACTGGACGCTGATTGGTCGACGGCTTGGGGCGGGGGGAGGGGGGGGCGCCCGGCTCCATTCATGACTTCGGCCGGGGGGGGGGGGAACGCGCCGGGCTGGAAAAGTCGGCCCCGCTGCCTTTGACTCATTTCCTTGCGGGGGATGGGCTCATCCTCACCCCCCGCAACAGCGAAATAGAAAACACGCCTACTGACTGCCGCCCCTCGCACTGCGCTTCCTCATCGTAATAATGGTGGTATTTGGTAAGCGCTCACTCGGTGCGGAGCGCCGGTCTAAGCGCTGGGGGAGACACGGGGGAATCGGGTGGTCCCCCGTGGGGCTCACAGGCTTCATCCCCATTTTATAATAATGTTGGTGTTGGTTAAGCGCTCACTCTAATAATAATGTTGGCATTTGTTAAGCGCTTACTAGGTGCCGAGCACTGTTCTAAGCGCTGGGGGAGACACAGGGGAATCAGCTTGTCCCACGTGGGGCTCCCCGTCTTCATCCCCATTTGACAGATGAGGGAACTGAGGCCCAGAGACGTGAAGTGACTTGCCCGCGGTCACACAGCTGACAAGTGGCAGAGCTGGGATTCGAACTCCTGGCCTCTGACTCTTTCCACTGAGCCACGCTGCTTCTCACTATGTGCAGAGCACTGTTCTAAGCGCTGGGAGAGACACGGGGGAATCGGGTGGTCCCCCGTGGGGCTCACAGTCTTAATCCCCCATTTTCCAGATGAGGTCACTGAGGCCCAGGGAAGTGACTTGCCCACAGTCACCCAGCTGCAGAGCCGGGATTCGAACCCATGATCTCTGACTCCAAAGCCCGTGCTCTTTCCACTGAGCCAGTAGTGTTGGGATCTGTTAAGCGCTTACTATGTGCAGAGCACTGTTCTAAGCGCTTACTATGTGCAGAGCACTGTTCTAAGCGCTTACTATGTGCAGAGCACTGTTCTAAGCGCTGGGGGAGACCCAGGGGAATCAGGTGGTCCCACATGGGGCTCACAGTCTTAATCCCCATTTTACAGATGAGGTGACTGAGGCACAGAGAAGTTAAGTGCCTTGCCCACAGTCACCCAGCTGCAGAGCCGAGATTCGAACCCATGATCTCTGACTCCAAAGCCCGTGCTCTTTTCACTGAGCCAATAATGTTGGGATCTGTTAGGCGCTTACTATGTGCAGAGCACTGTTCTAAGCGCTGGGGGAGACCCAGCGTCATCAGGTGGGCCCACGTGAGGTTCCCGGTCTTCATCCCCTTTTTCCAGATGAGGTCACTGAGGCCCAGAGAAGTGAAGTGACTTGCCCACAGTCACAAAGTTGACGAGTGACAGAGACGGGATTCTAACTCATTCATTCAATAATATTTATTGAGTGCTTACTATGTGCAGACCACTGGACTAAGCGCTTGGAATGGACAATTCGGCAACAGATAGAGACAACCCCTGCCCAACCTCTGACTCCCAAGCCCGGGCTCTGTTCCACTGAGCCACGCTGCTTCTCTGATAATAATAATCACACTTCACTTCTCTGGGCATCAGTTCCCTCATCTGTAAATAATAATAATAACGATGATGATGGCATTTGTTAAGCGCTTACTATGTGCAAAGCACTATTCTAAACGCTGGGGAGGATACAATAATAATAATGACGGTATTTGTTAAGCGCTTACTATGTGCAGAGCACTGTTCTAAGCACTGGGGTAGATCCAGGATCATCAGATTGTCCCACGTGGGGTTCCCAGTTTTCAACCCCCATTTTTCCAGATGAAGTCACCGAGGCCCAGAGAAGCGAAATGACTTGCCCAAGGTCACACAGCAGATAAGTGGCGGGGCGGGGACTAGAACCCACGACCTCTGACTCCCAAGGCCGGCCTCTTTCCATTAAGCCACGCTGCTTTCTACCGTCAGCCCCACAAGGCTTAGGTATGTAAGTGTAACTGATTTCTTTACCAACCATTTAAGGGTGTTTATTGAGCGCCTACTAGGTGCAGATCACTGGACTGAGCGCTCGGGAGAGCCCGGTATCACAGAGTTGGTAGGCGCCTTCCCTACCCACAGGGAGCTTACGGTCTCCTGGCGGAGACAGGCATTTAAAGAAATTACGGCCATTAAAATATACTACGGATGCAGTGGTTGGTAATCAGTCAATCAGTGGCCCTTAATGAGTGCTTACTGTGTGCAGAGCCTTGTGCTAAGAGTTGGGGAGAGTGCAATACCACACATTTAGTAAGAATGATAATGATAGTACTAATCACGCTACTTGTTAAGCGCTTACTATGTGCCAAGCACTGTTCCAAGCGCTGAGGAAGATGCAAGCTAATCAGGTTGGACACAGTCCCTGTCCTACATGGGGCTCGTAGTCTTAATCCCCATCTTCCGGATGAGGTAACTGAGGCCCAGAGAAGTGAAGTGACTTCCTGCAGTCACACAGCAGACAAGGGGGATTGGCACCCAGGTCTTTCTGACTCCCAGCCCCATGCTCTCTCCACGAAGCAAGGATGTTTCTCAGTAGCTTTTCGTACACAGCTTCCCTGCCCACAATGAGCTGATAGTTTAGGGGAGCTCAAGGTCCGGAGGAAATGGTAATCAAGTGAGAAGTCAGGATCTGGTGCGGTCTGTACATACACCCCCCCCCCCCATATTTTATATTTGTGATGGGGCTCTTCTTGGCTATGGAGACAGGCTAAAAACTTTAATGGCCTCTGAGAGTATCTTCGATGGAATTTCCCATCAGGAGCCACGGACGAGCCTCAGCCCCGAGATGCCAGGAATAAGAACCTATGTGGAGGAATTGATGACGGCACGGGTGGTTTGCCCAGTGCCTCTCCCGCTCTCTCGCCCCTGCCCGCCACGTTCCCATGGGGGCCCGGAGCGCAACGAGCCAACAGACGGGCAGCGGTGCAGCACTTGACCGGATGCACCAGCGCTTTCTGCCCAGGTTCACCAGCGACGGGAAGAGCAGGGACTTAGAAACCCAGGTCTCCTGATTTTTTTTTTTTATGGCATTTGTTCAGCACTTACTATGTGCCACACACTGTTCTAAGCGCTGAGGTAGATACACAGGTTGGACACAGTCCCCGTCCCACCTGGGGCTCTCAAGCGCTGGTCCCCAGACCGTCAGAACTGTGAGTGAACGTGAAAAAGATTGAACCTGGATTCTAATTTGGTTTGAAAACTGGGACCTTAGGACGTTAGGACACACTTGGACAGGTTTTCAAAAGGGACCGAATTAGGCATTTTACCTGCTCAGACTTGTATGTTTCTCTTGCGCTAATTGCACCAGAGACACCTGAAACAGAACAGGGCAGGGGCACCCAAAGTAGAGCCAGAAAGTCAAGAACAACTCCCGGTTGATCTCTTCCTGTAATCGCGGGCACAACGAAAGGAAATGGCCACCCCTCTCTACGATCGGGGAACTCAGACGACAAGCAAACACAAGCCAGGGAAGTAATTGTAGCTGTGAGAAAATAACGAGAACTATGTATAAGCAACCATAGGGACCGCGAGACCCATGAGTAACCTGGCACGTATTGACACAGAGGATTTCAGACAGGACGGGTTAATGCTGCAAAAAACGAAAAAGAGCTTTAGTTAATGAACTGGGGAGGCAGCGAGGCTGCAAATGTCAAAATAGCAGAACGGATTATTGTCAAGGCATAATCCTATGATGCTCCCCGGGCCCTCTGTCAGCAGGTAGGTCCAGCTCAAAGGGTTCCGGGGAGGCAGTGATTTCCCCCTCAAGATGCCTGACCGTGTTCTGTTGTCCTCTCCCAGTGCTCTGCATGCTGTAATTGCTCAGTAAATGCGCGTGACTGACTGAACTCCCAGGCTCATTCAGCACAGCATCCTGTCAAGACTCAAGGGTTTCCAGTCAAGGCTGAAAAGACTCAAAATGGTGGCTCAAGGCCCAGGGGTTTCCAGTCAGAGTTGAGGAGACTCAAAGTGACGGCTCGAGGCCCGAGGGTTTCCAGTCGGAACTAAAAAGACTCATAATGGTGGCTTGAGATCCAAGGGTTTTCAGGCTGAGAGTCAATCAATTAATTGATGGTGATTATTGAGTCCTTACTCCGTGCCGAACACTTTATTAAGCGCTTAGGGCTCTTCCCAGCATGGCGGCTCTTTGACAGGATGCAGGAAACGTGTCTACTGACTGTTGGATTATACTCTCCCAAGCGCTTAGTTCAGTGCCCTGCACACAATAAGCATTCAATAAATACCACTGATTGATTGATCAGTGCATACAAACAAGCTCTGGAAAAGTGCTAAGACGAGAGGAGGAGAGTAGGGAGAAGAGAATCAAGAGAAGACCTCCTTTGGGGGTGAGCAGTGATAATGTCTGTATAAAACACCCGCTTAGTATATGCCAAACACTATACTAAGCTGGGTTAGAGACAAGATAAATCAGGTCCTTCACAGTCCCTGTCCCATCTGGGACTCACAGCTCAAGTAGGAAGAACGGGAATTGAATCCCCACTTTGTAGATGAGGAAACCCCAGTATGGAGAAGTGAAAAGACTTGCCCGAGGTCACGTAAGAGGCAAGTGGCAGAGTTGGGACTAGAACCCAGGTCCCCCGACTCCTGGGCCCAGGCACTTTCAACTAGGCCGTGCTGCTCCTGTCAGCTCCCCCACTCCACTATTTCTCCCTGCATTGCTAGCTGGGCAGCATTAACAGGGAGGAAAAGGGGCAGGGGAAGACCCAGTTGGTGCCCACGGCAGGTAGGACCCCTGGTTTAGTCCCTGCTCCCCTGTGGCCTCATGGAAAGAGTCGAGACCTGAGGACCTGGACTCTAATCCCAGCTCTGCCATTTGCCTGCCGTGTGACCCGGGGCATATCACTTCACTTCTCGGTACCTGCATGTCCTTGTCTGCAAAATGGGGATTCAATTCCAATCCTTCCTCCCCCTTAAACGGGGGGCCCAAAGCGGAGGAGGAACTGCGTCCCACTGGATTATTTACTGTGTCTGCTCCAACGCCAAGTACGGTGCTCAGCATAGAGTAAGCGCGTAACAGATAGCACAGTTATTATCATTATTAGTGTGCTCTGCCCACAATAGATGCTCAGGCAAGATGATTGATTCCAAACAGAGAGTGAGCTCTCTTAATGCTGTGATTCTGGGGATTTGACCAGAGGTGGGTGGTGGTGATTACAGGGATTCTTTGTGCCAATATGGATTCAGTCAGTCAGCATGAAGCAGCATGGACTAGTGGATAGAGCACTGCTCCCGGGAGTCAGAAAGACCTGGGTCCTGATCCCGGATCCGCCGCTCGTCTGCTGCGTGACCTTGGGCGAGTCACTTCACTTCTCTGGGCCTCAGTTCCTTCATCTGTAAAATGGGGATTATCACGGTGAGCCCCGTGTGGGACAGTGACTAGGTCCCACCTGATTAGCTCCTAACTCCCCCCGAAGCTTAATACGGTGCCTGGCCAAGAGTGAGGGCTAAACACCATAAATTAAAAAAAAAAATCAGTCAATCTTTGGTATTCATCGAGCACTTACTGTATGCTGGGCACTGTACTAAACTCTTAAGGGGAGGATGACACAGCAGAGTTGGTAGACATGTTCTCTGTCCCCAAGGAGCTATTGGCAGAAGCGATGAGGTCATCTTTGCTTTGAGTTCTTGGGATGAAAGGTATTCCAAGTACAAGGTGTAATTAATACAGGGTGTTATTAAGGTAATCTGAAAGGACAATGTGCAAGAAGCAGAGCAAAGCACGAGCACTAATGACAATAATAATACACCGGTTGTGCCAGGAAGAAAAGTTCTCGTTACATTAATGGGTCGAGTGATCTCGGCCGCACGGTCGGTGGAGGCGAGCGGCGGGGCTCCCCAGAATTTCCTCTGCGAAAGATAATGGAGAACACATCGGGTACAAGGGAGGGAGTCGACCCGGAGACAGGAACACCGGAGTCGAGTCTTCAGGCTGGGGCAGAAGAGGGCTTATCACAGGGACATCTAAGCGTTCTCCGATACAGGGTGATCTGTTTCCAGTAAACTCCGTTAAAGACACTGCGTGCCCCAGGGACTCTGTAGCAGGGGAACCTAGGCTGGAAAGGAAGTGGAGAGGGAGGGGAGGGTGTCTGAGCTTTGATGGGGGCAGTGTGGTCTAGTGGAAAGAGCCCGGGCCTGGGAGTCAGTGGCCCTGAGTTCTAATCCCCGCTCCACCTGCTGGGTGATCTTGGGCGAGTCACTTCGCTTCTAGGTGTCTCAGTTCCCTCAACTGCAAAACAGGGATTCAGTCCCCATTCTCCCTCCTTACTCTGTGAGCTCCACATGGGACCTGATTCCTTTCAACTCCCCCAGTGTTTTCTGCAGTGCTTGGCACACAGTAAGCATTTTAATGATAACCGCAGTTATTATTATTATCGGGTGGAGGTTGCTGACTCTACCCTGGACTCGATGTCTTTTCCAGGGGAAGGCGGTGAAAGGAGCAGAGAGGAGACCCCTCAAAATATCGAAGGAAAAGGTGGTTAGAGAGAAAGAGTCCGGGACTCCTGGAAACGATGCTGATTAAGCACCTGCACTGGGATACATGCTGAGATAGAGTTAAGACAATCAGTCAGCCGGTCAATGGAATTTATTGCTTACTCTGTGCAGAACGCTGTACTAAGCTCTTGGGAGAGTGCAACAGAACGATAGAAGAGGCACATTCCCCACCCACAACGGGCTTACAGTCTAGAAGCGGAGACAGACATTAATATAAATAAAGAAATTACAATCAGATCAGGCCTACTCCGACCCCGACAAAGTCTGAGAGGGAAAACAGGGTCCTACTCCCCATTTTACAGATGAGGAGACTGAGATTCCGAGGAATCGAGGGCCTGGCCCCGGGTCACGGGGCAGGGCAGGGGGCAGAGCCGGGACTAGAGTCCAGGTCTCCCGACTCCCGGCCCCGACACGCTCTCCGCCAGGCCACACTGTCTCCCGGCTGACTCAAGGAGAGTTGGGATCACCCCCGAGGGTCTGGGATCCCCGTTTCCGGGCATGAAGGGGGAGCGGAGAGTGGGGTGCGTGTGTGGGCGGGATTCAGACCTGATAGTTCCGCCTCTGCCACACCCCTAGCTGCAAACTCAAGTGACACCGTTGGGAATGTTGCCAGTTCCCAGAAGCTCCCCTTCCACCCTGGAAGTGCCACTTTCCAGAGCCTTTCTCCAGCTGAGGGGCATTGGCTGATCTTTTTGTGTTGTTTTTATGGTATCTAATAAGCGCTTACTTAGTGCCAGGCGCTGAACTCAGTGCCGGAATAGATACAGGCTAAGGGTTGTACACAGGTCCTGTCCCACGTGGTGCTCACTGTCTTAATCCCCATTTTACAGCTGAGGTCACTGAGGCACAGAGGAGTGAAGCGATTTGCCCAAAGTCACACAGCGGATGAGTGGCGGAGCCGGGATTAGAACCCAGGTCCTTCTGACTCCCAGACTTGTGCTCTGTCTTCTGGGCCTTGCTGCTTCTCCACTCCGTTCTGCCGGGACCAAGACAGGTTGATGGCCTTCCTCTTCTCTTTCACGTGCAATCCGGTTCTTCCCCCTTAGCCGCCGCACCTCCAAATCTTTCCCTCCCTTTACCTCCCTGAGCTGGAATAAAAACGCTCTCACACCTTTCTGGAATCATCAGAAAAATCTCCAAGAAAGTAGAGATTTTTTTTTTTTCTTCGCCTCAGGTCCTACGAATATCTGAAACCAGGCCTGCTCGTCGAATCCTCGAGGGCAGGGCCCAGGACTTTAACTTTTACCACCTGCTCCCGCCACCCAGAACAGTGCTCTGCCCAGAATAAATGCTCGACGAATCCTGATGACTGAAGCGATTCCTCACCGGCTCCTGGGAAGGCAGGCTTCGCCCAGATGGAGCGGTTCCCCGAAGGTCAAAGGTTGGGCCGCTCCCCCTCGGCCAGACCCTTCCCCAGGACATCAGTGGGTACTTTCTGTGCTAGGCCACCGTGCTCTCTGTCCGGTACAGGCCAAGGTAGCGATAAGCCACATTTTGTGTGGCTGGGTGTGTCCCCTGGGGAAAGGTGAGGCTTTGGCAATGATTGCCCATGTCAAGGCAGAATCTTCTCCGTCTGCTAAGTATGGGGCCCTCCGGTCCGAAGGCCAGTGGCGGGTTCTGATCTGGGAGCGAAGCGGGTCACTCCTGACTGCCTCAGGCAGTCTATTGTATTTACCGTGTGCAGAGCACTGTACTAAGTGCTGGGTAGAGCACAATAGAAAATTATAACAGACATATTCCCTGCCCACAACACGTTTAGAGGTAGAGACAGACATTAATATAAATCAACGAATTAACTGTGGTATTTGTTAAGCTCTTACTATGTGCCAAGTGCATTCCCATTAAATTCTGGGGCAACGCTTTTCTTGACTGTTAGGAGGTCATTTCCAGCGGGGCTGATGGGAGTTGTAGTCCACTGGTGGACCAGCAGGATGAGCGGCAATCAGTGGTATTTATTGAGCGTTTACTATGTGCAGAGCACTGTAATAAACACTTGGGACTGTACAAGAAAACAGAATCAGCAGGCATGTTCCCTGCCCATAATGAGCTTACGCTGTAAGCGCTGGAGTGGGTACAAGCAAATCGGGCTGGACACAGACCCTCACAGTCTAAATAGGGACATAAGTGCTGTGGGGCTGGGAAGGGGATGAATGAAGGAAGCAAGTCAGGGTGATGCAGAGGGAGAGGGAGAAGAGGAAAGGAGGGCTTAGTTAGGGAAGGCCTCTTGGAGGAGATTTGCCTTCAATAAGGCTTCAAAGGCGGCGAGAGTCATTGTCAGATATGAAGAGGGAGGGCGTTCCAGGCCAGAGGCAGAAGATGGGCGAGAGGTTGGCCCATGCTGGGCCCATGGACCGGGCAGTCATGTCACTTCTCTGCCCTCAGCCTTCTGGGCAATGTAGTCTCTGCCGCTCAAAAGGGGGAAGGAGCGCCCATCTCCAGCAGTTCATACCCCAGAAGCGAGTTGTGTAGCGATGAGGGCTCATGCTGATCCATCCACACTCCCTTGCCCGGTCGGTCACTACTGTGGACCTCCCTGAGAGACTCCTGCCTGGGAGAATTTGGGGGGCGGGGTTGGTCACAAATCCCCCTAGTGAGATGTGGGAGCCAACTGTTGTTTTCTCAGAAAATCTTCACTGAGGAGGAAATTAAAAAAAAACACTAATGAAATCCTCTCTTAGGAAAGACTAATTGCTACATTAACCAGTTGACACTCGTGTTTTATTTCAGTCATTCAATCAATAGTATTTATTTAGCACTTACTGCATGTAGCGCACTGTCTTGAGCACATGGGAGAGTACAATAGATTGTAAACGGAGGGCAGGGATCATTCTACCCCCTCAGTCGTATCGTACTCTCCCACACTGATGGATTATTATTACTAATAATAACAGGGGTGTCTCTACGGGTCTTACTGTGTGCTAAGCGCTGGGGTAGATATACGATAATCAGGCGCCACATGGGGCTCATATTCTAAGTAGGAGGGAGCATAGGTAGTGAAACCTCATTTTGCATATGAGGGAATTGAGGTACAGAGAAGTGAAGTGACTTGCCCAAAGTCACGCAGCAGGAAAGTGGCAGAGCTGGGATTAGACCCCAGGTCCTCTAACTCCCAAGCCCGGGCTCTTTCCATTAGGCCACGCTGCTTCTCTGTTGATTACAATAGTGGGGTTTTTTAATGGTATTTCTTAATGGCTTACTATGTCGTCAAGCACCGTTCTAAGCACTGGGGCAGATGCAAGTTGATCAGGTTGGTCACACTCCCTGTCCCACATGGGGCTCACGGTCTAAGTTAGAAGACACGGTCTCTGCTCTCAAGGAGCTTACAATCTAGCACGGGAAACAGACACTTCAATAATTACAGCTTAGAGGAAGTAGTAGAGTATATAAGATACGCCTGAGTAAGCAAGCGTCCTGGAGGAGATATGATCTCAAATGGGCTTTTGAAGAGGGGTAGCACTGTGTTCTGTTGAAAATGAATGGCAAGCCAGAGTAAAATGCAGATGAAGACCGTGAGCCCCATGTGGGTCATGGACTGTGTCCAACCTGATTAGATCGTGTCTATTCCAGCGCTTAGTACAGTTGCTGGTACGTAGTAAGCAGTTAAACAAGTACTATTTATTTATTTTTTTTTAAAGATAAGCTAGCTTGAATGTTGTTCAAGCGAAAAGAGGAAGGAAGCATTTGTGGAGAAACCCCATTTATAGTGCTGTACACATCAGAATGGAGAAACAACCAGAATAGAAAGTCGGGGCAAAACCATGATTCATCATTGTCAGAAATAACAAACTTTTTTTTGCAGTGGGTCGGTGTGGCTTGAAGCTCTTTGTGGGCAGGGGTCATGTCTACCAACTCTATTGTGTTATACTTTCCCAAGTACTTAATACAGTGCTCTGTATACAGTGAGTGCTCAATAAATACCATTGATTGATTAATTGAGGCCAATGGAAGAGGAGTCAGATTCCCTGGCCTCCTGGGACATCAATTCTAAGATTAAAAATATGGAGCAGAACAAGTTTTAGGGCCAGGAAAATGAAAAGCTCTCCTTAGATTTTAAGCTCCCGGAGGGTGGGCAGGATGTATCTTGCTTTTAGTGTACCCCCTCAGATTTTTACTACAGTGCTTTGCACTCAGTCGGGTGGGAAGTATTAAATCGTAGCTGTGGAATTTGATAAGTGTTTACTATGTGCTGAGCACGTGAGAAGCAGCATGGTCTGGTGGATAGGGCATGGGAGTCAGAAGCACCTGGGTTCTATTCCTGGCTCCACCACTTGCCTGCTGTGTGACCATGGGTAAGTCACTTCACTTATCTGGGCCTCAGTTCCCTCATCTGTAAAATGAGGATTAAGACTGTGAGCCCCACATGGGACAGGAACTGTGTCCTACTTGACTGCCTAGTATCTATCCCAGTGCTTAGACCAGTGCCTCGCACATAGTAAGCACTTAACAAATACCATTTTAACAAAAAGCACTGTACGAAGTACTGTACGAGATAATCAGGTCAGGAAAGAGTCCCTGCTCTACATGGGGCTCACAGTCAAAGGAGGATAGATTGTGAACTCCTCGAAGGACAGGGTCCATATCTAATTCCCGCCTGCATACTCTTTTCCAGTGCTTAATACAGGGCTCTGCGCCCAGCAAGCACTTAATAAATACTATGAGGGGGGAACAGGTATTTCTTCCCCATTTTACATATGATGAAATTGAGGTAAGTGACTTGCCCAAGGTCACACAGAAGGCAAACAGTTTCTGGATTAGAATCCAGCTCCTTCGACTACGCGACCCAGGCTCTTTCTACAAGGTCACGCTGCAGTAGATTGTGGAAAGGGCTCTGCATCAACACTTTGTGGACGGTAGCTTGGGGTCACTATTGGTCTGCACAACCTGACCCAGTGTTCATTGTAGGCAGGGAACGCATCTACCATTTCTGTTTTATTTTACTCTGCCAAGCGTTTAGTACAGTGCTCTGCACAGAGCACTCAAAAAGTACGATTGAGGGATCTCTATCCAGGGGTGGTGTGGCTCTAGGCCTGTCAGTAAATCAGTGGTGCTGATTGAAACTCTACCGTGTGCAGAGCACAGTACTAGGTGCTTGGGAGCGTACAAGATTAGATCCCTGCCCTCAAGGAGGTTAGAGTCCAGTGGGAGAGGATTGCATCTGACAGTCTTCCAGGTTGCAGGATCGACCAGGTGGAAGCAGGCAAAGCCCCGTGGATAGAGCGTGGGCCTGGGAGTCAGGACCTGGATTCTCTGTGCCTCAGTTACTGCGTCTGTAAAATGAGGTTTAAGACTGTGACCTCCATGTGGGACAAGGATTGTATCCAACCCCATTAGCTTGTATCTCCCCCAGCACTTAGTACGGTGCCTGGCACATAGTAAGCGCTGAACAGATGCGATGAAAAATACCAAAACCCTGTCCATTTGATGGTCCCTGCAGGCTGCAGGGGAGAAGCCCGGTATCAGTTTCATCATCGCCAACTGGGACTTTAATGACCTCACGTGATCAACTCTGCTCTCAGCAATCTGGCCTGCAAGAAGGCAGTTTGTGAGCTTCTGCACCTGCTTCTGTAAATCACTCCTCGCTGGAATCTGGGGCTCCCTGGTCCAAATGGGAGAGCACAGGGACCGAGAGACAGGAGAACGTTAGTTCTAGACCTGGCCCTGCTCCTGACCTGTTCTATGACCGGGGAAATTTCTTAACCTCTGTTGTCACACACTCTTCATCTGAGAAGTGGGCTTAATAATACCCTTCTCTCACTACACCACAAGGATGTGGAAAGGGTGAAATGAGATGGGTAAAGCGAAGGTGCTTGGGGGAAAAATGAAAAAGGGCTCTACAAGTGCAACATTTCAACGGTTGAAATAGTTGGGTTTCCTGTGGCCCCAGCCAATTAAGCAATGATATTTTCTGAGTTCTACTCTGCAGAGTGCTGTTCTAAGAAGCACTTGGGAGAATACACCAGAAGCTCTCTCTGCCCTCAAGCAGTGTACAGTTTCATAGAGGAAACACACAGTTAATAACATACTGTTATAGGAAAAGAGTTGGGGGTGTTGTTAGGCTCCAGGAGGCTTTTTTTTTTTTAGAGGTATTTGTTAAGCACTTACTACATGCCAGACACTGTTCTAAACGCTGGGGTAGATACAAGATAATCAGGTGAGACACAGCCCAGTCCCACTTGGGTCTCACGGTCTTAATCTCCACTTTACAGAGGAGGTAACTGAGGCACAGCAGGTAAGTAACTTGCTCAAAGTCACCCCGGTCCTTCTGACCCCCAGGCCTGTGCTCCAAACATTAGGCCACACTGCTTCCCTAAGGCTTTGGAGAGGTCCATGGAAAATAGGCCCATAAGAGGTTATTAGGAGATAACATTCTATTTAGAATTGTATATTCTAATCCATTCTCTTCTTCCTCCTCTCTGAAAATTACTTTGTGTCTGTGTCCACTATTAGATTGTAATGATAATTATAATGTTGGAATTTGTTAAGCACTTACTATGTGCAGAACACTGTTCTAAGCGCTGGGGTAGATACAAGGTCATCAGGTTGCCCCCACGGTCATACAGCTGACAAATGGCAGAGCCGGATTTCGAACCCAGGACCTCTGACTCCCAAGCCCAGTCTCTTTCCACTGAGCCACACTGCTCTGTGGGAAGAAATTGGGTTTTCTAATTCTGTTGAACTCTCCCAAGCACTAATACCGTGCAGAAATTCACAATAGAATACACTACACTATGTGGGTTCTCAGTAAATGCTGTTGCTCCTACTGCTCCTCCTCCTCCTAACGCTGAAGGAGGCAATAAAATAATTTTCAGATGGGCTGAAGAAAGCAAAACTGGTTATGCAGATGAGTGAGTGCTTAAGTAATGAGATGTGTAAAGTCACTATGTACTGAATTGCTACAGGAAGTTGTTAAATCAGTCGTATGCATTGAACACTTACTGTGTCCAGCACACTGCACTGTGCACTTGGGAGAGTACGATATAACTTGGACCCTGGGTCTTGGTTAAAACCAGTGCTATGAAGACTAGTTTATTCAGGACCTTGAATAATAATATTGGTATTTGTTAAGCGCTTACTATGTGCAGGGGCACTGTTCTAAGCGCTGGGGAAGATTCAGGGTCATCAGGTGGTCCCACCTGAGGCTCACAGTCAATCCCCATTTTACAGATAAGGTAACTGAGGCCTTGAATGTTTCTTCTGGAAGGGGAAATATGACTAGACAAAATGATTGGGGAATAACCAGTTTTCAAGATAGACCCTTTACAAGCTGTGTGGGAAAAAAATACGGTAAAAGGAATGAAGCGCCCTAGTATGATCTTGGAAAGAAACAGTGTTGCTTGCCAGAGGTCGAGTCACTTCACTTCCCTTGCCTCAGTTTTCTCATCTGTAAAAACAGTACCTGTTCCCCCTCCTCCATAGACCGTGAGCCCCATGTGTGTCAGGAACTGCATCTGGCTGGATGGATAATCTTGTATCTACTCCAGCAGTTAGTACAGAGAAGCAGTGTGGCTTAGTGGAAAGAGGGAATCAGAGGTCATGGGTTCTAATCCCGGCTCCACCGCTCGTCTGCTGTGTGACCTTGGGCAAGTCGCTTAACCTCTCTGCACCTCAGTTCCCTCGTCTGTAAAATGGGGATTAAGACTGTGAGCCCCAGCTGGGACAACTTGATTACCTTACATCTGCCCCAGTGCTTAGAACAGTGCTTGGCACATAGTAATCATTTACAAATACCATTATTATTATTATTACGATAAATCAGGAGTTGAGTTCTAGCATTAGAGATGATTGACAGTCTAGGCTCAGTCCTCAGGCTGTTGGAGGTAAAGCAGGGGAGTTGGGCGTGGGTAGGGAGAGGGGGTTCGTTCCTAGCCTAAGCTTCCTCTCCATCCTCTGGCCTTTCTGAAAAGAGGAAACTTAATAGCCCAAACCACAATTCTAGAACTTCTGGTGTTTGGTTTTAGGAGATTTTGGTTGTCTAAACTTCCCATTGCGGCTCTCTGCTTTCTAAAACATGGGTCACAATTCAGTTGTCAAGCTCATGGGAATTCATCAATATTAATAATTATCATTAATGTTATTTGTAAAATTAATGAGACCCCATGAATAATGAGACTAGTAGTAGTGTCAAGAACTTACTCAGTGCCAAGCGCTGGGGTAAGAACTGTGCTCATTTGCTCATTTGTATATGTTTTTATTACCCTATTTATTTTGTTAATGAGGTGTCCATCCCCTTGTTTCTATTTATCGCTATTATTTTTGTCCGTCTGTCTCTCCCGATTAGACTGTAAACCCGTCAATGAGCAGGGATTGTCTCTATCTGTTGCCGAATTGTACATTCCAAGCGCTTAGTACAGTGCTCTGCACATAGTAAACGCTCAATCAATACTATTGAATGAATGAACAAGATATAATTAGGCTGTAAGCCCGCCGTTGGGCAGGGATTGTCTCTATTGGTTGCCAAATTGTACATTCCAAGTGCTTAGTAATAATAATAATGTTGGTATTTGTTAAGCGCTTACTATGTGCCGAGCACTGTTCTAAGCGCTGGGGTAGACCCAGGGGAATCAGGTCGTCCCACGTGGGGCTCACAATCTTAATCCCCATTTTACAGATGAGGGAACTGAGGCACAGAGAAGTGAAGTGACTTGCCCAAAGTCACACAGCTGACAAGTGGCCGGGCCGGGATTCGAACCCATGAACTCTGACTCCAAAGCCCGTGCTCTTTCCACTGAGCCACGCGCTCAATAAATACTATTGAATGAATGAATATAATCAGATCAGACACATTCCTCCTCCCACATGGGTCTTACAGTCTCAGAGGGAAGGGAGAGCAGCTATTTCAATTCCCTTTTTCCAGAGGCGGAGGCTGAGGCACAGGGAAGCTGAGTGACGTCCCCAGATTCACACGGTAGGTAATCAATCACTGGTATTTATTTAGCACTTACTATGCAGACTTGGTCGCCGCCATTCTCTGCCCACAACAACCGTACAGTCTACAGGATGTGGTGGAGCTAGAATTAGAACTCAAGTCCCTACTTTCAAATCCTGTACTCTACCCAACAGGCTGCGTTGCTCCTTTCTCCCTATAATGCCAGGTATGACTCATTTTCCTTTGGGGTGGGTTAATTTTTTTAAATACAGTTTCTTGTCGTGAGGCGGGAGTTTGCAGACTAAAGGTTAAAGGGATAAGAATAGTGCTGTGAGCGTCTCTGTCTTCTTCAGACTTAGCCTGGGAGTCCCACGTGGGACAAGGACTCACTGAATTATCCCGTTATCTACCCCAGTGCCTACAACAGTGCTTGGCACATAGTAAGCGTTTATAAATTCCATTATTATTATTATTATGATGATGTCAGGAGTTGGGTTCTAGCATTAGAGATGATTGACAGTTGGGAATCTAGGCTCAGTCCTCAGGCTGTTGGGGATGAAGCAGGGGAGGTGGGGGTGGGTGAGGAGAGGGGGCTTCACAAATACACGATTATTATCATTCTTCAGGACTGATCCTCGCAGCCTCGGGATCCATGTGAATTGCTGCTGCTGGAATCGTAAGGGATGAAGGTTATCATCAGGTTTTTCAGTCATCCAAACACACTTCCACCCAGTTAACCCTCCCAAGCTACCGGGAATGTGCAAAGGACTCAGGCAACCTTGGGGTTAAGGCATTAGCTTCCCCCCCTCCCTGCGAAGTGTTAATCCCAAATAATCCTCAGTCTCCCCCTCTGGAAATCCTTCAGCCGGGCAGGGGAGGGAGAATCGAGACCACAGAGAGACTAAATGCTCTCCGGAGAGGGTGTTTTTTTAAATGCACAGAGGGCACTGAGGTTAGACTCTGTGGCCACCCCCAAAGATTTACTTGGGGAAATCCAGCCGGGGGCGGGAGGGAGGTCTGGAAGTAGCTGCCACACATGGAGAGCAGGAGGTGCAAACCTCTGCGTTTCCTGAATCAGGGAATTAACAGTTTTTTAAACCAAGTTGGGGGTGTAAACCAAATTCTGCAACCTGAAAATGCTTCTACCTTGCTGAGATTTCTCCTCTGAAAGGTCACTTTTCCCCGCTCCACCTTTCTCTGCTGTCAGTCTCCCCCTTGGCCCCCACCCCCAGCTCCTGAAACCTTTGTGCTAAAAATAATAGTAGTATTTGTTCATTCATTCATTCATTCAATCGTATTTATTGAGCACTTACTGTGTGCAGAGCACTGTACTGAGTGCGTGGGAGATTACAGTCAATCAAATAATGGTATTTAGGAAGCACTTTCTGTGTGAGAGCACTTGGGAAAGTCAATCAATTAACGTTATTTATTGAGCACTTTCTGTGTGCAGAGCACTGTACTAAGCAATTGGCAGAGAACAATCAGATCAAACTACATGGGCTTCCCAGTCTAAGGTGGGTGTGGGGGTGGGGGGAACAACAGGTATCGTTTACTGTTATTTTGTCCTCTTCCAAGCACTTACTACAGTGCTCTTGACACAGTAAGCGCTCCATCAATACGATGGAATGAATGAATCTCCATTTTACAGATGAGGAAACTTAGGTGGGGGGATGACATGTTCTGGCCTGGAACACCCTCCCTCCTTAAATCCTCCAGACAATGACTCTTGCCCCCTTCAAAGCCTTATTGAAGGTCCAACTCCTCCAAGAAGCCTTCCCAGACTAAGCTCCCCTTTTCCTCATCTCCCACTCCCTTCCCCGTCGCCCTGACTCGCTCCTATTGTCCTTCCCTCCTCTCCTCGCCCCACAGCACTTATGTATTGTACTTTCCAAGCGCTTAGAACAGTGCTTGGCACGTAGAGCAAGGGCTCAGGAGTCAGTGGTTCAAGATTCTAATCCCGCCTCTGCCACTTGTCAGCTGTTTGACTTTGGGCAAGTCACTTCACTTCTCTGGGCCTCAGTTCCTTCATCTGTAAATTGAGGATGAAGGCTATGAACCCCACATGGGACAACCTGATCACCTTGTATCCCCCCCAGTGCTTAGAACAGTGCTTGGCACATATTAAGTACTTAACAAATGCCATTATGAGCAGCAGCGTGGCTCAGTGGAAAGAGTCCAGGCTGGGGAGCCAGAGGTCATGAGTTCTAATCCTGGCTCCACCGCTTGTCAGATCAGTGACTTTGGGCCAGTCCCTTCATTTCTCCGTGACTCAGTTCCCTCACCTGTCAAATGGGCATGAAGACTGTGAGCCCCACATGGGACCACCTCATAATAATAATAACGATGGCATTTGTTGAGCACTTACTATGTGCAAAGCGCTATTCTAAGCGCGGGGGAGGATACCATGAGCCTCAAGGGGGACAACCTGATTACCCTGTATCTACCCCAGTGCTTAGAACAGTGCTCTGCACATAGCGCTTAACAAATACCAACATTATTATTATTACAAGGTGATCAGGTTGTCCCATGTGGGGCTGACAGTCTTAATCCCCATTTTCCAGATGAGCTCACTGAGGCCCAGAGAAGCGAAGTGACTTGCCCACAGTCACCCAGCTGGCAAGCGGCGGAGCCAGGATTAGAACCCATCACCTCTGACTCCGCAGCCTGGGCTCTTTTCACTGAGCCACGCTGCTTCTCCTCACCTTGGATCCCCCCCAGCACTTAGAACAGGGCTTGGCGTGTGGTAAGCGCTTAACAAATACCCTCATGATTATAGGTCATGGGTTTGAATCCTGGCTGTGCCACTTGTCAGCTGGGTGACTGTGGGCAAGTCACTTCACTTCTCTGGGCCTCAGTGACCTCATCTGGAAAATGGGAATTAACTTGCGAGCCTCACGTGGGACCACCCAATTACCCTGTATCTCCCCCAGCGCTTAGAACAGTGCTCTGCACATAGTAAGCGCTTAACAAAGAAGCAGCGTGGCTCAGTGGAAAGAGCACGGGCTTTGGAGTCAGAGGTCATGGGTTCAAATCCCGGCTCGGCCATTTGTCAGCTGTGTGACTTTGGGCAAGCCACTTCACTTCTCGGTGCCTCAGTTCCCTCATCTGTAAAATGGGGATTAAGACTGTGAGCCCCACGTGGGACAACCTGATTCCCCTGTGTCTCCCCCAGCGCTTAGTGGTCTGCACATAGTAAGCGCTTAACAAATACCAACATTATTATTATTATCTCCCCCAGCGCTTAGAACAGTGCCCTGCACATAGTAAGCGCTTAACAAATACCAACATTATTATTATTATTTAGTGCCGTATTGTATCTTCCCAAGCGCTTAGTGCGATGCCCCGCCGGCGGCGAGCGCTCAGTAAGTAGAACCGAGTGAATGAATGAAGGAAGGGAGGAGGCCCGCCCCTCCCCCCTCTCCCCCCTCTCCCCCCTCTTCCCCCCTCTCCCCCGCTTCTCCCTCCCGCCTGCGGTCGCGCGCCGCTCCTCCACACGTGTCCTCGCGCCCCGCCCGAGGCACGAGCCGCGGATCCGCGCTCCCATTGGCCGAATTGCGAAGGGGCCGCCTCCCCATTGGCCGCCGGGCGCGGCTGACGTCAGGCGGGAGGGGGCGCGCGCTGCCTCGGCCCCTCCCCCCCTCGGCCCGTCGGCCCCTCCCCTCCCTCCCCCCGGGCGGCGGCGGCGGCGAGCGGGCGGGCCGGGGGCGGACGATGGTGCCGGCCGCCTGCGGGGGTCCCCGCCGCCCCGACCCGCGGCCATGGGGGCCCTGACCAGCCGCCAGCAGGCCGCCGTGGACGAGGTGGACATCCCCTGCGGATCCGTCTACCGATACCCGCCCAAGTCCGGTCAGGCTCCCCCGCCCCCACAGCGCGGACACGGGGGGGGGACGGGACCGGACCGGGGAGGGGGGGGGGGCAGGACCGCCATCCACCCCTCCCCACCTCGGGGAGGCTCCCCAGGCCTGCCAGCATGCATTCATATTTCCTGAGCGCTTACTCTGTGCAGAGCACTGGACTAAGCGCCTGCAGTCCCCACATTGGGGGGGGGTCCCCAGGACTGGCATCCAGGGGTCCCCCACATTGGAGGTCCTCAGGACCGGCATCCAGGGCTCCCCACCTTGGGGAGGGTCCCCAGCCCTGCGATTGATCATTCGTATTTATTGAGCGCTTACTATGTGCAGAGCACTGGACTGAGCGCTTGCGGTCCCCACCTTGGGGAGGGTCCCCAGGCCTGCGATCATTCATTCATATTTATTGAGCGCTTACTATGTGCAGAGCACTGGACTAAGCGCTTGCGGTCTCCACCTTGGGGGGGTCCCCAGGGCTGGCATCCAGAGGTCCCCACCTTGGGGAGGGTCCCCAGGACTGGGATCATTCATTCAATAGTATTTATTGAGCGTTTACTATGTGCAGAGAACTGTACTAAGCGCTTGCAGTCTCCACATTGTGGGGGGGTCCCCGGGGCTGGCATCCAGGGGTCCCCACCTTGGGGAGGGTCCCCAGGCCTGCGATCATTCATTCATATTTATTGAGCGCTTACTATGTGCAGAGCACTGGACTAAGCGCTTGCAGTCTCCTCCTTGGGGGGGGGGGGGTCCCCAGGGCTGGCATTCAGGCGTCCCCACTTTGGAGGGGGTCCCCCTTGTTAGAGGAAGCCCCCTTCCCGGGCCAGAGGCTTGGATGGGGAGGTGGGCTAGACGCGTCCAGCACGCAGCCCCTCTCAGTTGTTAGGATCCGGTCAGCTCCCACCCGCAATTCCTTGCAGCCAGAGGGAGATCCCTCCACTGCAGTGTCCGTGGGGCCGGGGACCGCAGTGGGATCATCGCCCTCCTGGGCCGGGGGTCATCGAGGACATGCGGCGGGTCTCTGTCCCCTCATCACCCCTCCCCTGCCTTCCCCACAGCCCCCTCCCCGTTGCCCCTGCCATCCCCCGGGGTCCCGGGCAGGGTTGCCCCACGTCTCCCGGGCGCAGAGAGCGGCTCTGGGTGCCACCTAAATGCCGCATCCTCACCCTGGCTCCTCCGAAAAGGGACGACGGGGCTCGTGGCGCCTCGGAAATTCTCCCCGTTGCCCGCTAGCAGACGGGGAGCCTCCCTCCGCGGCCCAGTTCTTCTCCAGATGGGAAGGCCGTCGGGAGAAGAAACCGTGGGTCACCTCAAATCACCTCAGACCGAAATAGTTCTCCTGACAATGAACTAGCTGTGTGCACATGTGTGAACACATGTAGGTGTATGTGCATGGGGGGGGGGGTACATGCACACATGTGGAACACATGTAGGTGTTGGCGGTGGGATACGTGCACATGAGCATGGGCACCTGCAGGTCCATATGTGGGTATGTGAGTTTGTGGGGTCGCCTGCATGTGTGTGAACGTGTGCAGAGACGGGCATTTCTTAGTGTGTGCACTTGTGTGGGTGTATGTGGATTTGTCTGGCTACATGTGTGTGTCTCCTCTGACCTTCAAATGGGAGGTTGCCACTCCCTTTTGGACCAGGACCGGCCGGAGAGCTTCTCGGCGCTAATTGGCCTCAGCGGGCAGCCCTGCGCTGCGGAGGAGCGGGAGAAACGTTAATGGAGCGAATGAGGTCCATCAGCAGTCCATCTCGCCGCTGCCAAGGGAGGGCCTGTGGCGGCGGCGGCCGCGGCAGACAATGAGCCCCGTCCTCCCGCAGAAGGATCTGGCACAACCGGACCCCTCGCTGGCTCCGTGCGCTTCCGGGCCAAGAGGAGCCGCGGGGTTTTAGCGGAGTCCTACCTCTTGGTAAAGGAGGGAACTGCGTAAGGGAGAAGCCGAATGGGTCATTAGTACACTGACAAGCCTTTAGACGGTTATCTTTTTTAAAAAAATGCATCGTTTGTCTCTGGGCTGCACCGCTGATTGGGGGGGATGGAACAGCCTTAGATTTCGTGGCATATAACTCGTCATTAATTAATTAACCATCCAAAAGAAGGCCTGTGGGCCTCAGGAGGCAGTGCGGTCTAGTGGAAAGAGCACGGGACGGGAAGCCAGGAGACCCGGGTTCGAGTTCCAGCTGTGCGGCTGGCCCGCTGCACGACGTTGGGCGGGTCACTTAGCCTCTCTGGGACTCGGTTGCCTCATCTGTAAAATGGGGATAAAGATACCTGCTCTCCACCTTCGTAAACTGCGAACCCCGCTGTGTCCCAGAGTCTGTGTCCCATCTCTTTTATCTTGTGCACTTGGAGCATAGTAAATGTCGATATCACAGTTATTACATTAATAAGGCAGATTTGACAACTCCTCTGTCTGGCGGCGGATTTGAGGCTAGACTGGTAGCATGTGGACTGTAAGCTTATTATGGGCAGCGCACGTGTCTGCTAATTTTGTCAAAGTCTCCTAAGCACCTAGTACAGTGGTCTGCACATAGTAAGCATTCAATAAATACCATCGATTGAGTGACTGATGTCTTAAAGTCATTTTTCCTTTTTGAGTTTCCAGAATGTTTATTAATACGGGCGGTGCACCTCAAGGTATGAATGAACCCCAAACTGTCTTTAAAATGAACTCTTGGGCTAACATCATGCAAATGCCATGTTCTCTTTAGATAAAAAAGAAATCCAACAATAGCAATAGTTTTAACGTTCCCCCCTGGGTTTACATAATTGTAACTAAGCTTCTAATCGGAAACCATCTGAGCGAGAAATCATTGTAACAAGATAAATGAACTGCATTCTGAATCCCGAAAGCACTCCCGGAAGGAAGGATTGGGAGTGGAATTCCCTGTCTGAATTGAGCCCCAGCTTAGCATGTTTGGGAGAAAATATTTTGGGGTCCTGGGCCTGAATATTTTTTTATGGCATTTATCCTGTGCCAGGCACTGTTCTAAGCACTGTTATCTTGTATCTACCCCGGTGCTTAGTAAAGCCCCTGGCAAATAGTAAGCACTTAACGGATACCATTCCGAAAAAAGGTTTTAAATCCTGGTAGTGCGTTTTTAAATTTTGCCCAAAAGTTCATGAATATAACTTGGATCAGAAGCCAAGAGATGATCTTTCTCAGCCAGGAGACCAAAGCATGATCCTGTCGATCGAGCCTGCCTTCTAGAAGCTACAGCCTCCTGTGTGCAGAGCACTGTATCGAGCACTGGGGAAAGCACAGAAGAGTTACTAGACCTAATCCATGCCCTCTGGGAATTTACAGTCTAGCGGATGACCCTGTGAATCCTCTTAACTTGCCTCTGGCCAACAGGGCAAAATGAAAATTCATTTTCATTTGCGGGGAAGCGGGGAGGGAAAGGAGGGGTTGACGCCATTCCCTTGTCAAGCCTTGCAAAGGCCCAGTGGCCTCAAGGACCCAAAAGCTGTGTTCAGTCCAAGTCCGAAGTCTGCTGAACAAGGCATTTTGCTCATCCAGGCTTGTCTGTCGCCGGTGCCATCCATATTAATGAAATATTACTGGTCCTGTTGCTTCCATCTAGGAAAGATGAAGGAGACCACAAGGACGATTAAGTGACATTCACCACAAGAGAGAAAGAGAGTCCTCGTTTCTCTGCTTTCAGTCGAGCATTCTCCTCTCCTAGATGGAAAATGAAAAAAAAAAAAGAAAAATTCCATTTCCCCAGGCTTTGAAAATTTCAAAACAGAAGACATTCCTTTGGTGCAGAACCCAGATCCCAAGCTACTGACTTCTTTGTTTTGAATGATGAGAGCGTTTGGAACGTCTTATATTTACCGTAATCATCCTCTAGCGCCCTTTCCCGGTAGTGCTATTGAATTTTAATGCCGTACTATAAGTACAGTGCGCTCTCACTTCCAGGTAATGCTGCCAAGCCTGCTTTTCCTTTAACACCTCCCTTCCTCTGCTGTTCAGCTTTTGATGTATTTTGACTCACATGAATTCCTTAGGGCATTAGAGTCCGTTTCAACTTAGCAGAGATAATGGCAGATCTCTTCAGCTTAGACTGGCGAAGGAGGACAAAGATACCTCTCGTGCAAAACTGGGTTTTGCTACTTTGTTTTAACATTCTTTTTGTTGGATTGTTGATTCAGTCAGTCAATCTGTCCCTTGTGTTGTACTACAATTGTACTGTGCTTAGTATAGAGTTCGGCACACAGTAAGCACTCAGTATCATTGATCGATCCATTGATCAGGCAGACCTGCTTACCCTGGAACCCTGTGACAATCAATCGTTTTTATCCAACACTTACTGTGTGCAGAACAGTGTACTAAGTGCTTGGGAGAGTACTCTCTAACAGAGCTAGTAGACCTGTATCCTGCTCCCAAGGAGCTTAGGATCTAGAGGGGGAATCAGTGGTATTTATTGAGCACTTACTGTGTAGTCAGCGCTGTTCTGAGCGATTAAGAGAGTATAATAGAGTTGGTAGACCCTTGCCCTGCCCTCTAGGAGCTTGCAGTCTGATGTGTGCAGCACACAGGCCAAAAGAGTTAGTAGACAATCCCTGCCCTCAAAGAATTTACAATCCAGCGGTTGACCTTTAGAATCCTAGCAGATTGTCTGTAACCAACAGGGCAAAACCAAAATCAGGTTCATTTCATTTTCTTTACTCACCCCAGTACAAAATCAGTCTGTTGAATGACTCCCTGCCCCACCCTTCCCCAACAACCTGAGGAGGGGTCAGAGCAAGTCATCGATTTTGTCATTGTTGTCGTGTTTTTTAATGGTTTTATTAATCACTTACTTTATGCCAGGCACTGTCCTAAGAGCTGAAGTAGGCACAAGCTTGATCAGGTTGGACACAGTCCCTGTCCCACGTTGGGCTCATAGTCTTAAACCCTATTTTACAGAAGAGGGATGTGAGGCCCCGGAGAAGTGAAGTGACTTGCCCGAGGTCACAGAGTATCATACAAGTGGTGGAGCCAGAATTGGAACCCGGGTCCCTTCTGTCTCCCAGGCCTGGGCTCTTAACCAGTAGGCCACGCGGCTTCTCTGCAGTGTCAGTTACCCTCATTACACCCCAACGTGCTGTAAGAATGAGGTTTGAAAAAGCTGGTTCTGAGACAGGGGCCGTGCCCTCTGGTGCCTTTTTGGGACACCACGGGTTTCCTCCTGCACTTTGGGAGGGTCCCCGCCAGACCCCCGCCCACCCTCAGGGCCCCAGAGAGCCACTGGTCAGTCCCCGTAATTAGATGCCTGAGCAACGATTGATTTTGTCTCTGTTCCTTAATCTTGTATTGATTACACTGACCGAGCCAATCTTATAGCTCTGTCTTTTATTTCTTACATAGTTCATCTAGGTGGTATTTTGGGGGGAGGGGTTCGTGTGTGTGTGCGCGCGTGCATTTGTCAATGAGCCGCTGAGATTTTATTTCACCTTTCTGAAGAAGAGCGAGTCGAGTCGCAGTTCAGAGATTACATCTCTCCTGTGAGGGGCGGCTGGCTGTTTATCAGCAATTTAATCCATCGGCCTGTGGTATTTCTGGAGTGTTTACGGTGTGTGGATTCCGTACCTCTTCTCTCTCCCCTTTAGACTGTGAGCCTTCCCTAACTAAGCCCTCCTTTCCTCTCCTCCCCCCTTCTCCATCGCCTTTACATTTGGATTTGTGCCGTTTCTTCACCCCACCCTTCACCACACTGCACTTAGGTTCCATAACTATCGTTTAAGTATATTAATGTCTCTCTCCCCCTCTAGGCTGTAAGATCCTTGTGGGCAGGGAACATGTCTGGAAATTCTGTTATATTGTACTCTTCCAAGTTCTTATTACAGTGCTCTGTAAATACGATCAATTGACTGAGCCCCATATGGGGCAGGGACTCTGTCTGACTTGACTTCATTGTATTCACCACCTTTGTTAGCACAGTGTCTGGCACCTTGTAAGCACCTGACATTTATTATCATTATCATTCCAACTTTTGCCCCAGATGCGCAGCACCTTGAACAAATGCATTCTCCAGGTATCGGTGGTTCACTTCCCCAAAAAGTCAGACCGAGGGCGTTTTCAGAAAGCGTGCTGTTCTTACGTGATATAGAAGCCAAATTCAGATGCTAGCAGCCAGCTCGCAAAAAAAAGGTGGCCCCCACAATGTTTGGATTGCTGTGTGTTTCTAAAACTAGGCTAATGATTAAAAAGCAGAAACAAGCTTCCAACTTCAAGGCATTAAATTAGCTCTGTCCCTCTTCCTTATCCACTCTCTCTCCCCTCACTCCCAGCTCGCACTCTGCGTCTCTCAAGCCACTCTACTCACACGGCCTCATCTTTCAGACCCTTCCTTCTACCTGGAATAATAACGATGATGATGACTGTAGTATTTGTGAAGCGCTCACTCTGTGCCAAGCATTGTACTAAGCGCTAGAGTAGATAGAAGATAATCGGGTCCGTCAAGGGGCTCACAGTCTGAGGAGGAGGGCAAACAGTGAACTCGTTTTGGGTGGGGAATGTGTCTATTGTACTCTCCCAAGCACTCAGAACAGTGCTCTGCACACACTAAGCGCCCGATAAATATGGCTGATTAATCGATTGACTGCCCATTTTGCAGATGAGGAAACGGAGGCACAGAGAAGGGAAGTGACTTGCCCAAGGTCCCACAGAAGACAAGTAGCAGAGGCAGGATTAGAACCCAGGTCTTCTGACTCCCAGACCCGGGCTTTTTCCACTAGACTATGCTCCTTCCCCCTCCACTTGCCATCCTTCAAGCCACAGCTGCCCCCATCTTCAAAACCCTTCTGAAATCCCTCCCCCTCCAGAAAGGCTTCCCAATTATTTTCTCTTCTCCCCATGTCATATCCCGTTACTGGCATTCCAGCACCCCAATAGCGCGTCTGGAACTATTAACTACCCCCCTCCTATCCCCCCCACCATTTCCATTTTGTCTTCTACCTGTAAATTTTTCCTAGCCCGTCTTCCCACTACTTCTACCTGTAAATTATTCTGAGCCCATCTCCCCGCTACCCTGGAAGCTCCTGGAGGGCAAGGATTCTGTCTTCTAGTTCTGTTGTGTGCAGTGCTTGGGACACAGCAAATGCTCTGACCATAATTGAGGGATCGAAGAAACAATATCGGCTAGGTCCCCAGGTTCCTTTACTCTTGCGAACAAATCAATCTGTCGATCGAAATAAAACCTGCACATCATATTGGATTCCTCCTCCTCCTCCTCCTCAAACATGTGCAGCGAATCAATTTTACCGAAGTCCCGGTGGTAAATGGCCCCTGGATTCTTTCAGGCCATCTCTTTCTCTTACTACCTTCCCTATGAATTATGCAGGTGGAAAATGAAGCTCGCCAGCGGTAAGCATCAATAATTGATCGGTGCATCTTGAGCGGGCCGTCTGGTGCCGAGCACAGAGACTTTCCATGTGCCTGACTTGGGTTTTTGCTGGCCACCTTTCATGCCGTTGCCGCCAAAAGTTTGTTTTCCTGAATTCTGTCCCCCCCCCCTTTTTTTCTTATGGTATTTGCTAAGCGGCACTGTACTAAGCACTAGGGTAGATAGAAGCTCATCAGGTTGGACACAGTGCCTGTCCCACATGGGGCTCACAGTCTTAATCCCTATTTTACAGATGAGGTAACAGAGGCGCAGAGATGTTAAGTAACTTTCCCGAGGTCACCCAGCAGACAAGTGGCGGAGCAGAGATTAGAACCCAGGTCCCTCTGACTCCCAGGCCCGGGCTTTATCCACTGGGCCACGCTGCTTCTCCACCCTCCACTTCCATCCATTTGCCTAGTTGGCTTTGAATTTCTGCCAGGAAATTTCTTGCACACAGTACTTTTTAATTGTTATTGTTATATTGTACAAGCCCAAGCGCTTAGTGCAGTGGTCTGTGCACAGTAAGGACTCGAGCAATGCCATTTATTGATTGGTTAATTGACATTATCCCCGCCGTGATTTTTCCATTTGGGAAAGAAGGGGAAAAGATAAAGCATCTATGATTGAAAATAGTTCTTTCATTCCGGATGCATTCCGTAGCACCGTCAATCCATCACACAGGCTTACTGTGTGCAAAGCCCTGTACTAAGTACTTGGGAGAGTATAGAACAACAGAGTCTGTAGATGTGTTCCCTGCTCACAAGGAACTAACAGTCTAGTGCCCTCGTTTATCCCTTGCATTTACTTGGCGCGGAGGCTGAAGTGAGCGCTCAGGAGAGTTGATAGACACGTCCCCTGCCTACAGAGAGCTTACTGTCTAAAGGGGGAGAGAGACATTACTATCAAAAAATGTGTAATTTATCATTTAGAGAGATGAACGTAAGTGGCTCGTGGGCAGGGGAAGGGGCTGTTTATTGTTAGATTGTACGCTCCCAAGGGCTTAATACAATGCTCTGCACACAGTAAGCGCTCAATAAATATGATTGAATGAAGTGCTGAGGGATTGAGGGAGGAGAGACTATCAGATGCCCAAAGGGGCAGATCCAAGTGCCCGGCTTTTAGCACAGTGGTTTAGTTTGACCCTTCCTGTGTGTCTGTCCCCTTCAGGAAGCTACTTTGCCAGCCATTTCATCATGGGAGGAGAGAGGTTTGACGCCACCCACCCCGAAGGCTACTTGTTTGGCGAGAACAGCGATCTGAACTTCTTGGGGAACCGGCCGGTGGCGGTAACCAGCCCTTCTGTTGAATCCTCTCGCGCGGGGGACGGGGCAGGTCCGGGGTCGATCCTCGTCCAGGCCGTTCGGCCAACAGACCTGGAATCCCCAGGTCGGTTCAGTGCCGGAAGTAGCGGGGGCCCAGTGAAAAGAACCCAGGGCGGGGAGTCAGAGGACCTGGGTTCTCATCCTGCCTCTGCTGCTTTATTTTTTTTAATGGTATTTGTTAAGTGCTTTCCGTGTTCCAGGCATTGTACTAAGCACTGAGGTAGATACAAGGTCATCAGGTTGGATACAGTCCCTGTCCCACTTGGGGCTCATACTCTTAATCCCCATATTACAGATGGGGGCCCAGAGAAGTGAAGTGACTTGCCTAAGGTCACGCAGCAGACATGGGGCAGAAGGGGAATTAGAACCTAGGTCCTTCTGACTCCCAGGCCCAGGCTGTATCCATTAAGCCATGCTCCTGCCCCACCTGGGTTCACGAGTCTCTGAGGGAGGAAGAGCAGGTCTTTTCATCCCCATTGGACCAAGGCTGACACTGAGGTCCAGAGAGGTTAAGTGGCTGACCCAAGGTCACACAACGGACCGGGAGCAGAGCCGGAACTCGAACCTGGGCCTTCCGACTCCGGCCCTGGGATCTCTGCAGCGGTCCCATTGGGGTTGGGGCTCGGGCCCCAGGGCGTCACCACCAAGGACGAGGACGTTTCCTCGAAAACAATCAGAAATGTGCCGAAATGAAACATCCCGTCCCACACCTCTTTGTTTCCTGTCATCATGGTCCGCCCCCGCTTTACGGGAAGACCGCTTTGTCACAGGGAAATTCAGGTAAGTTTTGCAGTCTTTTGAAGAGCTGAAAAGCACCTCCCCTCAGGCTGGGTTTTGTCAAGACAGTTCCATCGTGCGCCGGGAAAGGCTTAGGTGTCTGCAAGCAAGTGGCAGAGCCAGGATTAGAACCTGTGACTCCCCACTGGCGGGGCTGGGTTTTTTCCACCAGGCCACCCTGCTTAAGGTCCTTGAGGGCAGGGGAATCGGGCTTTCTAACTCCAGATCCTCAGTCCAGTGCTCTGCACAGAATAGACTGGAAGCTCCTCGAGGGCTGGGCTCACGCCTCCTAACTCGATTGAATTCTCCCAGGTGCTCAGTCCAGGGCTTGGCTCACAATAGGCAGGTATTCAGCCAAACTTATCGATTGATCTGTAGAAGGGTCCCGGGTCCTAGCAGAGCATTGGAACTTTAATAAGAGAGCAGCTAACGTCTCCATTTGGTGACAGCAGAACGCTTATAAGTAGAGTGCTTTCCCGTAGAAAGTCACAAATAACTCTACACATTGATGGATGCACAAATATACATAATAAGCACTGAACAGGTTGCCTTTCGGTGTCGTTCTTGCGTCATTTGATGTAGAGTGAGAAGGGGGAAGAGCTTTTGGCAGAACAACAGAATTTAGCTCTGAAATTGCAGGAATAATGGTAATTGTTATTTTCATTACTGTATGCAGAGTGCTCACTACAGTGCTCTGCACACAGTGCCCCATAAATGCCACTGGTGGTGATGATGATTTTGGTATTTGGTAAGGGATTGTTACATGCCGAGCACTGCGCTAGGCCCGGGATAGATTGAGGGCGGTCGGATCAGACACGCTCCGTGTTCCGCACAGTCTAAAGGAGAGACAGGGCATGGATTTAATCCCCATTATATAAATGAGGAAACTGAGGCACCGAGAAGATAAGTGATTTATTTTAATGCCCATTTCCCCTTCTTGACTGTCAGGCGGGGAACACCTCTAACCAACTCTGTTGTATTGTACTCTCCCGAGCGCTGAGCCCAGTGTTCTGCACAGAGTAAGCGCTCAATAATCACAATCATAATGGTGGTATTTAAGTGCTTACTGTGTGCCAAGCACTGTGCTAAGCATTGGGATAGATACAAGGTAATCAAGTTGGACACAGTCCCTCTCCCCAGTGGGGCTCACGGTCTTAATCCCCGTTTCACAGATGAGGTAACCAAGGCACAGAGAAGTGAAGTACTTGTCCGAGGTCACCCAGCAGACATGTGGCACGGCCGGGATTAGAACCCACGTCCTCTGACTCCCAGCCCCGGGTCCTTTCCACTAGACCGTGCCGGCTTCCCCAGATAGGATTATGATCGATCGATTCCTCCAGGTGATTGAAAGGTGTCTATCCGCCTCTCCTACCTGAAACCTGGGTGGGGACTCGGTTTATAAAATGGGGTTTCAGATCTGGACTGCCCTTGGAGAACAATGGGTGGGCAAAAACTGACCTCCTCCAAAGCATCCACGAGCCAGTTGGTCTCTCTCTCTCTCTCTTGCTCAGGGATGCAGCTGGTTGATGGGGAAATTTGTATTCACGCCGTAGCAGCCGGGCAGAGAATAGACTCTTCTCCCCGGACGCCAATCTAAGAAAATGTTCTACGGCATCAGCGGTCTAAAAATAGCTCCTCCCGCTAGCTGTGGCCCCGCAGCATATCTGACGGGGAGAGAGGGGGGCCGGGAGGAAGCTGGGGAAATTATCTGGACCATCGAAAGGAAGCGGAAATTCAGAGCGGGCAAGAGGAACGCTGGGATTCCGACTCAGAATCCGTGGAAGATCGTTCCCCCCGCCCACCAGAAACGAGGCTTTGGTCTCGTGATATCCCGAGAAGCAGCGTGGCCCTGTGGGAAGAACACAGGCCCAGGAGACGGAGGACCTGCGTTCGATTCCCACTACTGCCGCTTGACTGCGGTGTGACCTTGGGTAGGTCACTTAACTTTTCTGGGCCTCAGTTCCCTCATCTGCAAAATGGGGATGTAATACCTGTTCTCCCTCCTACTTAGAACGGGAGCCCCATGTGGGACCTAATGATCTTGTATCTGACCCAGTGCTTCATACAGTGTTCGGCCCATCGTAAGAATTTAACAAATACCACTATTATTATTATTAGTGTTTCCTATAATAATAATGAGAGTGATCATTGGGATCTTCATTAAGTACTTGTGTGTACTCCCTGCCAAGCCCTGTGCTAAGCATCGGGGCTAGATAGAAAATAATGTGATCAGACGCAGTCCCTTTCCTACATGAGACTCGCAGTCTAAGAGGGAGGGAGAACAGGTAGTTTATCCCCATTTTACAGATGAGGAAACGAGGCACAGAGCAGTCAAGTGACTTGCCTAAGGTCACACAGCACACAGAGCCAGGACCAGAACCTGTCTGTACTGATTCTGGCCCCATGTCCTTCTTGCAAGACCACACTGCCTCCTTCATTATCACCGTACGTTATATACTGAGCGCCCCTGGTATGCAGAGCAGCGTGCTTGGTACTTACTGTTGGTGAAGCAGGATGGCCTGGTGGAAGGGGCATGGGCCTGAGATTCAGGATCTGGGTTCTAATTCCGGCTGCACCATTTGCCTGCTGTGGGACCTTGGTCAATTCATCGATTCATTCAGTCGTATTTATTGAGTGTTTACTCTGTGCAGAGCACTGGGCCTCAAGATTCCTCATCTGTAAAATGGAGATTAATACCTGTTCTCCCTCTGATTTAGACTGTGAGCCGCACGCAGATATAAGGTCTGTGTCCAACCTGATTATCTGGTATCTCATCCTAGCGCTTAGTATAGTGCTTGGCACATGAAAAACACTTAACGACACCATTATTATGGCACACTTGAACAAGAAGACCCAGTGTCAGCCTTTAAGGGACTTAAAATGGAAAAATGGGGCTTTTCAGATTTCATTTCATGTTGTGTAATATAACTATATTACATTTCCTATTGGAAGCAGAACTAAGTTTTCCAATTTTAAACTCACATGCCATCACAGTCAGTTGCAGTTATGAAACATCTACTGTGTGCAGAGCACCGGCGGAGAGTGCTCCAGAGTGTTCAGTGGAGTAAACAGACCTAATTGCTGCCCTCAAGGAGAATACAGTCCCATTGCATTTAACATTCCTCTTCCTTTATTTCCCCCTCAAAAAACACAAAGCAAGTGATTGCTTGATTACCGAGTGAGTGTATTTAAAAAATGAAATGAGATGGGTGAGGTGATAGCTTGCTTTAGGGGTAAATGCCTGGGGATCTAATCCATCAGTCGGTGGTACTTATGGAGGATTTACTGTTTGCAGAGCACTGTACTAAATGCCTAGGAGAGCCCAGTGCAACAGAGTTAGTAGGCAAGGACCAGCAGGCCTCGCAGAGGCCCTGCTCAGAGGAGTCGATAATAGCGCTCGTGGCTTTATTATTCTTCGTGGGGTGCAGTTGGCCAGGGAAACTTTCAGAGGGCGGCACCACCTATGGGTTTGCACCACCTGTGTGAACGTCCAGATCGGCTTCCGGTCTTCATCCCATTTTACAGATGAGGGAACTGAGGCACAGAGAAGTGGAGTGACTGGCCCAAGGTCACACAGGGGACCAGTGGCGGAGCTGGGATCAGAACCCAGGTCCTCCTGCCTCCCAGGCCTGGGTTTTCTATCCACTAGGTCACGTTGCTTCTCTTGGCTTCCCTCAAGGTTGCTGTTCCTTGAACTTTTGTGCTTTCTAGTGCTCAGTCCAGTGCTCTGTTGACAGTAGACTGTCAGAAGGGTAAGGACAGGAATCGCCCTTTCTATCTCTAATGAACTCTCCCCTGCCCTCAGAACAGTGTACTGCAAACAGTGGATTGTAAGCTCCTGGAGGGCAAGGGTCATTCCTACTAACTCTATTCTGCCCTCCTGAGCACTCAGTATAGATCCCTGCATAGAGGAAGTGCTCAGTATGTGCTGTTGATTGACTGATTAACTGACAACCCATTAGTGGCAAGACAGAGTACCTATAGAAGGGGAGTGCAGCTGGCTTAGTGGAAAGAGCACTGGGCTCTAGTCCCATCTCTTTGACCTCGGGTAGGTCACTTTACCTGACTGGGCCTCAGCTTCCTCATCTCGGAAATGGGGACGGGACCACGAGTCCCGTGTGAGTCACGGCCAGACTCCGATTGGATTATCTTGTATCTACCCCAGCACTATTTGGGGGCAGATCTTAAACCCTTAGCCGACACCGTAATGATGATAATCGCGGGATCTGTTAAGCATCTAAGATACGCCTAGTGCTGTACTGAGCCCTGGGGTAGATACAAGATAATCAGGTCGGACTTAGTTCGTGACCCACCTGGGACTCGCAGTCTAAGAAGGTGGGAGGACAGGGATTGAATCCTTATTTTTCAGATGAGGGACTTGAAGCCCAGCGAAGTGAAGTGATTTGCCCAAGTTCACAGAGCAGGCAAGCGGCGGGCTGGGGTTAGAACTCAGGTCTCCCGACTCCCGAGGCTGGGTTCTTTCCATTAGGGCCACGCCACTTCTTCAGAAGGGCCCAGGAAAGGCCTGTGGAAACTGTGCCAGGCCAAAGCCTCTGTCCCACTCTGGGCTAGGGGTGTAGGGCGTGGGGCCCCCGTCGGACCCGCGCCCGGGGGTGGAACCGGTCCCCCCACGGACCCAAGCTTAACCCATCTCGTCTCCCGTCCAGTTTCCATATGCCGCCCCGCCTCCCCAGGAGCCAGTCAAGACCCTCCGGAGTTTAATCAACGTCAGAAAGGACACGCTGAGGCTGGTCAGGTGAGTCCCTCGCTCTCCGGGCCGACTGGGGCAGGGCCCTCCCCAAGTCAGGAATTAACCCCATGGCAGGAGTCCCCCTCCACCCCAGGCTGGTGCTGGGGATGGATGTTTTTTTCTGTGGAGAATCTTTTCTCCAAATCACTTGGCCCAGGCAGAGGTGACGGTGGCAGGCCAGCAGACCGAACCCATGGGCTTCCCCAGCCCTGGCTTCTGTCTGCTATGGGGCCCGGGGCCCTCTTCACGTCTGGGGCGTCCGGATGGAGGCCTTCACCTGCCTTCACTTTTTAGAACCTAACCCTCTCCAGTCTCCCGAACCGGCTGGCGGTACTTCCGTTTTACAGATGAGAGGACTGAGGCCCGGAGGATGAAGTGGGTTGCTGCCAGATGCTCAGCGGAGATCTTTCATGCATCCCTTCGACCTTCATGGGCCCTTCCTCTGGTGGGTGGTGGTGGTGGTGGTGTTGGCGGGGGAGGGGTCTTCTTCCTCAGCCAATCACATTTCACCCATTTGGGGGCCTGGGACAGGGGCACCCCGCCACCTGATTGCCTTTCTGACCCAGTGACGTTGCTGCAAACAATGATGCTGATGGGCCTGAGATTTTCCAGGTGCCCCGAAGAAGCAAAGACCCCCGGGGAGGAGGCGAACAAAGCCAAGGTCCAGTACAATGTGGAGTTCACATTTGACACCGACGCCCGGGTGGCCATCACCATTTATTACCAAGCCACGGAAGAGTTTCAAAACGGCATAGCCAGGTGAGAAGTACGGGGCCCGGAAGCCAGCCTGTCCGGCAGTAGCCCCGACTGACGTCTTCTGGGGGCCGAGCGCTGTGATGAGCTCTTGGGAGAGCCCAGGAGACTTAGTGCATGTGTTCCCTGCCCTCAAGGTGCTGACAGTCTAATAGTACTGACTGAGCGCCTACTGTGGGCAGAGCACTGTACTCAGCTCTTGGGAGGGGACAGTAAGGGTTAGACAAGATCCTGGCCTTCAACGGGCTTGTGGTCTTGCAGGTGCACAGCCCTTGGAAAGTACAGCGGAGTTAGTAGGACACAACCCTTGCCCTCAAGGAGCTTCCAATCTAGTTGGGGGGCCAGAGCCTAAAATAATTTAGCGGCTGATTGAATGTTTCCCAAACCCTGGGCATCCCTCCCCAGAGCCCGGCTTGATGTCTCCTTTCCTTTCATTTGGCTTTGTGAGTCTCCCCACTTCCTGAAGTTTCCCAGTGATCAGCCTCTGCCCAGAAGGCTGTGGGGTCCCCTGGCCCTCTTTTTATTTAATTTTCATCAGTCAGGGCTCTTTTGAGGGATTTAAATGTTGAGTCATTTGATTGGCACCATCTGACCTAGAGCAACATGCACGCCAGTGCTTTCATCATCATCATCAATAGTATTTACTGAGCGCTTGCTGTGAGCAGAGCACTGTGCTGAGCGCTTGGGAGAGTACAGTATGACAGAATTGGAAGGCACATCCCCTGCCCATGACAAACTTTGTAGGAAGAGTGGTAGTATTTATTAAGGAAGTGCTCTGGGTAAAGCACAAAGGGTGAGACTTAGACAAAGGACTGACCATCTAAGAAACACCCCTGGTGGTACATCACGCCCAGGGTTTGTGTTTGTGTCAGTCACTCGGATAACCCCCTCCCTCAGCCTCTCACCAGCCCCTCAGAAAAGCAGGAGAGAGCGTGGGGGTCCAGCCTCCTCCTCCCCACTACACGGTGCCCACTGCCCGTTCTCCCCCTGTCCTGACCCGCCAAAGAGCCGGCTCTTTCTCAATCACCCACCCCCAACGGTGAGTCCTGGGTCTGGCCAAGGGAGGCAGAGACCCCGTATCTGATGGGTCAACAGGGTCACCTCTGCCCACATCTTGCCTTTGGCCCGGAACGCCCTCCCTCTTCATATCCAACAGACAGTGACCTTCCTCTGCTTCAAACCTTTGTTGACGCCACACCTCCTCCAAGAGGCCTTCCCTAACTAAGCCCTCCTTTCCTCTTCTCCCACTCCCTTCTGCGTCGTCCTGTCTATCTCCCTTTATTCATCCCCCCTTCATCCCCACAGCACTTACGGCCGTATCTGTAATTTATTCATTTATATTTGTTTCCCTCTCCCTGTAGATTGTAAACTCATTGTGGGCAGAGAATATGCCTGTTTATTGTTGTGTTGTACTCTCCCAAATGCTTAGTACAGTGCTCTGCACCCAGTAAGCGCTCTAAAATATGATTGACTGGCTCACTGACCCTCCCTGTCCCTCCCGGCCCAAGCTACGTCCCCAAAGATAACAGCCTGCAGTCGGAGACCGTCCACTACAAGCGCGGGGTGTGCCAGCAGTTCGAGCTGCCTTCCCACACTGTCGATCCTTCTCAGTGGGCTGAAGAAGAGGTATGTTGGGTCTGGGCCGAGCCCCGGGCCGCCCCTCACCCCCGGGCGAGAGAGGGGGGGCTCCCAAAGTGAGGGTGCAGGGCTGTCATTGGCAAATGCCAACTCGTTGGTTCCAGAACACAGGATATAAGGTTGAAGAGGAAACCCCTTTCACTCAAAACCCACCAGCTTGCTCTCTCCAGTCAATCAATCCATCCATCCTATTTGTTGAGCCCCTATAATGTGTTCTATATATTTGGTAGTTAGTAGACACCATCCATGCCCTCTGGGAGTTTACAGTCCATCAATCCATGGTATTTATTGAGCATTTACTATTTAAAGAGCAGTATGCTGAGTGCTCAGGAGAGGACAATACATCAGATGTAGAACTTATTGGAAAGAGCCCAGGCCCGGGAATCAGAAGATCGAGGTTCTAATCCCAGCTTTACCGCTTGCCTGCCGTGTGACCTTGGGCAAGTCACCTAATGCCTCTGGGCTTCAGTTCCCTCATCTGTGAAGTGGGGATTCGGTACCTGTTCTCCCTCCTCCTTAGACTCAGCCCCACATGGGACAGGGATGACATCCAAATTGATTGTCTCTACTCCAGTGTTTAGTTCAGTGCTCAAAACATTGTAAGCACTTATCAAATAACATAATTATTTTCATTATTATCTAAAAAGAAGCTGGATTCTGCCTCCAGTTCAACTGATCCATGAAACGAACCCAGTGAGCTGCAGGAGAAGAGTGATGATGGTAAAAAATCACAGCCATCTCGCTAATGCTGTTATATTAAGTGCTCACTGTGGGCTAAGTGCTGAGATAGGAAGCAGATAATCAGATCACACCCGGTCCCGCACAAAGCTTCACAGGGAAAGCAGGGATCTGATCCCCGTTTTTACAGATGACGACACTGAAACCCAGAGAATTTAAGGAGCTTGACCAAGGTTACACAGCAGACAGACGGCCGAGCCGGGATTAGAATCCGGGACTCCTGAACTCTGCTAGGCCGCACTGTGCCCCAGAGTTCCTCTGTATCACTCAATTAACCTCTAGTATTTATTGAGCTCTTACTGTGTGCAGAGCACTGTGCTAAATGCTTGGGAGAGTCCCCGCCAACCAGGAGCTGACAGTTGGCTACTTTATGGTGTCTCGGCTCCTCACTGCCCATCCTCGATTGTGTCCCCGCAGCTGGGCTTTGATCTGGATCGAGAAGTTTTCCCGCTGGTGGTTCACGCCGTGGTGGATGAAGGAGAAGGTACGGCTGACTTCGGTCTGCCCCCTCCCCTCACTGCCGGGTGCACCTGTCTTCTGCTCCCCCCACCCCTCCCCAGTCTCTGGCAAGTTGCCAACCAGGGGATCCACACCCACCCCCAGTCAGTCAGCGGTATTTACTGAGCGCTTATTTTGTGCAAGGCACCATCCTAAGCTCTTGGGAGAGAACAATCCAGTGGAGTTTATAGACCCGTTCCCTGCCGGACAAGCTTACAGTCTAGAAGGGGAGGCTAGGTTATTACGGACTTCCAGGATCCAGCTTTGGAAGTCTCAGGAATTGACAAAAATCCCCACGGTGCCAGGCGGGGCTGTGTCCTGCGGCTTGCCCCTCAACCTCACGCCTTTGTGTTTTCTAGAACATTTTGGCCACTCCCACGTGCTCCTGGCCACTTTTGAAAAGGTGAGCGATTCATTCTCTTGGTTAGTGCCTTCCAGGATGGGCTACTTAACGCCCTCGGTGGGCAGGGGGAGGGGTGTCTGCCTGCACCTTGGCAGCGAGCAGCAGAGAAGACCTTTGGGGAGGCCTGGGTCAGTTGGGCGGTAAGGGGTGGATGGAGGGTAAGCGGCCCCTGCACCGTATTTTGCTGCTGCCGACTGTGTCTATTTATCGTTGTATTGTACTCTCCCGAGTGCTTAGTCTGGTGCTCTGCACACAGTAAGCACGCAATAAATATAATCAAATGAATGAATGAATGCATTGCTCCCCTGGGTCACCTTGTGTTCTCGTTTCAGCACACAGACGGCACTTTCTGCGTGAAGCCCCTCAAACAGAAACAAGTGGTAGGGCTCGGTGGGCCAGGGATTGACTTCGAGCCACCCACACCCAGGGTGGAGGTGGGGGTGGGTGCCAGGGGTGGGCAACGCTCCTGGGGGCTGGAGACCCCAGGGCCGGCCGGAGGCGGGCCCCGGTTCCCAGCGGGCCGGGGGGTTCCCGCGTTCCCGGGTCGACGCCGGGGTTGGGGATGGTGGCTATGCCGGGGAAGACCGCTTTACCGTGGAGAGGCTGGAATCTTGGGAGAGAGCCTCCCCGGGGAAGGCGGGGGCAGCCTATCCCCCCAACCCCCTCCTCAGCCCCGCTCTGACGGGCGGTTCCAGGTGGACGGGGTCAGCTACCTCCTCCAGGAGATCTACGGGATCGAAAACAAGTACAACACACAGGACTCCAAGGTTAGATGCGGCACCGGGGAGCCGGCCACTCCCCAGACAGTCAGTCAGTGTGGGATGTACCGGGGCCCTCCTGAGGGGAGAACGCTGGACCGAACGCCTACTGTGTGCAGAGCACTGGATGGAACACCTACTCTGCACTGTGCCTTCAAGGGGCGGGAGGAGCGTGTGCTCACGATGTCCAGTGGCAGCAGAATCGTGGGGCAGGAGACGCGCGTGCTCGCGGTGTCGGCCGGTGGCAGAGACGAGGGGCGGAAGTCGCGTGCTCCTGGGGATGGGGCAGCTGGTTTCGGCTCGACCCGGCAGGTGGCCGAGGACGAAGTGAGCGACAACAGCGCCGAGTGCGTGGTGTGCCTCTCGGACGTCCGGGACACCCTGATCCTGCCCTGCCGCCACCTCTGCCTCTGTAACACCTGTGCTGACACCCTGCGTTACCAGGCCAACAACTGCCCCATCTGCCGACTGCGTAAGCGCCCGGGGCAGCGAAGCGGAGGTGGGCTGCGGAGTGAGGGGTGACCCCCAACGGTTGGGAGGACGGTGCCATTCCTGCACTTGGAGTGGTGCTCCCTACCGGGCCCTAGGGAAATTCCATCTCCTCTAGGAAGCCTTCTTTGACTAATCTACCATCTGTCCACCCTGGGTACTGAGTCCTCCCTTCTAAGCCCTTAGATACCCTCCCCACTCCCCTTCCGCCCCCACGGCATTTTTGTCCAGATCTTTACCCTCAGCTGCTTCCCCTACCTGTAATTTATTTTGGTGTCCTTGCTAGTTTGTAAGCTCCTTGAGGGCAGGGATCATGTCTACTAACTCTACTGCGATCTCTCGACCACCCAGTAGAGTGCTCTGAAAGTTCCTTGAGGGCAGGGATCGTGAATAATGACTCTGTTGTGATCTCCTAAGCGCTCAGTACAGCACTCTGCACAGAGTAGACTGTAAGTTCCTCGAGGGCAGGGACCGTGGCTACTGTTGTGTTCTCCCGAGCGCTCAGTACGGTGCTGTCTGCCCAGGGGAAGGGCTTTGTAAATGTTGTCAATGGTGAGTCTCTCTGAAAGGAAAAGTATCGTCCTGCAGGCTGTAGGTTTGGGGCCTCCCTTGCCCCGTCCCCCACCCCCAGGCAACCAGTTGGGATTCCCTAACGCTTGGTGGTCTTTCTTCCCACCTCCCGCTCCCCCTGCAGCCTTCCGGGCCTTGCTCCAGATCCGGGCCATGAGGAAGAACTTGGGACCGTTGTCTCCCACCGGCTTCAACCCCATCATCTCCGCCCAGACGTCCGACTCCGAGGAGCACTCGGTGAGTCGCCGGGGGGCCGGAGTGGGACCACATCCCCTCCCCCTGCGCCCCCCGCCCCTGGTCGGGGGTGGGAGTCGGGCCAGAGCAGCTGGAGAGGCCTTCCAGCTCGGCACCTCACTCCTCCCTGTCTTCTGTGGCGGTCTTGGTGCCCGGAGACTGTGGGAGCGGGGTGTCTCCGGATGCTACCTCCTTGCCCTCAGCTCCTCCTGGGGAGCCGCTCATCCCACCCACCCCCCGCCTCGATCTCCCCTCATCTCTTGCTCCGCAGTCGTCAGAACACATCCCCGCGGGCTACGAGGTGGTGTCCCTGCTGGAGGCCCTGAATGGCCCCCTGACCCCGGCCCCGGCCCCGGCCCCGCTCCCCAGCCTGACAGACGGCCACCTGGCAGGGATGCTGCCCTCGTACGGTAGCGACGGCCACCTGCCGCCCGCGCGGACGCTCTCGCCGCTGGACCGCCTGCCGGACTGCGGCGGCCCGGGCCTCAAGCTCAAGAAGAGCCTGTCCAAGTAAGTGGCGTCTCCTAATAATAATAATTGTGATGTTTAAGCACTTACCCTGAGCCAGGCACTGTACTAAATGCTGGGGTAGATACACAGTAATTGAGTTGGACACAGTCCCTGTCCCACGTGGGGCTCACAATCTTAATCACCCTTTTTATAGGTGAGGTAACTGAGGCACAGAGGAAGTGAAGTGACTTACCCAAGGTCACGTAGCAGACAAGTGGCAAAGCTGGGATTAGAACCCAGATCCTTCTCTCTCACAGGCCTATGCTTTATCCACTAGGCCACACTGCTTTTCTGCAGCACCCCGGCGGGCTGGTGTCCTTCCTCCCTGCTTCCCTGGGCAGAAGGCACTCTGGTGGTTGGGTAGACCGAGGCTGACCACCTCCCTACCCCTTCACCGAGACCCTCAGGACCCTGGCCCTGGAGCACAAATCCTGTGGGGGAAGGACACTTGAGGGGGCTCTGCTAGTTCAGGGCTAGCAGCACTAGCGAATAATCAGAATCATAATAATAATAGTGGTACAGTCAGGCGCTTAGTCTGGGTCAAGCGCTGTGCTAACCACTGAGGCAGATTCAATCTGATAATAATAGTGTTTGTTAAGCCCTTACTACGTGTCAAGCACTGTTGTAAGCGCCGGGGTAGATACAAGTTCATCAGGTCGGACTCAGACCCTGGCTCACGTGGGGTTCACAGTCTAAGTGGGAGGGAGAATGGGTATTATTCAGTCCCCATGGTACAGATGAGGAAACTGAGGCACAGAGAAGCTAAGTGTATTGCCAGCCAGCAGCTGGAGACATGGAAGAGATTGGAACTGTGACATATCTCTGTGTCTGTACAGGCTCTGGAAGAAGGGTCTTCCCAGACCCCGTAGAATCTCTAGGGAATAGAGAGCGGAGGGGTACGATCCGTATTTTGCAGCACAAAAGAGGAGGAAATGTTGAGTGGCCAGTTAGGTTGTGACTTGCACAAGTAACCGGTCTGAGGGAGAAGAGAGTGGCTCCCTGGGAAAGTCCCCTAACTGGGGTTGAGTGGCAGCAGATTGGCTAACTGGGCCGCTGACGGAGTTTCTGTCCCTGGGGCTGACCTAGGTCCACCTCCCAGAACTCGTCCGTCCTGCACGAAGAGGAAAATGAACAGTCCTGCAGCGAGTCCGAATCCTGCCTCTCCCAGAGGAGGTCCCCTCGGCAGCCTGGAGAGGTAATGATCCCCGCTTTCCCCGTACCTGGCACCCCCCTGGGCCTTGATTCCAGGCGTGGGGGTGGGGGATGTCCCCGAGGGGCGGCAAGGGCTCGGATCTGTTCCTCCTCCTCTCCCGGGAAAGTTGATCCCCGGAGGTTCGCGGGTCACAGCTGTTGGCCGGCCGGGGTGACACCTGAGCCCAGGGGGCCAGCAGGGGATGGTGTCCAGCGGGGGGACTGCAGTCATCTCAGCCCCAGGAAGGGGTTTGGGGAGAGGGGTTGGGAAACAAACTTCAGAGCCAAGCTACAAATCAGTGGTCTTTACTGAGCGCTTCCTTCTCGTGGAGCACCGTACAAAGCAATCGGGAGAGAACAGTGGAGTTAGCAGACGTGATCATTATAATTGCAGTATTTGTTAAGCACTTATTTCTTGCCAAACATTGTGAGTAGATACAAGGTAGTGGGGTCAGATACAGTCACTGTCCCACATGGGGCTCCCGGTCTAAGCGGGAGAGAGAGACAGACATTGAATTCCAATTTTCACAGATGAAGATACTGAACCCAGAGAAATCAAGTGACTCGACCGAGGTCACGCAGCAGGCAAGTTGCGGAGCCGGGATCAGAACCCTGGGTCATGTGACTCCCAGGCCCGTGCACTTTCCTAGTAGGCCACCCTACTTCAGCAGCCCTCAAGGAATTTGAAATCTGTTATGTGCAGGGCACTGTGCTAGGCACTTAGGGGAGGGCAGTGGAGTTAGCAGACATAATCCCTGCCCACGAGGAGCTTTACAGTCTAGCAGAAGGATGGTGGTGGCAGAGAAACTGCCACTGCTGCTGTCTGCTTCCCGTGGCCTCTCTTCGGCAGATCGTGGCCCCGGGGTCCAGCTGCCAGTCTCCCTCCCACCGGCAGCCACCCCCGGGGTCCCCCAGCCGACAAACACACCCCGCCGCCCGGGCCTGCGGCCGTTCTCATTTACAGGAGCGAGGCGTCACCCCGGATAGTGAGAATCTCACCCTGTCTTCGTCGGGGGCCATCGACCCGTCGTCCTGCACCGGGACGCCCCTCTCCTCCACCATCTCCTCCCCGGAAGGTAGTTAAAAGGAGGGCAGCCCCAGGCCGGGACAGGGAGTGGGACTGAGGCATGTAGCAGGGGATGGGTTCAAGGGACGAGGCGGGGGTGGACCCAGGGGTATGGCAGGGAGTGAGCCCGAGGGCCACGCCAGCTCCCTGTCCTGCCATTCTGGTCTCGCGGAGCACAGGCTGAGCCACCCCCCCCCAACCCCATTGGACTGCCTCTAACTTTGGACAGTGGCTGGGAAAACAGTCCAATCCATAGCCAACCTCTCTCAGGGGCCACAAAGCAGTGGACTTGGCGAGGCTGGCCCCGGGAAAGTCAGGATGAGTACAGCGGGCTAGCGTGGACTTCCCCGCTCAGTTTCCACCGTGCTCTCTCCGGGTGCCCGGCCCCCGGCCTCTTCTCTCCAGACCCAGTGAGCAGCAGCCTGGGCCAGTCGGTCATGTCCATGGCTTCGTCCCAGAGCCAGCACTCACAGCTCAGCACCGACACCGTCTCCTCCATGTCCGGCTCCTACGTCGCTCCCGGCCCCAGAGGGGAGGCAGATGCCCTCCCGTCTCCCCTGGCCGCCAGCGGGGCCCCGTCAGAGGAGGGTGAGGTAGGTGGGCCTGGTTCCGCCCCCAACCCCCCCGCGCCCGGCTCCAGCCCCCGAGCCGGCAGAGGGGTGACCCTTCCCTTTCATGTTGCCCTTCTGCAGCTGACCCCAGTGGAGTCCCCCGATGTCAACTTCCTTGGTGTGCGCCCCGAGGAACGGGATGCAGAGGTAAAGTGCCCCGATTGGACAGCGCCTGGCCCGGGGACTCCGGGGAGCCAAGTTTCCCTTCCTTTGGTTCCAGCCTGGTGCCCCAGAAGGTCCCGGGGGGTCCAGGAGGGGAGCGGTTTGTTCATCAGGGAATCGTCCTGATCCGGGACTAGAATCATGTGACGCTTGTGGAGAGGTTCAGCTCGTGGCTGTCAACCCCTTGATTTCACTTCCAGGGAAACCCAGCTACTGCTGTAGATATAATAACGGTGATAATTATGGTCTTTGTTGCCCGCTTACTCGCTGCCAACAACTCTAATGAATTCTGAGGTAGATATGATACAGCCAGATTAGACACGGTTCCTGTCCTTCACTGGGCTCACAATCCAGGGGGACAACAGGTATTTAATCCCTATTTTGCTAATGAGGGAACTGACGTTCAGAAAGATTAAGTGCCTTGCCTACGGTCACACTGAAGGCGAATGGTGGAACCAGAATTAGAACCCAGATCTCCTGACTCCCAGGCTTGTGCTCTTTCTCTTAGATTCTGTGGCTTCTCTGGTTGTAGAAATAGTATTTACTGAGCTCCTGCTGAGGGTGAAGCCCTGTACTGAGCGCTGGAGAGTAACATCAGAAGTCCAGGACACGTTCCCTGCCCAAAGGGAACTTCCACTCTAACCGGGGAGAGAGAGAGGTTTCCCAGGGGCATCTAGGAAACCCCTCCCTGATCCTAGGGAGCCACTGACCCTCCCAGAAAATAAGTCCTGGATGAAGCCTTGAGCCACAGATGGGGAAAATTGCTCAGCACCCCCTCCTCCGCCCACACCAGCCATCTGCGCTCTGCCCTTTCATTCACGGCTCTTTTCCTGTGTCTTAGGGGAATGACGTCTTAGAGGAAGAAGATGCATCCCCCACCCAGGAAGACGGTAAAAGACCTGGCCCTTTGCCTCTCTTTCTTGAAATTTCTTCGTGGGGTGGTGGGCCTGGGGCAAAGTCGGCCGATCGGTGCTATCGTTTGAGCGCTTACTGTGTGCAGAACACTGTACTGAGCGCTTGGGAGAGGACGACAGAGTTAGTAGGCTCTGTGCCCGCCCTCAAGGAGCTGACAATCTAGCCGGGGAGGCAGCCGCATTAGGTACCTATAGGACGGGGAGTAATAAGAGTGTAGAACAAGAGGTGGAGGGGAAGGCGTTTAGGAGGTGCAGAAGATCTGAGGTTGGGGGTTATGGGGGGGGAGGGGGGCGTGGTCCTGGAGGGATTTGGATGCCTCCACAGTGGCATGGCTCTTGGAGAAAGGGGCTGGGATAATGAGGCATAGGAGAGGGCCCCAAGACAGTGGAACGTGGAGAGAAACGAGCAGCAATCAATGGATCAGTGGGATTTATTGAGTGCTTACCACGTGCAGAACCTGCAGCCTTGCAGGAAGTCCCCCAGCCACACCTCCCCCTCCCACCAGCTTCTCTGCCAAGCCCCCGAAAGGGCCTCAGGGCACTGAGCCGCAACAGAAATAGTTCAGTTCCTGCCACCATTTCTCGGGACCACCACCGTCTTTGGAGGCAGAGAGCACGCCCCTCCCCGTAGTGGGAGATGGGAGCTGGACTCGATGGCCTTTATCGACCCCCACCCCCCAAGTCCTGGCACTCAGAGGCGGCACTGGGGGGAACCAGAAGTCAGGAAGGCAGAACCACACTGGTTTCTATTTCCCAACGTCCCCCTGGCCAGCGCTGCCGGGTTTAGGGCCAATAGCTCTGCCCCGAGGGCCTGGTGAGGATGGTTCATCATTTTCTGCCAGGACAGGGAAACCAGAGGCGAACCTGAAAAGAAGGTGCTAAGAGGAAGAGGAAGGGAAGAAGGAAAAAGGGGAAGGGGAAGAGAAGTGGTGGGGATGGGATTTATGAAGCTGGCGCTATACGAAGCACCGTGCTAAGCTCTGGGATGGAAACCCGCCGCCCCGGAATCGAGCCGACGACACTCCATCTAAGCAGATATATCTCGTGAGGGAGGGTGGAGGTCGGGGGGCAAGATCGTGGCCCATTAAGGGTTCCAACTAGACCTCTGCAGCCTGGACTGGCCCCGGGTACCCCCTCCCGTCCATGTGCTTTTGCTTCAATCTTGGTCTTGGCTTGGGGATTTCAGTGGGTGTTGCATGCTGGCTCCTCCCTCCGCCCGCCGGCCCACCCTAAACCGCCTTAGGGACCACCTGCCCCTGAGCCTTGCTTGGGGAGAGGGCTGAGAGTCAGCTACTCTTGGAACTCAGGCTTCTCAGACCCCGACCCCCGTCCCCCCCGCCCAGTCATTGCTCTCGCTTGCTTGGGAAATCCTTTTCCCATCCGTTAAATTGGTCCCATCTAGAGGACAGGGCCTCCAGAACGTTTCCTGAGCCCAGACCGAAACCTGCTGCTTCCCCATGAGGAAAACCAGCATCCCTCTCAGTCAGTCCGTCAGCAGATCGGTCGTATTTATCGAGCCCCTGCTTGGTGCAGAGCACTGCGTTGAGGTCTTGGGAGAGTATAACAGAGTTAGGAGACAGATCCCTGCCCTCGAGGAGCTGACAGTCTACCGGGTGCAGAGCACTGGACTAAGCGCTTGGGAGAGGATGGTAGAGGAAGTACACCGTTCCTGCCCTCAAGGAGCTCGGTCTTCCGTGTGCGGAGCACTGTGCTGAGCGCTTTGGATAGGCGTCGGGGGTCTTTGCTGGAGCTCCCCTCAGTTCTCCTAACCCCTCTCGTCTGCCTTCTTGCCGCATATGTGCTGCCCCTAGGGTCCACTTAATCGTCTCTCTCAATACATATATCCTTTGGTACTTTTTTTTCCCCTTTTTGGTCTCCCTCCGGCAAGATCTAAAAGACAGTAGAGCGGAGAAAGGTCAAGCACCCCACCTCTCTAACTGCGTTAACTCCATTTCAGGCCAGAGGACAGGCTCATTCCTAAGTATGGAGTGTGACAATAACAATGCCATCGCCAGTGAGAAAGGTTTGGACAATAAGCTGGGCTCTGATGTCTGTGTACCCGGTGAGTGGCAGTTTACTGGACGTGAACTCGGTGGGAGAAAATGCCTCTTCTGTCTTCTCTCCCCCTTCTCCTCCCCCCCTCCCCCAACCCCACACCCCAGGGTCCCCGGGAAGAAGACGCGGGTAGTCCCGGGGTTTCTGGACACCAGTGGAAGGGACCCCGACGCTAGCAAAGGGCTCCCCCTATCTTCAGTCCGAGGGACTACGGTAGGCCAGGAGGGCGCCTCGTAATCAATCCATCAGTCAATAATCATTCGATCAGTGGTATTTATCGAACGCCTCCTCCGGGCCGAGCCACGTACCGAGCACTCGGGAGCGCAGCGTAGAACAGAGCTGGGAGTCGCCAGTGAGTACTGGTTGAATGTCTGCCGTGTGCAGAGCCCTGTGCTCAGCGCTTAGGTGAGCGTACTAGTTAGGAGGCATAGAGCTGGGTGGCGGGCAGGCACAGAGTAATTGCAGCGTGGAGGAAAATGAGAAGAAAGACTCTCCCACCCCCAGAGTCCCCACGTGGTCTTTCCTGCCGGTTGCACAGTTCCCCCAGGGGAGAGCTTGAAATGTAGATGGGGTCAGTTCTCCGATGCAGGAAGACCGGGTCCTAGGTGGGGCAGAAAACACCCTGCAGCAGCACGTAGGTTGGGCCGGACCCCACAGGCGGGCCCACCGCAGTCCCTTCCAGTCTCTTCCGGTTCCACACACGTGCCCGCCCTCGTCTCTCCCGACACCACCGATGGATTTCCAGTGGATGTTCCCTAATGCCCCAGTCAGCAGACGTTCCTCCGTAGGTAGAGGAAATGCACGTTCTGGGGGAACTGACCGGGATTTCAAGGCCAGCGCGTTGCTCAGTGATTGAGTTAACTATCTCAGGCTGTGGGATTGGCTCATGTCATCCCCTGTTGCTCTCTGAAGACTTGTAGTACTGATGATGATATTTACTGAGCGCTCACTGGGGGCAATAGGCTGTGGTAAGCAACTCTAACATCTGTCAACATAATTTCCTCCTCAGAAGGCTTTGTGTAGATATTCTTTTTTTATGGTATTTGTTAAGCACTATGTGCCAGGTACTGTATTAAGCACTGGGGTAGATACAAGGTGATCGGGTTGGACACAGTCCCTGTCCCACAGGGACAATCCCCATTTTACAGATGAGGTAACCGAAGCCCAGAGGAATTAAATGACTAGCCCAAGGTCACACAGAAGGCATACTGTGGAGCCGGGATTAGAACCCAGGTCCTCTGACTCTGAGGCCCGTGTTCTTTCCGCTAGGCCATGCTGCTTCTCAAGTCTGTTCAGTTTATTAAGTTGTCAGTATTTTTATGCTTGTCACTCCCTTGGGGTATAAAACTCCTTCCCAAGCGCTTAGGATCGTGCACCTGCCAGGTGGGCACTCAATAAATGCAGTTAATACTGTTATTTTTTGCTGTTAGCACTTAACCCAGTGCTCTGCACACAGTGAGCGCTCAATAAATACCACTGATTGAGTGTTACTACTGCTACTAAGCATCTGAGAGAGTACGAACCCCGAGTCAAGTTCCCTGCCCACAAGGAGCTTCCACCATAACCAGGGAGACAGACATAAAGGAAAAGAGGAATCGGCCGAAGTAGTCGTGTGACCCCCGGAGATAGCTGGCTCCCCGGTCCCTCCATCCTCCCCGACGAGATAAATCAATAAATTAGTTGCAGGTCGACCCTTTTCAGTCTTTTTTGGGTCCCCGGAGCCCTGTCGGAAAGGGCCCCGAAACCACTCACCAGAGCACAGCCCTGCTCCCGGGCTGTGGGCCAAAGCTTCCCATCCCTGGGGATTCTGGGAGCCGGGCATCGGAGGGCTTCCCCGAAGCGGCCCCTCTGCCCATGAGCTCCTTGCGCTCCATTAAAGGATTTCCCAAAACAAAGGTGTTTGGTAATCGGACAAAGCCCCAGGGAGACGTGCCCGCTTGCTGTGAGAAGGGAGACCACCCCCCACTAGAAAAAGGGAAGAATCAGAAAAAAGTTCCAACAGCTGCAAAGTCAGAGCTGAGAAAATCACCCAATCCCCCCCACCCCCTTGTCTCCCGATCTCTCTCTACCCCAGTCATCCCCATGTCCAGGGAGGCCAAGTGGAGTCGGTATCTCCTGCCCAACCCTTCTCTTCCCCTCCCCTAAACAGCCACTAAGGAAAGCTCAGCTGAGGGCGGAGCCCTAGACTGGCCCTCGCTGAGCCCCTCAGGGTCCCCCAGGCGCAACCCTTTGGCTCTATGCCAGCACCATCCCAGCGGCGGGCCATGCTCTGCCCCCCCTTTACGCAGGGTTGCTGGGACGGGCACAAATTTATTGACACTCTCTCATCGAGGCGGGGCTGGGGGCAGTGATTTTCAATTGGCTAGAGCCCAGTTGGGGCTCTGGGGCTGCACCCCAAAATCATATCCTGAAAGAAAATTGACTCTCGTCGGCCGGCACCGAGGGAGAGCCCCCAGCCTGCCCCGAGCGGCCTGGAGTCGGCAGGGAGCCATCCTTGGCTGGGGCTTCCTATGGGTCAGTAAATTTGTGAGGGCAGCCCCGGGGTGGCTGGCCTCTGGGAATCCCGTTGGGCTTCCGGCCGGGAGCAGGCAGAACATTCCCACATCTCCTCGGAGATGTGGCTTCTTCACGGTTACCAGAAAGCTTTCCCACCCCACAGCACTGGTGCAGCCTCCAGCTTTCTCCATCGCTTCGCCCCTCCCCGCCCCCCCCCCCCAGCCTTTCCTGCCCATCTGCACCCGGGTCACAGAGTTGCCACGGGGGGCTCACTGCCCCCCTGGCAAGGGGCTATGTCTCCTGGCTGGAACTAACGTGGGATACACCAAGTGATCTGCCAAGATCCCAGTGGGATTGAAAACCCAAGTCCAGCCAGGGGACTCCAGCTGCCCCAGGGAGGGGCCCAAGTCTGGGATCAAAGGTTTTAAGGAGGGAGATTGAGTGGAGGTCCGGTGGGGTGGGCGGAGGGGGGTTGGTGCCTCCGCTCAGGCCCGCCCCGACGGCTGGGAAGGCCCGGGGACGTTCTGGTCCGCAGCCCACCATCGGGAGGGTCGACAGCTCAAGAATCAGCGCCGTGGACCTGCGGAATGAGGAACGAAGCCACGGGGGCCCAGCAGGGGAGGCTGGGCGTCCATCTGATCGCTGGGCTGATGGCTTCACCAGGGGACCGCCCCCCCTCCCCGCTTGGCACACGCCCACTCTGCTTGGGTCCATCACCTGCCTTCGAGTGCTCATTGGGTTGGGGAAGGTGAGACACATGCAGATGGAGACGGAGGCACAGGCTTGCCTGCAGGTGACCTGCCCTTTTGGGTTCCTGTTTTGCTGGGGACCCAGCCACCTGAGGTTCTCCCAACCTCTCCATCCCCTAGGGGCCCGCCCAGCCCTCTCTGGAACAAACACATTGTAGATTTTCTTCCAAAGGGCCCAGGAGCGATAAAGGAGGAAAGAAGAGGTCATAGCTGGCCAAGGCCGTTGACCCCCTCCCCTCCCTAGCCCCCCACCCCTCTGAGCCCAGTATGATGTATCAACAGGGAGGCCTGGGCGACCAACATGAGCGTTTTTCTTGGCTACTCTTCTTTCTAGAGGAGCTGGTCAGAAACTGTCTCTTCTGCAGCCCCCAGTGACCTCGGGGGCGTTCAGGGACCCCATTGTCCTGAAGAGGGGGAGGGTGTTCCTCAGCTCCTCAGGTGTAGCATCTCAGGTGTGCTGTCTCAAGTGGGAATCCCCAAGAATTGTACCTTGGGTGAAACTCCCCAGGTGGGGTTCACTGCACCCAAAAACGAAACTGCCTCTCTAGAAATGAACCCCCAGCTTTGTGGAACCTCTGTCAGCCTCTCCGTCTGAGGAAAGCTTGAAATCCATCAGTGGTATTTGTCGAACGTTTTCAGTGTGCAGAGCACTGTACTAAATGATTGGGGGCATACAACAGAATTGGTAGGCACATCCCTTGCCCACAACGGGTTTACAGACTAGAGGGATAAAAAAAATACTGATTAGCATCAGCACAGGTATGAAAAGGGGGGGTTGCCCCTCTGACCTGCCAATCTAGGGTGGGATGAGGGTCCGGGGAGAGTAGTTTGAGGAGCTCAGAGCACCCCCACCTCCCACCCCCTTCCAGAATCACACTCCCCAATCTCAAAGTTCAATATGTTAAGGACATTGCGGAGGGGTGGGGGTGGGGGATTGGTAAAGAAACTTTAGTAAATTCAGAGATCAGACTCATTTCTCACGGCCAGTCTCAAAGCCAAAGATTCGGCCTGCAGCAGGCCCTCTGTGTGGTGCGATGAGGGGTGGGGAGGGGGTGTTACTGTTTGCTTTGTACATGCCTGGTGTCTTCTCTCTGGTTCACCTTTTGCTTCTGGTCTCTTTCCTCCCCCACCCCCACCCCCACCTGGAACAGCAGCGGTGCCGGAGTCCTGCCCTGTAAACATTGACGAATAGGTACGACTGCCACCTGGTCCCCGTCAAAGCAGGCACAGCCCTTCTGAGGGTTGGGGGGCTTGCCGGGCTGCCGCCCGTCACGATGGAGGGACCGTACCCCCTCTCCCCACCCCTGCCAGGGGCCGCTCCTCCAGACCCCACAGACGGGCCCTGCCTGCACAGCTTCCTGCGGAAGGTCCCGCATGGTGAAGGAGGCCGCGACAGGCTTGCTCCATGGAAATAATTGAGCTGGCGATTAAACACGTACTGCGTGCGGAGCACTGTACTGAGCGCTGGGGTAGATCCAAGGTCCCGGGTTCAGACACAAGCCCTGGCCCACGTGGGGCTCACCATGCAAGGGGGAGGAAGATCAGCCTCGGGCCTTTCCAGAAGGACCAGCCCTGACTGCAAGAAGCTTCTCCCTTCTCCTTCACCTTCTACTCCTCCTGCTGCTGCTGCTATTCCAGGGGTCCTAGCCAGAAGCAGGATTGTGCTTGCCAGGGGTCTGAGGGAATGAGTAACCTACGCCCAGAGGCTGGTTGGTTTGTGCCACAGTGGGATCTCACTGTAAGCTCACCTGGACCCCTGATGGGGGATAGTGGGCCACCTGGGTGGTGCCCCGTGGGTGCTAGGGCTTCTGGCCTGCAGGGAGGTGGGAGGGGCAGTGGGGAGACACCTGGTTCTGTCCAGTCTGCCCCCCAAGGATGGGCTTGGCATTGGAGGGAGACACCTAGACAAGCAGAGGCAGCTAATGTATTTTTCTTCTCCCCACTCCTCCCATCTCTCCTTCCTTTCCTCTTCCTTTCCCTTATCCCCCTTTCTCCCTCCTTCTCCCTCTTTATCCCCCTCCTTCCTCCCTCCCTCCCTCCTTGCACTATGCCAGCCCTGGGGGGAGACAGCAATGCCCTCCTGTCCGGGGTAGCAGAGGGGTGCGAAAGCGGTAGGTGGGCAGAGAACTGTGTGAGTGAGCCCTCCCAGTCTCCTCCTCCTCCTCTGCTACTAATCCTCCGCTTCCTCACCTTTCCAACTCCCTCTGCAAACAATGACACCTCGGCCCAAATTAGCATGCATTGCTCCCCCTGTTCCTTCCTGGCCGGCAGGCCGGAGCCTCCCTGCTAGCGGCGCTCCAGGGTGAGCGGAGACCATAAGGTATTAAGAGGAGGTGGGGGAAATTTAGCAAACACCCTGTGTTCTGCGGTGGTTTGCATTGGCGGAGGTCTTTCCCTGAGCTGATTGCTCTCCACCGCCAAGGTGGGGGTGTCCCCTCCCGCCATCCACCACCGTAGAGGCTCCGTGGCAGGGCAGCCTCACTTCTGCTCCACTGGCTGGCCAGGTGATAATAACTGGCGTTTCTTATGTGCTTACTACTTTCCAGGCACTGTACTAAATGCTGGGGTGGGTACAAGCGAATGGGGATGGACACAATCCTTGTCCCACATGGGGCTCACAGTCTTAATCCCCATTTTCCAGTGATATCGAGGTCACAGAGCATAACGTGGGGAGCCTGGGATTAGAATCCAGGTCCTTCTGACTCCTAGTGCTCTATCCACTAGGCCACACTGCTTTGTGGGTGATGCCCCTGACCCTCATTTTTCTCCCCTCCAGGATGCTGGCGGCCATTGCGGATGCCGTGGACCACAGGGACGCCCAGGGCCCTGCCCGCTGGCCCTCAGCCTGGTGGACCCTGTCACAGGCCCCTTGGGAGGGGCCCTGAGGCTGCCTCCTGGGTCCTAGGCTCTCTCCTCTGCCCTTCCTGACCCAGTGCTCTAGCTTCTTCCCAGGGTCTCCCCCGGACCCCACCTCTCTGGGGATCTCCTGGGACCACTTTTGATATTCCCCTATCTCGGGGCCCCAACTCCCCCCTCCCTGTTCCTAGCTTGGCCCAGATTGTGGAGTTGAACCCCTGGTGGTGAACCTCAGCCCTTTTAGGGGGCTCGGAGGTGGGGAGGGGGTTCTCATCCACCTCTCCCCTCTCCTCCCTGTCCTGGCAGGAGCAGGAACTGCTGGGGGCCTTCCTTGTTTCCGCTCCGATATTCTGTATTTCCCTCTGCCTGTAGGCCTCGCTCAGGCTCAAACTCCATCAGCTCTGCCCGGACTGGGGGTCCCGGGCCTCCGAACTCCCCGCCGGTTCCCAGAACTCCTCCAAAAGAGCAATGTGCAGTGAAACCTGGTCTTCCTGGAAGAGTAGAGGCTGGTGTCTCCTCACCTTTCTGCCGCTGGGGCCTGTGCGGGTGACTGGGGCTCCATCTTGGGGGTAGGGAACACTGGCCACCTCCCACCAGAATTCCGGAAAAAAGGCTTGGCACAAAACCGACAGGAAAAGCATTGATTCCTGCCAGGAGGCGGTTCCTAGCGTGCTCTTGGGTTTCTGCTTCCTTGACTTGTTGGTCGGGGTTATGATAAGGGGATTCCTAGGGCCTGTGAGCAGGGTAACCGGAGCTGAGCTTCAGCGTGTGCTTAGCTGTGCAGGAGGGTTTCTGTGCCCCCCAAAAGCTATGACGACTCTCAGGCTAAGGGGGGCTGTGCCCCCGAGAATGGTACATTTTCACCGTTACTTGCAGATAGTCCCTCTGCCTTGTGTTTCTGGAAGCCCAGGGCCCAGAAGCAACTGGTTATAGGTTCTCTGCAGGCACAGCCTGAGGGAGAGCTCCCAGCTGGATTTCCCCTTGATCTTCCAACATCCTCCCCCTCACCCCCTGGCGTCCAGGTCTCCCCCACCCTCCAAAGCTCCTCGAGTGGTGTGAGATATAGCCAAGCAATAATGTGGGCCTGGTCTCCAGCCCCTGCGGGCAGCAGTGAGTGTAAAGCGGGACACCCCCATTCGCCCCCCAGCCCCCACCATCAGCTTTCAGAAGGAAAGGGGGCCAGAGACAGAGCTAAAGGAGGTCAAAGCTCCCCCTCCCACCCCCAGCCAAGGCTGGTTGTCGTTTTAAGTTGTCGGGTTTACCTCCGTGTCAGCAGGAGGATTTAGGGAAGGAAAACAGGGCCTTGCTAGCAAGCCCATAATGACCTAGCCTCGGTTCAGAGTCCCAACTCCACTTCCTCCACATACATAGGCGCACGCACCCTGGGATAACTGGATAGGTGGATGCTTGTTGCTCAAAGAGTTACTGTTTCCCCGGCTCTTTTCTGACCCATTGGAGTTGGAGGAACATCCTGTCTTGCAGGGCTCCCCAGCAGTGTTTCTGTCCTAATACTATTATTGTCATTATATTTGTTAAGCGCTTACTATGTGCCAAGCTCTGTTCTAAGCGCTGGGGTAGATACAATGTAATGAGGATGGACACAGTCCCCATTCCACATGGGAGATGAAGCCAAGGATCAACTGCCCTCCCACCAACCAATAGTGGGTTATCTTACTACCTACTGTATGCAAGGGACACTGTGCTGAGCCCTGGGAGGGTAAAAACAGAGAAGACGCGATCCTTGCTTTCAACCAAGCAGCTTTGAAAGTTAATCTCCCCCAACAACAAAGGCCATTTGGATCCCTCCTGGCCCCTTAAGTTACAAGTGTACAGAGTGTCTGAGACAGAAGGGGAAGCTGGGGCAGGGGGTGGGTAGCCTGAAAGCCCCCCCCCACCTCCACAGAGGGAGTTAGGGGTGAGGCCCGAAGACCAGCGTTGGCTTCGGACAAGGGGTGGAGTGGGGTCTTACTTGAGCTCTGGACCTGCAGCTCCTGCACCCACCAGGGCATTTTCCCATAAATGTGAAAAATGCCAGAACTAAGACCGCCCCATTATCCCGTCTCTGATTGGCACCGGAGCGGGCTTGGAAGGGGCAGCGGCTGCCCTCTCATCAGGCCTCTGTGGGACTTGCACTCTCCCAAGCTCTTAGTACAGTGTTCCGCACACGGAAAGCGCTTAGTAAATAGGATTGATGGGTTGATATGATTGATATGACTGTGTTGGGGTGTATCCGCAGAACAGTTTAGCACCTCCTTCCCCTCCCTCCTGTTTTCTAGCTGGGGCACGAGCCAGAGCCGAGTAGCAGCCTCTCACCCCGCCGAGGTCAGTGCCCTGGGGTGGGAGAAGGGGCATTTTGTGTGGAGATTCACAAACCATCATGCGTGCACATGTGTTTTGTGCACTCCTTCCTCTCCCCTCCTCCTCACACCCAGGCACGCTGGACCGGCAACAGCAACGATGCAATATTTATAGATTTGCTGCATGATTCCACAAATGAATAAAACTGTTTACAAGGGAAGAGTGTGTCCAACGCGTTTCTGTGCTCCACGCCACCCCCTCCACCGATGGCTCCTCCCTCAGCAGCTTCTAGGGAGGGGAGTTTGCGGTAGAGACGAGGGAGAGAAGGGGTTGTTTTGGAGGGGGATGGAAAGTGTGGGCATCGAACTGGGCGGGTCAGCCCTGGCCCCCTGCAACTGTTTGGTAAAATGGCATCCTGAGCTGGTGAGAGCTGACTTGGCCAGTTGAGGCCCCGCTGGTGGGGACCCTCCCCTCCCAGGGTCAAGCTCCTGCTTTTGCTCCAAAATGGGCTAAACCCACGTAGCGGAGGCTCGGGAATAAAGCAGCAGCCAGGGGCTGTCGGGTGAGGAAGACGGAGGAGAGGAGCTGCCTATGGAGTCCCTCGGGTATTGCCTTATCCGGCAGCTAGGAAGTCCAGGCCGGGAAGGGAAAAGGGTGGTGGACAGCTGTCTGGCCACCCTGTCCTTGTGTAATGTAAGTTGGTTATGGGCGGGGAACGTGTCAGTTTATTGTTAGACTGTTCTCTTCCAAGTTCTTAGTCCTGTGCTCTGCACACAGTAAGCGCTCAATAAATGTGACTGATTGACTGTACTCTCTCAAGCGTTTAGTCCAGTGTTCTGCCCCCAGTATGTGTTCAATTAATACAATTGATTGATTGATGATGGATTGATCAATAGCGTTGATTGACTGAAGTTCGACGGGAGCCGCGGGCAGTGGTTGCAGGTGGCATCGTTGAGTCGTGCGGGCTGAGAGCCGGGGCACGGAAGGCCCTGCCCTCCACCCCGCCCCGGGAATAATGATAATAATAACTGTGGTATTTGTCAAGCACATACTATGTGCCAGGCACTGTACCAAGCGCTGGGTGGACGCAGGCCAATCGGGTTGGACGGTCTCCATCCCAGGTGGGGCTCAGAGTCCCATTGTACAGATGAGGCAACCGAGGCCCAGAGAAGTGAAGCGACTGGCCCCAGGCCCCACAGCAGACAGGTGGCGGAGTGTGGGGATTGGAACCCACGACCTTCTAATAATAATAATAATGTTGGTGTCTGTTAAGTGCTTACTATGTGCAAAGCACTGTTCTAAGCGCTGGGGGGTTACAAGGTGATCAGGTGGTCCCTCATGGGGCTCCCGGTCTTCATCCCCATTTTACATTCGAGGTCACTGAGGCCCAGAGAAGTGAAGCGACTGGCCCCAGGCCTCACAGCAGACAGGTGGCGGAGTGGGGTGATTGGAACCCACGACCTTCTAATAATAATAATAATCATGTTGGTATCTGTTAAGCGCTTACTATGTGCAAAGCACCGTTCTAAGCGCTGGGGGCTAGAAGGTGATCGGGTGGTCCCTCATGGGGCTCCCGGTCTTCATCCCCATTTTACAGACGAGGTCACTGAGGCCCAGAGAAGGGAAGCGACTGGCCCACAGTCAGTCACCCGGCTGACGAGTGGCGGCGCCGGGATTGGAACCCAGGCCCGAGCTCTTTCCACCGTGCCACGCGGCTTCTCCGAAAGGCATCCGGGGGGGGGAGGGCGTCGGGGCGGCCGTTGGGGCGTCGGGGCGGGGTCGCCCGGCGGCCTCGGGGCGAGCGCGGGCCTCCAACCCGCCGCGCGGGGCCCCGGGAGCTCGGAGCGGGAAACGGGCACGGGGGGGGAGGGAGGCAGGGAGGGCGGGCACGGGGGATGCGCAGCCCGTTCGCGCGGCCCGGAGGGGCAAGCGCCCGCCGTCGCCATGGAGACGCGCGGGCCAATGGCGGCGGGGGAAGCTGTTTATGGGGGCGGGGCGTCGCCGTGGCAACGAGAGAAGCCTTTCGGAGCGGCTACTTATTGCCCGGGCCGGGGCGGCGGGGGCTCAGAGCGGCGCCGCCGGGCGGGGGAGAGGGGCGCGGGGCCGGGGCCGGGGCCGGGGCCGGGCCGGGGGCCGCCGGCGGGGGGCCGGACGGGGGGAAGGCGGGCGGGCGGGCAGGCGGGCGGGCCGGCCGCTCCTTCCAGAAGGTTCCTCCGGCGGGGACAGGTAAGGGCGGCCGGGCGGAGGGAGGGACGGGGGCTCGGCCCGGCGCCCCCCAAGTCGAATCCCCCTCCCCTCTGACCCCCATCTCCAACCCTCCCTCTGCCCATCGCCCACCCCCCAGGGAGGGAGTCAGATACCGGGCCCGGGGGAGAGGAGACAGCTCCCCCATCCTGGGGCATTGGGGGGCGGGACCGTCCCTCTTCTCCCTCTCCATCCCCCCCGCCCTTGGCCCCTTCGCCCCAGTCCTCCGGGGGAGGGGGCTCGTTCAAACCCGGCTTGGCCCTCACGGTCCCCCCCCGGTCCCCCTTCCCCCCAACAGCTGGCTCAACCGGGGCCTGCCCACAGCCACCTCGGGGGCCGCAGGATGAAGCCGGGGGCCCGGGAGGGCCCGTGACCGCAGCCCCGGGAGCCGCCCGACCGCAGAACGAGGACCCCGGTGCCCCCCCCGACCCTCCCACCCCCAACCCCGGGCCGGGGTGTAACCCGGCCATGGCCGAGTGCTGGCTGCAACTCTCCGGAGCGGGCTCGGCGGAGGAGCCCGGCGCCCTGGACGACAGTCTGACCAGCCTGCAGTGGCTGCAGGAGTTCTCCATCCTCAACGCCAAGGCCCCGGCCCTGCCCCCCTCGGCCGACCCCCACGGCTACCACCACGTGCCCGGCTCGGCGGCCCCCGGCTCCCCGCTGGCCGCCGACCCCGCCTGCCTGGGCCAGCCGCACACCCCCGGCAAGCCCACGGCGTCCTGCACGTCGCGGAGCTCGCCCCCGGGCCTGCAGGGCCCACCCCCGGGCGACGTGGACTACGCCACCAACCCCCACGTGAAGCCGCCCTACTCCTACGCCACGCTCATCTGCATGGCCATGCAGGCCAGCAAGGCCTCCAAGATCACCCTGTCCGCCATCTACAAGTGGATCACCGACAACTTCTGCTACTTCCGACACGCCGACCCCACCTGGCAGGTAGGCGACGTGACCCCGGGGCGGCCTTGACCCCGTCCCCAGATTCCCGTCCCGTCCCCGGGCCGGCCCCGGTGCCCTTCCACCGGGAGGAGGGAGGGAAGCCGTGGGGGAGCAGAGGGGGAAACTGAGGCCCAGGGAGGAACCTTCCCCGAGGTCGGCGAGAGGCGAGGCCGCGGCCCGGGACCCAGACCCCCGAGAGGCCGGAGACCCAGCGGGGTCGCCGGCCGTCGGGCCGCCGTCGTGAGCCCGGCCACCTGCGCGGGAGGGCCGGGGGAAACGACTCCTTGTGGGCGCGAGGGTGCGCGAGGCCTTCCCGCAGCAGGCCTCCCCATCCCCCCCCATCCCACCGGCGCCCCTCCCTGGGGGGCAATCAGTGGCTCAGCTCTCCTGCCCCGGGAGCTTTCCTGCAGTAGTTTTCTCTCTCTCTTTCTCCCACTCTGTCTCTCTCTCCCCACCTTCGCCCGACTCCCGCAGGTCGGGCCCTGCCACAGTCGAAGCGCTTTCCGTGGGGCCGGGGTGGGGAGGGATCCGGACACTCGGGGAGAGGGAACTAGCCCCAGGTCAGGGCTCCCCCAGGCCAGGCCCACACGGGCAGCCGCAGGGACCCCGGTTTCCGGGAAAAAACCCTGTCTTCAGAGCTAGAAGAGGGCAGAAACCGGACCCCGAGATTCATCGAGAGCTTCAGCCGACGGGGAGAAGGGGACGAGGTGTGGGCCAGTCACGGGTTTAACCCGTGCCCCCCATCTCCACCTGGAGGCCATCCCCCCCTCAATTCCTTCCCGAGCACTGGAAGCCGAGGGCCAGGGTGGACCTGGAAGAGCTGGGTCTCTGGCCGGGGGCCGGGAAGCTACGGAGGGAGGAAAGGGGAGGGGGGCGGTCAGATGCTCCTGCGGCCGCAGCGCGGATGGCTGAGCAGACAGATATCCCGGCAACCGGGAACAAAAGCCCCCAGCGGCTCGCCCCGGCCCCCGGCGGCCTACAGCCCGGTGGTCCGGCCCCTCGTGATAACAACTGTGGTATTTAAGTGGTCGCTAGGGGCCGAGAGCTGTGCTAAACGCTGGGGTAGATACGAGATAATCAAGTCGGACAGAGTCCCCGTCCCACATGGGGGCTCAGGGATTAAGTAGGCAGGAGAGCAGGTATCGAAGCCCTGTCTTTCAGATGAGGAAACTAAGGCAAGGAAAAGTTAAGTGATTCACCCAAGGTCATACATTTGGCAGAGCTGGGATGAGAACCCAGGTCCTCTGGCTCCCAGCCCCGGGCGCTAGGCTGTGCCGCTTCCCCAGAAGACCCCGGTCTGGGCCCCGGTACTCCATCCCGCCATCCAGGGCCGCGCCAACCCCAGCCGTTCTCTCCCTCCCAGAACTCCATCCGTCACAACCTGTCGCTCAACAAGTGTTTCATCAAAGTGCCGCGGGAGAAGGACGAGCCCGGCAAGGGCGGGTTCTGGCGCATCGATCCTCAGTACGCCGAGCGTCTGCTGAGCGGTGCGTTCAAGAAGCGCCGGCTGCCGCCTGTGCACGTCCACCCGGCTTTCGCGCGGCCGGCCCAGCCCGGGCCCGGCGGGGCCTTGGCCGTCAACCCCGAGGCCCAGCAGCTGCTGCGGGAGTTTGAGGAGGCCACCGGCGAGGCGGGCTGGGGCCCCGGTGAGGGCCGGCCCGGCCACAAGCGCAAGCAGCCCCTGCCCAAGCGGGTGGCCAAGGTCCCCCGCCCGGCCGGTGTCCCCACCCCGCTGGGCCCCGAGGAGCCCGAGGAGCCGGCCGGCCTGGGCCCGCTCAAGGGCGATTTTGACTGGGAGGCCATCTTCGACGCCACCCCGCTGAACGGCGACTTCGGTGCCCTCGAGACCCTGGAGCTGAGCCCGCCGGGCAGCCCGGCCCCCCGCGACGTGGACTTGACCGTTCACGGCCGCCACATCGACTGCCCCACCACCTGGGGCCCCACGGTCGGGCCGGCCCCCGACCCCCTGGACTTCGACGAGACCTTCTTGGCCACCTCCTTCCTGCAGCACCCCTGGGACGAGAGCCGGGGCGGCGGATGCCTGCCCCCCGAGCCCCTGTTCGAGGTCGGAGAAGCCGCGCTGGCCGCAGAACTGCATGACTGGGCCACCGTGGGGGCCTTCTTGTGAAGGCCGGGCCGGGCGTCCCCGGCCGGCCGGTCCTCCCCTCCCTCACCTCGCAGCTGGCCACACACACACCCCGTGGAGAGGACCAGTCCGGACCAGACCGAGGGCATGCCCGAGCCCCCCGCCACGGGCCCGGCGTCCCCGGTTGGGGCCGGCCAGAGGATCGGAGCTCAGGAGACCCGAGGGGACCCCTTCCCCAGACCTGGGGTCCCCCATGGGGTTGCGAGGCCTGAGCCCTCCCCTCCCCGGAAGGAGGACCTCCGAACTGTAGCCAGCGGGGCACGTCCATCCTGAGGTGGGAAGGGTCCCGATCCGGACTGGTAGTGGGAAACTAGCGCTCTTCCTGGGCACCCCTCCCAGCCTCTCCCCGAGCCCTCCCACCTCCATCCCCCCGCCCCCTCCCCTCTCTGCCCCGCCTCTCGTCTCTTCCTCTCTTGCCTCATTCCCCGAGCTGCTGTTGAGGGAAGTGCCCAGGTACAACAGGCGCTAATTAGATGGCAACAAAGTAAACCCGGTGGGACTTCCTGGAGGCAGGTAGAGGTGAGGAGGGATGGAGCTAGGGGGCGGGGAGAGGATGGTCTGAGGATGGCTCAGCGGGGGAGGGGGGTCAGCAAGAGCCAGAGTGACCTCTCCCTTCCGGCCGGGGGCTTCTCCCTGGGGTAGGTGGGGAAAGACAGGCCCGCAACGCTGGCCTCCAAAAGGCCAGGGGAGGAGACAGCAGAGAGGGGTGTGAGGGGCTGGAGGTGGGTCAGGGAGCAGATTTAAATAAAGTAGGTAGCCGTAGGTAGGTAGCCTTAGGTCAGTAGCTGTAGCCAAAGCTGGGAGAGAGTAGTAAGTGGTTAACCAAGGTGCCCCGCGCCCCCCCACCCCCCATGACTAAACAGCTTTCTGGGGTGCTGGGAGCCAGAGGGAGGAGGAGTTGGGAAAAGGGGATCGTGACCTCCCGAGGTGGGTGGGGAGGGGGCCCACCAGCCTGGACAACCCCCCAGCTCCAGGGAAACTGCACCCTCACCTTCTTCTGTAGCAATTTAATCTTTTTCATGGCAAGTTATTTCCAATAAAAGAGCTGAAAATTGTGTGTCCCTCCTCTCTGGTTGCAGGACCGGAGGGAAGAAGCGGTGTCCTGCCCTCCTGCTGCCCCCACCCCTTCTCCATCAAGCCCCCCATTTCAGAGATAACCCCCCCCACACACACACACAGGGAACAGGATCCCAGAGGGAAGGAGAAACCTCCCAGGACTCAGTGCTTCTCCCTTTAGGAAAAGTGGATTCCCACCACCACCACACACACACATATACACCCCTTGAGTGAACCCAGGCCAGCTCCTCAGGGGACCCCAGGCCCCTAGGGGCTTGTTAGGTGGTGCCCATTGGGGGAAGGGGGGAAGGAGGGAAGGGGTCCCCATTGGGAGAAGGGACTCAGGCCCGAGGGGATGGTGGGAGAAGAGCCTGACCCTGGTCCCCATGCCCCGGGGAGGGGCTCCCAGCCCAGTGTCAGCATCGGTGTAAGAGGGAGAAGACCTTAACCTCTTCTTCCCTCCACACCCGTGGAAGGGGTTGGCAGGGCTGGGCGGCAAAGAATAGCCAGCCTGGCCCAGGTTGCGGTTCTGCACAAAGCGTTGTGTTTGCCGGAGGACCGGTCCACCCCCACAAGGGCTGGCCTGCCCGGACTTGCCCGGCTGGCCCGGCCCCGCCCCGTCCTCATAGCTGCCATGGGGATGGGGGAGCAACCTCCAGGCCAAGCCCTTCCTGCTGCTCCCTGCCCCGGCCCCAGGCCCACCCTCTTCACTTTCCCCTGTGCCAGCCAGATTGCCCAACTTCCTCCAGGACAACCCCCCACCCCAAACCCACGCCATGTCAGGCTCCGGCCATGGACCTATTGGAGAAACTGAGGTACAGAGGGGTTTGGTTTGTTTTTTTTGTTTGATTTTTTTCGTGGTACTTGTTACGCACTTAGCAGCGTGGCGCAGTGGAAAGAGCATGGGCTTTGGAGTCAGGGCTCATGAGTTCGGATCCCAGCTCTGCCACTTGTCAGCTGTGTGACTGTGGGCAAGTCACTTAACTTCTCTGTGCCTCAGTTCCCTCATCTATAAAATGGGGATTAAGACTGTGAGCCCCACGTGGGACAACCTGATTCCCCTGTGTCTACCCCAGCGCTTAGAACAGTGCTCTGCACATAGTAAGCGCTTAACAAATACCAACATTATTATTATTATTAACCACTGGACCAAGTGCTGGGATAGATACAAGATCATCAAGTTGGACACAGTCCCCATTCCACATGGGACTCACAGTCCAAGTAGGAGAGAGTAAGATTTCATCCACTTTGCAAATGAGGTAACCTAGACACAAAGAAGCGAAGTGACTCGCCCAAGGTCATACCGCAGACAAGTGGCAGAGCTGGGATTAGGACACCAGAACCTCTGACCCCAGGCTCACACTCCTTCCACCAGGCCAAGCTGCTTCCCCTCAGCAACGGACGGACGTGCCTCATCTCGGTGCTGTGACTGCAGGCAGCGGTAATGGTATTTATTGTCTTCCTCCACCTCTCACCCACCCACCCTGGAGACCCTGTGTGGAGGACTGGTTTCAGCACTTAGAACAGTGTCTGCCATGTAGTAAGAGCTTATCAAATACCATTTTAAAAAAATTTAATGCTGAGGACTTGGGCGGTGCTGCCACTTGCACTCTTTCGTCCCTGCATGACATGTTTCTGCCGAGGCCACCCTAGTGCCACGAGTGAGCGGGTGGGCAGGGGGCATCCTCATCCCTGATGGCCCAAACCCTGATCTCCGATGCCCAGAGCTGTGCTCTTTCCCCTGGACTCACACAGCAGGAATAAAGTCTACACACACACTGTGTCACACACGTGAATACCGAGTTGTGGGGAGAAAACGTGTCTACCAACTTGCTCTCCCAAGTGCTTAGCACACAATGAGCACTCAATAAATACAACTGATGATTCACACTCAGAAACAAAACACACAGGTGCCCAACCATGCTGAAGCAGACACACACACAATCAATCAGTGGCATTTATTGCGCACTACTGTGTGCAGAGCACTGTACTAAGCACTTGGGAGAGTACAATACAACAGAGTCGGTTGTTCCGTTCCCTGCCTACAATGAGCTTACAGTCTACACGTGCGGGGACTCCCAGAGACATAGGCACATGCATGCATACACAGGGACAGGCACGTGCACACAAAGGCCACAGCACATGTGCCCACACAGAGTGGCACACACGGACCCTTTTTCTCTCTCTGCCCTTTATTTTCTCCTGTTCACTCTGGCTCCGTGCCAGTCTGCTGGGGCTGCCGCTTTCACTTGCTAATTATTCCAAATATTTCAAATCTCTACCCGGAGTGCACAGATGGGCGGAGTTGGGGGGGGTGTGGAGGGGTGGGCTCTAATAGTATGCACGGGCCTGGCCGTTAGGAATGTGGCCACGCCCCCCATGGTTTAAACCCCTCCCCTCCAGTCCCTCCCCATCACCTTCCTGCCTCACCCTCGCCCCCTCCAGCCTCATCCCAAACTGAAAATCATCGCGTTTTAGTGGAAAGAGCACGGGCTTGGGATTCAGAGGTTGTGGGCTCTAATCCCCGCTCTGCCACTTGTCTGCTCTGTGACCTTGCGCAAGCCACTTCACTTCCCCATACCTCATCTGGAAAATGGGGATTAAAACTGTGAGCCCCACGTGGGAAATCTGTATCTGCCCCAGCGCTTAGAACAGTGCTTGGAACATAGTAAGTGCTTAACAAATACCATAACAATAATAAACCCCCCACTCTTGGCCCAGCGAAAAGGTCAGGCCCCGGGTAGATTTGCAGGAGCGTTTTCCCCTGCACCCCTGCACCCCAGCTAGAAGATGAATTGCCCAATTCTGCACCCCCTCTACGTATAACCCACCCAAATCTCCGGTTCCCTCACACTCAACAGAGTTCCTCCCCCCCGGCCCCAGCCAGGCCACCCACCCACCCAGCCAATCAATCAATAATATTCATTGAGCACTTATTCTATGTCGGACATTACTTTGGGATCAGGAGAGAGTACATTAGCCTAAATAGAAAGGAACCTTTCCCTGGAGGGCCCGACAGTATAGCAGGGGAGACGGACGTGAAAATAACTGACTTTTCCTGATTTGGTGAGGTGAAGCTGAGCCCCCCACCCAGGATCATTCCTCCTCCTTCCCCACACTGGCAAATGCCCCTCCCACCCCTTTGCCCTGCTTTCTCTTTTAATCAGTCAGTCAATCGTATTTATTGAGCCCTTAATGTGTGCCGAGCACCTGAGAGAGGACAACAGTATAACAGACACATTCCCTGCCCATAAGGAGCTTACAGTCTGGAGGGGGAGACAGACATTAATACAAATAAATAAATAAATTACGGGTATGTACCTAAGTGCTATGGGGCTGGGAGGGGGGATGAATAAAGGGAGCAAGCCAGGGTGACGCAGAAGGGAGTGGAAGAAATGTCAGTCTCCCCCTCTAGACTGTCAGCTCCTTGTGGGCAGGTAGCATGTCTGCCAACTCGGTTGTATTTTCCTCTCCCAAGTGCTTAGTTCAATCCTCTGCACATGGTAAACACTCGATAAATGTGATTGATTGATTCTCTTGCCCCCAAGCTGGGGTGAGTTGAGGCAGGGTCTGACAGGAGGTGGAGGGCGAAGGGTGGAAGCAGAGGTCTCGTAGCTGAGAGGAGGGATCTGTAAACACTGTAAACTCACTGTGGACTGGGAAAGTGTCTGCTAACTATTGTAAAGTACTCTCCCAAGCACTTAATTCAGTGCTCCACAAGCGATCAATCTATGGTATTTATTGAGAGCTTACTATATGCAGAGCGCTATACTAAACTCTCAGCAGAAGACAATACAACCTAGTAAGTGCTGGATAAATACCATCGATTGATTGATCGATAGATTAATCTGGCCCACTGCGGTGGCAGGGGAGCAGGGGCCCAGGGGCCACCCGAGCTCAGCCCTGCTGGAGGAGGGGCATCCACAGTGGGCATCCGTGGAGCAGGGCCACTTTTGGGAAGGGGCTTCCAGGGAAGGGCCCCCTAGACTTGAGGGTTTGGCGGGGAGGGTGGGGAAATCCAGCCAGATCCTGGGCGGGTCTTTGATTTCTCTACCTGCCCCAGATGTCCTGGAGGCAAACAGGTGTGGGCAGGCCCAGGCTTGCCAGGGAGCAGGTGGGGGGTGACGGGGGCATCGTTCTGACATTGTGGGTGCCGGCAACCCGGGGGCCCGAACGCATTCCTGACCGGGTCGGGAAGGAGGGGCTGGAGAACCGATACGGATCCCTGCCCGGCCCTGGCTTGTGGGGGTGGGGAAGGGGGGGAACAGAGAGACTCCAGAGTCAATGGCTGGTGACCGGGGAAGATAGGCCCAAGGGGCTGGGGATGGCCCGGGGAAGAAGAGAGACCCTCGGCTGCTTCATATGGCCCCCCTGCCAGGTGATAAAGGCCACCCAGGTGGGGGCCAAAGTATGGACGGGTCACAGGACCGAGGGTCGGGGGATGCTGAAATTCCCAGGGAGAGACAGTTGGACACCACGGACACCCAGGAAATTTCAAGCTAGGCGTCCGGCCTTGCCTCCTCTGCAGCGGGGAGGCCAGGGGAGTGGGCACACATTAACCAGGAGGAATGCAGCTCGGAGCAAAGGTCACTGCTGCCAGGGGCACCAGCCTGCTCCCCCCTCTCCAGGCCAGACCTCATCTCCTCAGTCAGGTCAGAGGGCCCAGAGGAGGGGCCACCGGGCCCACCCTCTCTGCCAGCCCAGCCAGCCGCCCCACACAACCGGGGGGACCCTCCTCAATTCCGGAGCCCCACATCTGCCCCAGAGAACAGCTGCCGCCGCAGCCTCGAACACGTGATCAGGATGGGGACTGATAGGAGAGGGGCAGGAGTGGGATAGGAGATGGACAAGAGGAGGTCAGGGTGGGGAGGAGAAGGGCAGGAGTGGAGCAGGGTGGGGCGGGGGCATTAGCTCTGGAGGTGGGGTGGGGGTTGGATGAAGAGAAGCAGTGTTGCCTAGTGGATAGAGCACAAGCCTGAGCTCTAATCCCAGCTCCTCCACATATCTGCTGTGTGACCTTAGGCAAGTTACTTAACTTCTCTGTGCCTCAGTTACCTCTCCTGTAAAATGAGGATTAAGACTGTGAGCCCCCATGTGGGACAGGGACTGTGTCCAAACTGATTAACTTGCAACTACTCCAGCGCTTAATAGAGTGCCCGGTACATAGTAAGCGCTTAATGAATACCATTAAAAAAAGAGAGGCCTTTCCCCTGCTCCCCCAAAGCTGTGTCACTCTTGGAGGGGAGAGTTTGGGGGTCGGGGTCCCTGAGGGAAGGGAGGGTCCCACTAATTTTATGCTAATCCAGGCTCCTTCAGTTTCTATTGTCTTGCTTTTGGAGGATCAGGATGTAGCTGAATTCCTCCTCTGTCCCCACCAAGCTCCTCCCCAACTCCAGCCCCTCTCCCAACTCTCCTACAGCTCTCCAGACCCAGCTCTCTTTCTGCTCCCCCCCCCCCCCCCCCGCCCACAGTGTGTTCAGGATTGATAGCTCTTCTCCCCACAAGGCAGGGAGAAATAAGGGGAAGTGGTCTCAAACTGTGGAAAGGGAAAATTGGGGGGGGGAATAGGAAAAAACTCTTGGCTTTCCAGCTCTCCCCACTTGGCCCCACCCCTTTTTACCCCCCCTCCCCATGTCCTGGGGGACCAAACCAACTGAGTCTTGATTCAGAAGTTTGGGGGCTCCTGGGGGAGCCTGCCAGGATTTTTCAGAGGAGAGGAGCTGTGAATTTGGGGAAGAACCAGAGGAGACGGAAAGAACTGGATGGGGTGGGGGGGGTCTGAGGAACGACTGGGGAAGATTAAGAGGAACGGTGGAGCCTGAGGGAAGATTGGGGAAGCTGGAGAGGAGTGGAGGGTGCTGGGGGAGGACCCGGGGAGCTAGAGAGAAGCTGGGATCTCTGAGCCAGTCCTCCCAGGGCTAGTAGCTCCCTGCCCCGCCACCCCTCGCCCCCACCCCAAAAGATGGGGCTGGAAGACCTCACGGGGACTGAACACGCCTTTGCTGACTGGGAAGTGGCAGTCACACATGGTATGCGCTCCTCATGTGGGCTCCTCACCATGTGGATGGTGCCGTTCGGGACCTTTTCCCAAACCTGGAGCACTTCCATGGAGGGCCTCCTGACCCTCTCACTTGCTCCAGAGCCACTGCGCCTCCTCCCAAGTCTCCGGGGAACGCGGATGCCGCTTCCGAGCTGTGGAACTCGACAGCGGGCACGGAAGCAGAGGGAAGTTGGGAACTGAGAGTAAAAGCCCCACACATAGAGGTTCTCGGTGCCGGGGCCACACCAGACAAAGTGTTGACCAGTGGGAAACCAGACAAATGGCCAATTTAGGAATGAAGGGCTCCTCCTTCTTCTGTCCGATGAGGGGTGTCACCAGGCCCCATCCCCTAAGGTCTGAGGTACCAGAGGTCCATCATTGGTTGCCGCCGTCTCCTTGTAGACAACAGCTCGGCTCGGCTCAGCTGTCCCTGGCTCGAGGCTCTGCGAGGACTCTTGCAAACAACCAAGAGAGAAGAGAGAGCCAAACGCCGGAGTAAGACCAGACAGTGTCCTCGGCAAAGGGCAGCTCCCCGCCGGCGGCTGCATTCCTCGTTGCCAGGAGGCTGTGGGACCGAAAATGTAGCCAGTGCCAGGAGCGTGACGTCACCGTCCGTCTGTCCGGGGGGCCGCCCTGGATGGGCCCTGGCCACCCGCCTCCCACCTCAATCTTCTATTTGGGGGGAACAATAGCCCTGGCCTTGGCTGGATGGGGGTGGGAGGGTCAGTGTGTGGGTGCTTACGCATGAATGTGTTTGACCGTGTGTGGGGGATGTGCTAGCAGGCGAGTGCTTCAGGAGTGTGGACATATGTGAGTGTGTGTATGAGTTGGTGCACCAATGTCACTGTGTGTGTGTGTGTATTCAGGAAACACAGAAGGGAGCAAAAGGAAGGGTTTTTAAGGCGATTAACCACTGAAGCAAAGATGTTTTCATCTAGTCCGGCAGTCGGGGGTCCCCGGGAGCTTTTCCTTCCCCATCTCTCCTTCTTCCCTTTCTCCTCTCCGTCTCTATTTTTGCATCTCTCATCCTCGGTCTCCTCCTTGGCTTCTCACTCCCTCTCCACCCTCCCTCCCAGTCCCTGGAGCCTCTCTCCTGGAGTTAACCCCCGTGGAGCCAGCCGGAGGTTTAGGCCGGAGCTTTAGGCCGGAGCTGGGTGACCTCTATTGGCCAACAACTCCTTGGCTCCTTGGTAGCCGCTCAGTTGAGTGGGGAGCCGGTTGTGGGTGTTCCCCCATAATGATCTTCTCTTTCGTCCCAAACAAGATGGGTCTAGTTTGTTTCCGAACGGAAAGGAGAGGGTGTAAACTCCATTAGATTGTAAACTCAATCAGTGGTATTTTTTGAATGCCTACCGGTTGCAGAACACTGTACTAAGCATTTAGGAGAGTAAAATACAACAGAGTTGGTAGACAGGATCCCTGCCCGCAAAGAGCTTACGGTCTAAAGAGGAGCTGAAACATCTTGGAAGCAGGACTTCATTGCGTTCTCCCAAGCGCCTAGTACAGTGCTCTTCCTCCAATAGTCACTCAGTAAATACCGTCAATTGATTCGACAATATTTGAATAATTTCAACAAAGAGAAGTAGCATGGCACAGTAAGAGCAAGGACCTGAGTTTTATTTATTTAATTTTATTTATTTACATTAATGTCTGTGTCCCCCCTCCAGACTATAAGATCATTCCTCAGTTCCCTCATCTGCAAAATGGGGATTCAGTATTTGTTCTCCCTCCTTCTTCTTCTCAGTTCCCTCATCTGTAAAATGGGGATCAAGAGTGTGAGTCCTACCAGGGACAATGGACTGTGTGCAACCTGATTTCCTTTTATCTACCCCCGTGCTTAGGACAGTGCTTGGCACATAGTAAGCACTTAACGAAGACCACAGTTATGATGATGATGATGATGATGATATTTGTTATGTGCTTACTATGTGCCAAGCACTGTTTTAAGCCCTGAATAATGATGGCATTTGTTAAGCATTTACTGTGTGCCAAGCAGTGTTCTACGCCCTGGGGAGGATACAAGGTGATCAGGTGGTCTCACGTGGGGCTCAATCTTAATGCCCATTTGACCTTGTATCCTCTCCAGGGCTTAGAACAGTGCTTTGCGCATAGTAAGCGCTTAACAAATACCATCATTATTATTATTATTATTATTATTACGTTGCTTTCACGTAGTAAGGGCTTATCAAACACCGCAATCACTATTGAGGTGCCCAAGAGGAATGGTGGCCGAGAACAAGGCCTGCTCCCTTCCCTTGGCCTGGTGCAGCCATATTAGACCACACTGGTTCTTATCTTGTGTCATCCACAGCTCTTAGTAGAGCGCTTGCACATAGTAAGGGCTTAATAATAATGATGGTTTTTAAGTGCTTACTATGTGCCAAGCACTGTTCTAAGTGCTGGGGAGGTACAAGGTGATTATGTAGGGCTCACATTCTTCGTCCCCATTTTCCAGATGAGGTAACTGAGGCACAGAGATGTGAATAAATTGTGTTAGTTGTTAAGCGCTTACTATGTGCCAAACACTGTTCTAAGCACTGGGGGATGCAAGGGGATCAGGTTGTCCCACGTGGGACTCACAGTTTTAATCCCATCACAGTCTCTGTCCCCATTTTTCAGATGAGGTAACTGAGGCACAGAGATGTGAATAAATAAATGGTGGTATTTGTTAAGCACTTACTATGTTCACTGTCCTAAGTGCTGGGGGATATAAGGGGATCGGGTTGTCCCACGTGGGGCTCACAGTTTTAATCCCCTCACAGTCTTTGTCCCCATTTTCCAGATGAGGTAACTGAGGCACAGAGATGAGAATAAATAGTGTTAGTTGTTAAGCGCTTACTATGTGCCAAGCCCTGTTCTAAGCGCTGGGGGGTACAAGGTGATCAGGTTGTCCCACGTGGGGCTCACAGTTTTAATCCCCTCACAGTCTCCGTCCCCATTTTCCAGATGAGGTAACTGAGGCACAGAGACGTGAAGCGACTGCCCCAAAGTCCCAGAGCTGACAAGAGGCGGGGCCGGCATTTGAACCCGTGACCTCAATCCCGTGCTCTTTCCCCTGAGCCAGGCTGCCTAACGAAGACCACAGTGCCTATGGCGAGAAGCAATGTGGCTCAGGGGAAAGAGCACAGGCTTGGGAGTCAGATGTCACGGGTTCGAATCCCGCCTCTGCCCCCTGTCCGCTGTATGACTGTGGGCAAGTCACTTCACTTCTCTGGGCCTCAGTTCCCTCATCTGGAAAATGGGGATGAAGACTGTGAGCCTCACGTGGGACAACCTGGTGACCCTGTATCTCCCCCAGAGCTTAGAACAGTGCTCTGCACGTAGTAAGCGCTTAACAAATACCAACATTATTATTATTATTATTATTATGGAGGTAGGTGACAGGTATGGCGGCCTCGCACAGGGCCCGCTCCCTTCCCTCGGCCACAGCAAACATGGCGTCGTGAGGCGGCGGGACTCAATGCGCAGGCGCGCGGGCTTTCCCTCCCGCCCCTCCCAACATGGCGCCGAGGGCGGGGAGAGGTGGAGCCAGAGGCGGAAGTGGGGCAGGTGAGGGATCGGGCCGCGGTCCTGGAGGCGGCGGACCCCGCAGACATGATCCCCCCTCAGGAGGCGTCCGCCCGCCGGCGGGAGATCGAGGACAAGCTGAAGCAGGTGAGGATGGCGCGGGCGGGGGCTGGGGGAGGACGGGCCTTGGCCTGCGAGAGACCCCGCCACCCCCCTCCTCGCCATTGATGCTGCCCTGCTTGGCCTCCCCCAGGAAGAAGAGACGCTGTCCTTCATCCGAGACAGCCTGGAGAAGAGTGACCAGCTGACCAAGAACATGGTGAGTGAGCCCGGTCGGGCCTGGGACATCGGGGGAGGAAGGGTTTGGGCCTCTGGTCACCATGGCCACTTGTCAGCTGTGTGACTGTGGGCAAGTCACTTCACTTCTCTGTGCCTCAGTTACCTCATCTGTAAAATGGGGATTAAGACTGTGAGCCCCACGTGGGACAACCTGATTCCCCTGTGTCTACCCCAGCACTTAGAACAGTGCTCAGCACATAGTAAGCGCTTAACAAATACCAACATTATTATTATTATTATTATTACCATGGCAACGGGCGCCCGCCTTCAGCCTTCCCCCTCTCCGGACGGTCAACAAGAAGGAGCAGCAGCGGGGCTCAGTCGAAAGAACCCGGGTTTAGGAGTCAGAGGTCATGGGTTCTAATCCCGCCACCTGTCAGCTGGGTGACATTGGGCCAGTCACTCATCTGGACCTCATCTGGAAAAGGGGGATGAAGACCATGAGCCTCACGTGGGACAATAATAATAATGTTGGTATTTGTTAAGCGCGCACTATGTGCAGAGCACTGTTCTAAACGCTGGGGTAGACACAAGGGAATCAGGTTGTTCCACGTGGGGCTCACAGTCTTAATCCCCACTTTACAGATGAGGTCGCTGAGGCACAGAGAAGTTAAGTGATTTGCCCACAGTCACACAGCTGACAAGTAAACAACCCGATGACCTTGTATCTGTTATTATTACTATAGTATTTGTAAAGCGCTTACTATGTGCAGAGCACTGTTCTAAGCGCTGGGGTAGACACAGGGTAATCAGATTGTCCCACGTGGGGCTCCCATTTTTTAATCCCCATTTTTACAGATGAGGTCACTGAGGCCCAGAGAAGTGAAGTGACTTGCCCGAGGTCACCCAGCAGACGAGTGGCGGAGTCGGGATTAGAACCCACGACCTCTGACTCCCAAGCCTGGGCTCTTTCCACTAAGCCACGCTGCTTCTCTTACCTTAGCGCTTAGAACAGTGCTCGGCTCATAGCGCTTAACAAATACTAACATTATTATTAATAATAATAATAATTATAAGCAAACAGACACAATCCCTGACCACAAGGAGCTTGAGAGGCAAGCAGCATGGCAGAGTGGATAGAGCAGGGGCCTGGCGTACCCTAAGCGCTCATTTCCTCTTGGCCCATTCCCTTCTGCGTCATCCTGATTTGCTCCTTTTATTCAGCCCCACAGGACTTATGTCCATATCCATAATTTATTTACATTAATGTCTGTCTTTCCCTCCAGACGGTAAGATGATGATAATTGTGGTATTTTTTAAGTGCTTACTATGTGCCAGGCACTCTACTAAGTGCTGGGGTAGATTCAAGGTAATTGAGTTGAGCACAGCCCCTGTCCCACACGGGACTCACAGTCTTAATCCCCATTTTATAGATAGGGGAGCTGAGGCATTGAGAAGCGAAGTGATCACCAAGCAGACAAGTGGCAGAGCCAGGATTAGAACCCAGGTCCTTCTTATTCCCAGACTCTTACTCTATCCAGTAGGCCATGCTGCTCCTGACTCCCAGAGCCAGCCTCTTGGCCCTGGACTGACAGCAGGGGCTTGAGAGGGAATTGGGCAGGCGTGGAGGGTGACGCTGGCTGGGGTGGAGGTTGTTCTTTTCAGAGCAAGCTGGCAAAGTGGATCGCCCCTGCAGTCTCTTGACTCTCAGCTCGTTGTGGGCAGGGGATATGTCTACCGACTCGGTTATAATGTACTCTACCAAGAGTTTAGTACAGTGCTGTTTACATGGTGCTCAGTAAATAGGATTGATTCACTGATTGCAGGTCAAAAGCAGCTAGTGAATCCTGGCAGCTTAATCCAAGATCCCTGCACCACCCCTGTTCCGCTTCCCCAGCTGTCTGTCTCCCCCCATCTCCTAGGTGTCCATCTTGTCGTCCTTTGAGAGCCGGCTGATGAGGTTGGAAAACTCCATCATCCCCGTGCACAAGCAGACGGAGACCCTGCAGCGGCTGCAGGAGAACGTCGAGAAGACCCTGTTCTGCCTGGACCACGTCATCAGTTACTACCACGTGGCCAGCGACACCGAGAAGGTCATCAAGGAAGGGTGAGCTAAGCCCGGTGCCCTTTCACTCCAAACTCCCCCTGGACCGGCCCAGACCGGGTGAGAGGAGGAGCTCGGGGGTGAGCCTGGAATTCCTTTGAGCCCCTTCTTCCCCAAAACTGCCGTGAGGCCCCTCAGGCCTCTTCCTCACTCTTGCCCCCAGATGGTGAATTCCCTCTCCCCCATAGGCTGCCCGCCTCTAACCCCCTCGCTGACTCTGCTCACTCCCCCCAGCCTCCTGACCCTGGCCCTCTCCCTTTCAGCCCCTCGGGCAGGCTGGAGCAGTACCTGGGCTGCCTGGCCAAGATCCAGAAGGCGGTGGAGTACTTCCAGGACAATAACCCAGACAGCCCGGAGCTGAACCGTGTGGTAGGGACAGTGGGCACCCTCAGAGCAGCCTAGGCTGAGGGGCTGGGTCGGGAGGTGGCCACTGGGCCTAGGGCTCCTGTGCCTAGACAGAACTGCAGAGGCCAGGCAGTTGGGCTGTGCTGTCTCTTAGGAAGCTCAGGGGAGGGAAGGGGGAGAGTTGGGGTGGGCCGGGGTCAGGGAGGACAGTTCCTTCCCACCCCGGCAGAAATCCCTGTTGGAGAGAGGCAAGGAGTCCCTGGAGTCCGAGTTCCGCAGTCTGATGGCCCGGCACAGCAAGGCGGTCTCCCCTGTCCTCATCTTGGACCTGATCGCGGGTGAGGAGGAGCAAGAGGGTCCGGGGGGCCCGGCGGCCCCGCCCCTGGAACACCTGCCCGAGGCCGCGCTACAGGATGTGGTGCGCATCTCCCGCTGGCTGGTGGAGTTTGGCAGGAACCAAGGTGAGGCCACTGAGCCCCACCTGGCCCCCTCATCTCCGGACCGAGCTGGGCCCCCAGGGGGCTTCTCCTCCTCGCTCTCCATCCCTCGGCTGGCCGACCCTCAGCCGCCTCTTCTGTTCCCCCAGATTTCATGAACGTCTATTACCAGATTCGGTCCAGCCAGCTGGAGCGCTCCATCAAGGGCCTGCGCGAGCATTTCCGCCAGAACAGCTGCTCAGTGGGGGTCCCCTACTCCCCGGCCGTTACCACCAAGAGGAAGGACACGCCCGCCAAGAAGGCCATCAAGCGGCCAGGTGAGCCTGGTCCTCCCTCCCTCCCTCTCTGGCCCCATCAGGTCCCCGGTCCCCTCTCAGGAGCACTGGGTGCCCCCCAATCCTGCCACCTCTTCCCAGCAGCTGGGCAACTGACCTTGCCCTCTGGGCCGTGACTCTCCCACAGGGGACTCTGGGAGCTGGACTGGAGATGGTCCCCAGGGGCATCGGAAGCCTCCGAGCGAGGGGATGGGTGGGATTCGGGGGCCAAAGTGACCAGAGAAGGCCACTGATGGACAGAGATGGTCCGAGGCCACCACCATGGTCACCATCCGTAGTTCAGGTCAGGTATTTGGCGTGAAAGAGTGGGACTGGTAGGCTTGGAGCCAGTCCTGGTGAACCCCCCCTTCCCCTGTCCCTGTCCCCGTCCCCATCCAGCCTCTCCCACCACTCCGCTTCTCCCGTCCATACTGATGAACTCGTTAAGGTTCTAATTGGCTACCGAGCTGGCTCGCTTCCCTGCTGGAACCTGATGAGCTCATTAGCATGGACTTTGCCGCCCACTGAGCTCAGAGGACCCGGGGAGACAGACGTTCGGAGCCGGGCCGGGGGACCGGGCTCTCCGGTTCGCACAGCCCCGGGGAGGGAGAAGCCCCAGCCATCCAGCTCCGATCTGGGACACATCTGCTTCAGGAAGCCCCCTTGTTTATTAAGTGCTCAATAAACAGCACTTAGCTGTTTATTAAGAGCGTACTGTGTGCAGACTGCTGTTCCAAGCACTTGGGAGGGTACAGTACAACAGTGTTCAGGTGTCAGGAACCATCTGGGGGAAGGGAAGTTAGCAATTGCCACAAGTGGTGTTATAGTTATGTGCTTACTATGGGCCATGTATTTGTACTGAGCGCTAAGGTAGATAAAGGATTATCATATAAAGTCATGGGCCCTGAGCCATATGGGGCTCACAGTCTAAGAGGGAGGCAGATCAGGTATTGAATCCCCATTTTACAGATGAGGAAACTGGGGCCCAAAGACACTAAGTGATCTTCCCAAGGTTCCCCAGCAGGCAAGTGGGGGAGCTGGGTTGAGAACCCAGTCCTTCTGACTCCCAGCTCACTTGTCTGTCCAGTAGGCTACGATGTCCTTCGAATTATGGTATTAAGCATCTCCTCTGTGCCAAGGTCTGTGCTGGGCTCTGAGGTCAATACAAGATAGCCAGATCAGACACAAGCCCACTTCCACGTGGGACTCACTGTCTAGGAGGGCGGGAAAGCAAGGATTTTATCCCTAGTCAATAATGAATGGCATTTACTGTGCTCTTTGGGTAGAATACTGTACTAAGCACTTGGGAGAGTACAGTTGAGTTAGCAAACTGGACCCCTGCTTTCAAGGAGCCTCCAATCTAATAGGGGAATTGGAAGCAGCAGAGCATAAGGATCTGGACGAGAAGGTTGGGGGACAGGTCAAGTGTGAGTCATTTTACAGTTGAGGGAATGAAGACCCAGAGAGGATAAGGGAGTAGCCCAAGGTCACACAGCAGGTACTGGAACCCGGGCTTCCCAGCGCCCAAGCCGCGCTAATCCCTCAGGCTGGCACCGCAGCCGTGGTACTCGGAACAAGGTAGATGATAGCTGAAGCATCCGAGGAGGTGACGGATGGGGCATTGCAGGGGAGGGGAATCAGCAGTCTCCATCCATCCCCAATCCCAGAAGGGGCCCACTCGGCTAAGTGCTGGGGAGACCACTGTCCCCGACTCCCGATGGTGTCACTGCTGACATGGTGATGGATCGTGGTTTAACCCTTGGTGTGTTCCCCCAACCGCCACCAGCCCTGGGCTTTCCATGCCTCTTGGCAGTTCCAGTTACCATTGGCTCTGAACACCCGCTGCTTATTATTAATCGTATTTATTGAGCTCTTACTGTGTGCAAAGCACTGTATTTCCTACTAACTCCTCCGATTCCGCTATCCTTCATCTTGAGGACCGGCAGTGAGCATGCCCAGAGGGCCCCGCCTGCAGTGTGGGGCCAATTCAGGGTAGGGGCCTGTCTGGAAGTCAGGGGGACACGCTGGGCTGTCCCCTTCTGGTTCAAGAAGTACCCCGGGTCCTTCCCCATTCACTACTCTGCCAATTTGTAAATTCGGCCCAGACTCTGGAGAAACGGGCCCCGGAAGACTCTAGAGTGGGCTTCCCCGGCCCTCTGCCCCTACCTGTGTCCCCGGGAGACTCGAGTAGTGGATGGGCGGTTCTGGGCACGCTCACTGAGGTTTGGCAGGGGGCAGGGAGGGCCAGCGGGGGCTGGGGCGGGGGGCCTGCTGCTCTTTTCTCTCGCTCATTCCTCAGGTCTCTTCCTGTCTCCTCTGTATGGCTCTGGTGGCAGGGACGATCCGTAAGGCCCAGAGCCTCCTGAAACAGTATTCCCAGCACGGGCTAGATGGGAAAAAGGGGGGCTCTGGCCTGGTTCCTCTCGAAGGTAATTCCTTCTGACACTGCCTTCTTCTCTCTCTCTCCCTATCTCTTTCTCACCTCTCACTCCCACCTTGTGCTTCTAACCGGTGAGGCAGGGCAGAGTCTCTGTGCACCCAGCACCCCCTGGGTCTCGGGGGACCGCAGAGGGAGCGGGATGAGGGGAGGAGGTACCCAGATGGTGCTTGGCCCAGACCCACTTGACTGACAGGCTCTGTCTTCCCTGAGGACATCCCTCCTCCCCCTTCGCTCCCCTTCCCCCCCCTTCCCTATTCTTTCTCTCCCCCCCTACCCCCCAATACCTCCCTCCATCTGAACTATGAGGAAAGAGGTGGTAGGTGGTTCAGTGGGGCCGGGGCCCTCGAGTCTCTCCCTCCCCCTATTGGGGTCGGTCACCTTCCGTGGCTAAGCGGACTACCCAGGGGACAGAGGGGCTATCTTCCCCCTGCAGTGACAGTGGCATCTTCGCCCTCCGAGGTGGCAAGGATGTACCCCCAGCCTGACCTGGGACCTCTGAGTCCCTCCCCAGCCGAAAGGACCCCTCCTTTTCCTCCCACAGCCTCCAGTGGGATGGAGATGCTGGGGGGGATTGTCCCTGAGCGCAGCCTGCCTGTCAGGCTTGGAGGGGTCTCTCCCCAGCTGTGGGGAGAGAGGCAGGCTTGGGACCCTCCAGCTCAGCCCCCAGGCAAACCACTCTCCAGGTTCCCCTGGTCCAACGATTATCCGAGGCACTGACCCCAGGCTGCCAGCCCCTGAGGACCATGACCGCACAGCTCCCAAATGGGCTGTACTTCCCAGGTGCTGCCTTGGTGGAACCCCCTGCTCATACTGGAGTCTCGCCTGAAGCCCTTTCCTTTCTCTACTCCCACCCCTCTGGGGCACCAGGCAGAGTGGTATGGGCTGGGCTTCCCTCCATCCCTCCCTCCTGTTGAGCAGGAAGCAGGCCAAAGTGGAGAAAGATGGAGCATGAGCAGGTCGGAAAGGGGCAGGGGCACCCGGATTTGATACCCCAAGCCCTTGCACCCCAAGTATCAGGCCTGAAGCCCGCCTCTGGGCAGCGAGCCTGCCAACCTCCAGCACTGACTCCCCTCTTAACATTCTTCCCCGGCCTGGGGTGGCCGGGGGTCTCAGGCTGGATGGAGCACAGTCTGTATTGCTTCCCACTTCCTCATCCTCACATCTGCTACTGAGTCACCACCTCCCTCCCCATCGAACTCTTAGGGGCCGCCTTAGGGCCTCGCCTTGCTGTGGTAGAGCAGGCACCTGGGCACGTGTCTGAGGCCTGCCTGGTCCCTGAAGTCCAGACCTCCTCACTGATGGCATCATTCCCCCCCCGCACCGCCCCCGGCCTCCCCAAGTCAGGGCCAGACCTACTTCTCTGTGACCATAGCCAATCGGGGCTTGTCCTGGCCACCCTGGAACCCAGAGCAGGGCCTGAGAGCCACCCGGCCAGCTTGACGGAGCAATTCTCCCTCCTCTGAGCCTCTTGGCCCCGGGGCTCTGCCTCCAAAGGGGCCCCCAGGGACCCCGGGACAGGGAAAGCTGGGAATCCAGGAGTTGGGTTGTGCTCAGTGGCCTTTCCTGTTCAGTTCCTGGGGCACCCGCACTCCCCTGCCCAAGGAACACCTCTCCTCACACCGATACTGGGCCGGCAGTGAGGACCCCGGTTTACTGGGCTCCCGCAGCCCATTAGTTCCAGGCGGGCTTGGGCCATCCTGGCGGGTGGGGAATGAGTGGGAGACCGCCGGCACTCAGGGCTGTGCTGTCCGCCCCCCACCAGGCCGGGATGAGGTCCTGGACGTGGAGATCGACGCCTACATGCATTGTGTGAGCGCCTTTGTTCGCCTAGCTCAGAGTGAGTACCAGCTGCTGACCGACGTCATCCCTGAGCACCACCAAAAGAGGACCTTTGATTCCCTCATCCAGGTGCCTGCCCCTGTCCAGGGCTCCCCCAGCGCCCCCCCACAGCGCCCTTCGGTGACCCCGTTCCCTGCTCCTCCCCTCCCATGGTGCTCCGGATGGGCTGGTGATGGAGGGTGAGAAGATCATGGCGGCCGCCCACCCCTGCCTCTCCCTTTGCTTGGGCTCCCTCCCCCACTCCCTCAGTGCCCACCATTCCTCCCCTTCCAGGACGCTCTGGACGGGCTGGTGATAGAGGGAGAGAACATTGTGGCGGCCGCCCGCAAGGCCATCGTCCGACATGACTACTCCGCCGTGCTCACCGTCTTCCCTGTGCTGCGCCACCTTAAGCAGACCAAACCAGAGTTCGACCAGGTGCTGCAGGTCTGTGACACACAGGGCCCCAGGGATTGGGCCCGGGCAGAGGCCGGAGCCCCAGCTGGAAAACAGCTGCAGGGTGACCAGAGTGGATGTGGTCACCCCCACCCTGACACCCGGTGAGGTGCAGGGGCTCAGGGGGAGGGAACGGGGGGTCTCATTCCCATTTCACAGAGGAGGAGACCGAGGCCAAAAGAAGGTCGGTGGCTTGCCCTTGGTCCCACAGCAAGCCATGGGCAGAGCTGAGATTTAAACCCCAGGCTCCCTTCTCCCAGCCCCCGTGCTCTCCCCGCTAGGCCGTACTGCCTCTCTTCCTGCCTTTCTCCCACCCCAAGCCCCCTGTAGGGTCCTGAGGGGCCTATTCCCCTCTAGTCGGGGTTAGGAAGTAGGGCTGGCTGATGGACAATAGCGACCACTGGCATCTCGGCGGCCACAGCTCTCCGTGCCCCCATTGGGTATGCAGCATCCCCCCATCCTCTGTCCCTCTCGTGCAGGGCACAGCTGCCAGCACCAAGAACAAGCTCCCCGGCCTCATTGCGTCCATGGAGACCACTGGGGCCAAAGCCCTGGAGGACTTCGCAGACAACATCAAGGTACTCGCCCCATAGCCCGGAGGGAAGAAGGGCGAGGAAGGCCCCATTTCTCTCAGAAAACCTGCCGGGTTGGACGCAGCCCACCCACAAGCCCCAGGGTCCTGGGAACCTTCCCTTCTTAGGGCACATCTCTCACCCAGACCCTCCCAAGGCCCCAGGGGGGCAGATGGACCGGGCGGACCGGCCGACGTCCTAGGAATGGCCGGGCAAGTCCCCGTTGACCACAAGATGGCGCCGCAAGGCAGGAGGCCGGAGAAGGAGGGAGAGGGCGGGAGGCAGGAGAAGGGTTTTTCCCTGGCCGAGAAGGAAGATCATCCCGACCTCATTTGGGCTCTGGGGTCTCGTTCCCACAGAATGACCCGGACAAAGAGTACAACATGCCCAAAGATGGCACAGTGCACGAGCTCACGAGCAACGTAAGTTCACAGGAGACCTTGGGACAGGGAAGGAGGGAAAGTGGGAGGGAAGGGGGTGAGGACCGGAGGCTGGGAGGAATGGGGGAGATCTGGGCTAATAATAATAATAATGGAATTTAAGCACTTACTATGTGTCAGCCACCCGTTCTGAGGGTTGGGGTAGATACAAGATAATCAGGTTGGACACCATCCCTTCCCCACAGTAGGGCTCAGAGTCTTAGTCTCCATTTTACAGATGAGGGCACTTAGGCACATAGAAGTTAAGCGTCTTGTCCGAGGTCACACAGTAGACAAGGGGCAGAGCCGGGATCAGAACCCAGGTCCTTCTGACTCCCAGGCTCACGCCCTATCCGGTAGGCCATGCCGGCTCTAAGACCCCCCTGCCCTCCCCGCCCTCCAGAACCCACCCATTATGGTTGGGCTTGGGGGCTCTGGGTCGGGTAAAAGGGAGCTGGGTTCTAACTTCTCCCTGTGCCTCTTCTCTCCAGGCTATCCTCTTCCTACAACAGCTTCTTGATTTTCAGGAGACAGCGGGGGCCATGCTGGCCTCTCAAGGTACCCAGGGTGCTGCCCTCCTTACCCCCTGCTGCCAGCCTCTGCCATATGGCCAGCTACCCAAGGAGGCACTAGACCACTCTTGGTGGTGGGCTGAGGTTCAGGTGGTTGGCGAGGGCAGCGGGGTGGCCTACGAGCCAGCCTGACTTCATGGGGGTGGGTTTGACTGAGGCCTCTGACCCTGCCCCCCTCCCCTCACCCCTCATCTCTCCTAAGCTCCATGCACCCGTCCCACCCATCACCCTGTCTTCCCCGTCTCCAATCAGTCCCTCGATCAGGGTCACGTACTGAGTGCCTACTGTGTGCAGAGCACTGCACCGAGGCACTTGGCAGAGCACAGTAGAGCGTATACATGATCCTTGCCCTCCAGGAGCTGACAGCTACTAGCTCTCTCCATCTCCTCTGCCTGCCTCCTCCCTCCTCCCCTCTCCCGTCTCTCCCGCCTGCCTCTCCTGCTTGTTCTCTTCTCAGCCAGAGGCCGCGGGGGGACCTGTCAGGACTCAGAAAGACTCGGCTGCCTGGCCGTCCAGGCTGCTGTGGTCCGGTGGTCGTGTGGAGGGAGGGTGGGGCGGCGGTTGGAAGCACTTGGCAGGTGGGGCCTAGGGTGGGGTTGAGGAGAACAAGATAGGGCATTTCTGCACCGCCTGCAACCACGCTCCCCCTCCAGCTCCGCCCTCCCGCTTGGTCGGTCAGCAGTGTGGGCAGATTTTTTCCAAACCTGCAGGCAGTCCCTGGTCTCCAATCCAATTAATTAATCAATAATATTGATTGAACACCTGCTGCTTCCAAAGCCCGGTAATGAGCGCTTGGGAGAGAATAGCATTAGTAGGCACGATACCTGGCCTTAAGGAGCTGACAGTTTACTGCGTGCAGAGCACTGGACCGAGCTCTTGGGTGAGTCTGATGGAGTTAGTAGACACACTCCATGGCCACAAGGAGCTCACAGCCTATTGGGTGCACAGCCCTGTACTAAGCACTTGGGAGAGTCCCATAGAGTTAATAGGCATGATCCCAGCCCTCAAGTAGCTTGCAGTCCTCTGTGCAGAGCACTGTACTAAATGCTTGGGGGAATTCAACCAAGTTGGTACATACAATCTCTGGCCCGAAAAAGCCTACAGTCTGTGCAGGGAAAGAGACGCAAGTTCAGTGTAGATACGGGGAAGCGTTTGGGGGCACACAAGATCTGCAAATGGCTTCCCCCGGGAACAAGTCGGTGCCATATAATCCCGTCTGTGCTTCTGGACTGTCTTGGGAGGAAAGGGGCTGGGTTCTGGGAGAGGCGGCTGTGTCTAACCTGTTTTTTTTGCACTTTGCATCTCTCTTTCTCACTCTCTTTCCTTTTTTCTGCCTCCCCTCTCCTCTTTCTGCTTCACCTCTAACTCCGTAGTTCTTGGGGACACATACAATATTCCTTTAGACCCCCGAGGTAAGCAGTGTGGGGGGTGGGTCTCTGTTCCTTAGGCGGGCTCCCCAGGGGCCACAGGTCGCCTCAGAGGAGAGAGCGGGGAGCCCCGGGCTCCCGTCCTCCGGTTCTCGCCTCCCAGCTGGTTTCAGTCTGCGCCTGGCGGGTCTCCAGCCTGTCCCGCGGCCGGCCAGCCGGAGATACGGCAGACCCTGCCGGTCCCTCCACTCCTCTCTGTCCCCTCTCTCCCTCCCACAGACCTCCAGCTTTCTGCGGTTCCCACTGCCTGGCTTAGTCTGGAGGGGAGGGGAGCTGGGGAGAGGGGAGCGTATCCACCACCGAAGCCTCTGTCAGTGAGGGGTGAGGAAGGGGCCTGCTGTTTTAAGGCAGAGGGGATGGGGTTAATGGGGCCCACCAGGCCCGCCCCTAGCGCCTTCCCCACCTCCGTCCCCCTGCCGCTTCACTGGACCTGGGCCGGCTCCTGGCTCCCACTAGCTTGGAGCATGCTGGGAGCACATATGCTGGCCAGGAAGGAGGGAGGACCTGGCCTAGCTGGGTACTCTTCTACCCTACCCCCACCCTCCAGGGACCTGGGACCCTCCTCCCCTAGAGGCTTGGAACTCTCCTCTCCTCCCCCGAGCAGGAGCCTGAGGCCCTCCTGCTTCTCTCCCAGGGCTCTGGCTGGGCTTGTGTTACATGCTGGGGAGGAAAAAGGCCCCTCTCTCCCATGTCCCCCCGCCCCATCTCTGGGAGAAACACTCACCGGAGGGGTGTCTTTACAGAAACCAGTTCCTCCGCCACCAGTTACAGCTCTGAGTTCAGCAAACGTCTGCTCAGCACCTACATCTGTGAGTTTTCAGACTCCTTTCCTCCCAGGTCTTCCTCCAAACCTGTCCCCTCATCCCTGGGCACCCCAGTACTCTCCACGCCCCAGCCCACCACCACTCTGTCCCTTCTCTGGTGTCCCCCAAAGCTGCCATGGCCTGGGCCCTGGGACCGGTGGCTCAATAGAGCCAGAAATAGAACGAGGGGGGAGCGTGGGGGGAGCAAAGGGGTTGCCCCCTTCACGTGCCCTTCCTGCGCAGGCAAGGTCCTGGGCAACTTGCAGCTGAACCTCCTGAGCAAGTCCAAGGTGTACGAGGACCCGGCCCTAAGCGCCATCTTCCTGCACAACAACTACAACTATACCCTCAAGTCCCTGGAGAAGTGAGCGCACCCCGCCCCCTTCACCCCCCTCCCCCACCCCCCATACATAAACGCCTCGGAGCCTGGGCTCTGCTGTATACCCCCGATCGCCAGACCTGCATGCTACCCTGGCCCTTGGGCACCTGCTTGTTCGGGATCCAAGGGTAGGTGAATGTCCACTGTGCTTTCGACGCCCTCTCACCGGCCCCGGCCATCTCCCTCGGTCACCTCCCCGCTGGTGAGGCCTAGGGCCGAACTGGAGCTTGGAGAAGCCAGAGGGCACATTGTCTCTGCTGAGAAGAGGCTGAAGCTGCCTGGAGTCTTCCTCCCCCACCACTTCCCCCGTCTCCTATCACCACCCACCCCATCTCCCACCACCAACCCATCCCATCCGTCCTCCCCCACCTCCTCCGGCAGGTCGGAGCTGATCCAGCTGGTGGCGGTGACGCAGAAGACAGCCGAGCGCTCGTACCGGGAGCACATTGAGCAGCAGATCCAGACGTACCAGCGCAGGTCAGAGGGCCAAGCCTCCCCTGCCCCACTTTGCTCCTGAGTCCTGCCTCCCTCACACCCTCCTCCTCCCTGCCCCTTCTGTCCCATCCCCCCCCATTCTGTCCATCAGTCAATCAGTGGAATTTATCGAGTGTTTACTTTGTGCAGAGCACTGTAGTAAGTGCTTGGGGATACGACTGAATTAGGGGATAAGATCCCTGCTGTGTCTCCCATACACCCGCTCCACCTCTTTCCATAATGCCTCTCGGCCCTTCCACCTCCCCACCCTCCACCTCACCCCAGAGTCCACCCTCTTGTGCCCATCCTGCCCCTGCCCCCAGGCCTCTGGGCGCGGGGGGAGTAGGGGCAGGAGGCTCCTGGCAGGCCCAGCATGACTGGGCCACAGCAAATGCACAAAAGCACGTGTGTATGCGGAGATGCTGTTGGGCCACTGTGCTCGGACTTCAAGTCCCAGAAGTTCCCTGGAAAGCATCCCCGCAGCTAGCCCCAAGTGGGACCCATTGTTGTCAGGCCCGCCCCGAGCCTCCCCGCCGTCCCTGACCGGACCAGACCCCAAGACCGCGGTTCTTGCCATATGTCGGACTCTTACTTCCCTCTCTCCTCGGCCACCTGTTTGGCAGCTGGTTAAAGGTGATGGATTATATCTCTGAGAAGAGCTTGCCCGTGTTCCAGCCGGGAGTCAAGGTGAGGGGTGGGAGTCGGGGGGGGGGACCCGGGAGGGCCCGGGCGGCAGGTGATCGGCCCTGTGGGCCCAAGGGGCGAGTAGGGACAGTCTGGTCAGTAAGATGGGAGTGGGGAGAGGGAGGACTAGAGTCAGAGAGGCAGCAGCTGGGTGGACGAAGAAGGGAGCATGGTGCAGGACGAGCCTCTCACCTGGCTCCCCCACCCCCTCTCCAGCCCCACAGCACTTAGGTACGCACCTATAATTTATTTCTATTACTGTGCCTCCCCCTGTAGACCGTAAGCTCGTTATGGAAAGGGAATGTGTCCCTCTGTTGTTATATTGTACTCTCCCCAGCGCTTCGTATAGTACTCTGCACGCAGTAAGAACTCAATAAATACGATTGAGTGAATGAATCTTCCTCTTCCTTCTGCCCTCTGGCCGGCTGGCTCACCCAGCTCCGAGACAAGGAGAGGCAGATGATCAAGGAGCGCTTTAAGGTGAGTCTTCCTCTTCCTCCTCCTTCTTTCTCCGTCCTTTCCGGGCCTTCATCACAACGACAACCTGGGCCGGCGACTGAGATCCTGACCTCCGTGTCCCCGGCCCTGTCCTGCCCCGCCCCACGCAGGGCTTCAATGATGGCCTGGAGGAACTGTGCAAGATCCAGAAGGCATGGGCCATCCCCGACGAGGAGCAGAGGGACAAGATCCGGCAAGCTCAGAAAACCATCGTCAAGGATGCCTATGGGGTCTTCCTGCACAGGTGCTGCCCCCTCCTTTACCCCTAGTTCCCAGCCCTGGGCGGCTGGCAGTTGAGAGCCCCCACTGCCCCATCTCGTCTCCATCCTTGGCTGTCCCCAACGGTCCCTGGGGGTCACCGATGAGTTATTGTCACTGATGGACCCTGATTGACCCCTGGGGGTCCCTGATTGGGGGAGGGGGGTTAAGAGGTTCTCTGATAGTCCCTGACGGTCCCTGTCCTGCAGGTACTGCACCCTCCCCTTCACCAAGAACCCCGAAAAATACATCAAATACCGGGTGGATCAGGTGGGCGACATGATCGAGCGGCTCTTCGACACCTCGGCTTGACCCAGGTCATTCCCATGGCAACCTTCCCTCCTCACTGCCCACTCCCCCCGCCAGCTGCAACTGGCCAAACCATATTTATCAGACAGATAAACCAGTACCTGTGCTGTTCTTGGCTTGGTGTGTTTGACGCCCAGAGGGGGAGGTACCCCAATTTCGCCCTGGCCCCAGCCTTCCAGCTCCTAGAGGGCACAGCCACCCTCCTTCCCCTCCTCCCACCATCACTGCCCAGGTAAAACAGTGCTTCATGGCATTGCCCGCCTTCTGTGGCCCTGACATAGACAACACTCGTTCCCTGCCTTGGGCTTCTCCAGAATGGGGAGAAGGCAGAAACTGTCTCCCCAGGTGCTCCGGGAAGCCGAGGCGAGGACTCGCGGCTCCCGGGAGTTCAAGGATGCGAGCCCCCTTGCCTCTGCACCCCCTCCGGGCGGGAGGATGGGGCAGCTGTCTCGTACCCTGAGCACCCAACTCAGAAATAGGATTGACCACGTGCCCCGAGACTTACCGGCAGGAGCACTCCCACAGCCACTTTCCCCATCTTCCCCACCAGACAGCTGATCCCCCTCACTGGGCAGGTGCCCCATTCCGGCCAGGGCCAGAACCGGGCCCTGCGGGCTAAGCACTGGGCGGAAGAATGATCGGGATGGACCAGGAGAGCCCTCTTGCAGGCCCAGAGAAACCTGCCATATAGGAGGCGGTAGGAATTGCAGCCCTCCACCGAAAATGGGCAGGGAGAGGCTGTGCTAAGCCCCTCTTGTCTACACTGCTTCTGCCAACAGCACCAGCCCACCAGGGTGGGCCAAGAGCAGCCACCATTTGATCCCCCTGGGGCACCGGTGCTGGCTTGCAGCCTGGCCTCAGTAAAGTTGGGGCCTGGAGTCTCCCCGGGGTGGTGGGGAGTGGGGTGGGCCTCAAGCAGATGCTGAGCAGAGACTCAGGCCACCCTCCCCGAGACGGTCTGTGTCTGCACATTTGGGGCCCCCAACAAATTAATTGCAAGTACTTATTGAGTAATTACAAGATTTTTTTTCCTATGGTATTTAAGTTCATTCTATGTGCCAGACACTGCCCTAAGCACTAGGGTAAGTACAAGTTAACTAGGTCGGACACAGTCTCTGTCCCATGTAGGGCTCACAATCTTAGTAATATTTACTGAACTCAATGAAATTCTTCTCTCTCCTAAGGCTGCACCCACTCTCTTCCTGTGTACATTTCTCATCTGCAAAATGGGGATTAAATAGCTGTTCCTCCTGCTGCTCAGACTATGAGCCTTGGGTGGGCAGAGACACTCTGATCTGAGTGTAGTGTATAACCCAGCGCTTGATAAGTAATAAACACTTAAGGTGCCCCCCCCCGCCCCCCGCAACTCTCCCTGACCCCACAAAGCCCCCGCCCATCTGGGAGTGACTCATCCTAATTTAGCACCTGCCTGCCTGGTACCCAGAGCAGATGACTGCTTTCCCCCGCCCTCCCCCAATCCGGCACCTTGTGAGAAGTGTCAGAGACACAGCAGCGGAAGGGTTAAGCACGCTTTAATGAGCCTCAGCTGGTGGCCCGTGGGGGCCCTCTGGTCACATTGAAGGGAAGGACAGTGGTGGGAGTGGGCGCGTCCCCCCAGGGCAGATCGGGCACCGGGGCCAGGGCGGCAGCAGGGACAGGAGCCTCGCTGAGGTGGGTGGCGACAGAGGTGTCCCGCTCCGGGCTGGCGCTGGGGGTGGCCAAGGGGGCAGCAAGTACAGGGCCCGGGGGACGGGGCGGGGAGCGGGGGCGGCGTTGACGGCCGGGGAGCAGCCCCACGCAGATCCTGCGGAAGCCCTTGCGGAAGTGCTTGGAGACGAGGGCGTAGACGATGGGGTTGACGCAGGAGTTGGCGTAGGAGAGGAGGTGGGAGAGGATGCGCAGGATGTATGTGGCGCGGGTCAGCGGGAAGTGGCCGAACCAGACCGAGAGGAGGAGCGCGTGGTGGGGCAGCCAGCACAGGCAGAAGAGCATGGCCACGATGATGATCACGCGCGTGACCTTGCGCTTGGCGCGGTTGGCCTCGGACGGCCCGGCCACAGGGTCCACGGCGCTCCACAGGTAGCGCAGTGTGCGCGCGTAGGCGCCGCCCAGCACGAGCACCGGCAGCAGGTAGCTGAAGACGAAGGTGCACAGGTCCAGGGCGCGGCGGTGCGGGGCACTCCAGCCCGGGTGGCACACGGTCAGGTTGGCCAGCCGGGTCTGGCGGTAGTAGCCCAGGTAGGGACCCGAGAAGGCCAGTGCCAGCCCCCAGATGAGGCCGATGGCGGCCAGCGCATTGCGGGGCGTCCGCAGCCTTCGAGAGTGCAGCGGGTAGCGGATGGCGAGGTACCTGCAGGGTCGGGGAGAAAGCCACTGTCATGGGGGTCGGGGGTTTGGGTGTGGGGGCCCTGGCCATGGTCTTTCTGCCTCACCCGGCCAGGGATCAAGGGACATGGTAGCCACATGCATTCGAAGACACGTGGCCAGTCCACAGACAGCTACGAATGCACTCTTCCACTTCCAGACAGGTGTACATCTACACGACCACATATATACCTGATCACAAACATAGCTGGCTACAATTGCACTTTTCTCTTTGTCATATAAACACACCCGGCCACGTTCGCCCATTCTCCTCAACACATGGCAAAATCCACACTCTCCCAGACATACACACATTCCCCCAAAACACACGGCCACACTCATACTTCCGGATTACACCGCCCCTTCCAAACGCAGTCATACTCTCCCGCATTCCCAAAATGCGTTCACACAGTCACACAACTCAACACTGGCCCGCACACACACGGACACAGCCGTGCTCTCCCACCCTCCCAGAAATGGTCTCACAACCCAAGACACGCTTTCACAGGGGCACGGAGATGCCCGCCAAAGTCACCCTCGGGCAGGTATCACTCTCCCTGCCTGATGCTTCCAGACACTCACAAACCTACTTACCTCTTCTCCGTGCTTCTCTCTTTCGGGAGGGAGCCCCAGCCACCCTGGGGGAGGGAGTGTGCTGTCCGACATCCCCTTTTGGGGGGCGGGGGTCGCGGATGGTCCTAGCCTTAGAGGGGTGGAGGGGAGGGGTCCTGCGACATGGGCTGGGGCCGAGGCACAAAACTTCTCCATTTTAAGTTCTTCCAGCACCTGGCCGTGTCCTTGGCAAAAACCCTGTTTCTGCTGCCTGCTGCCCACCTATAGTACCACTACAATCTATAGGGCAGCTATATGACCACTATAGTCTCTCCTCGCCCTCCCTCCCTCCCTCCCTCCCTCTCTCTCTCTCTCCTTCCCCCCACCCCCCCAAGTCCATGAGCCCCCTGCCCCACTGGCTCCTCGGGCTGGGGACGGCCAGGGGATAAACTGCTAGGAGCTCTCTGAGGGCCCTCCCACCCCCACTTTGTCCTCGGGCTAAGGGGTATCCCTGCTGCCACCCCCTGCCTGGCTCAGTGGGGACCCCCGAGGGGACCCCGCCCTGGAGCTCGAATCCCCCAGCCCAAGGGGACCCCAGAGGAGGCTCCCACCCCAAAGCTGGAATCCCCCAGCCTAATGGGGACCCCGTTGGAGGCTCCCACCCCAAAGCTGGAATCCCCCAGCCTAATGGGGACCCCGTTGGAGGCTCCCACCCCAAAGCTGGAATCCCCCAGCCCAAAGGGGACCCCGTTGGAGGCTCTCACCCCGGAGCTCGAATCCCCCAGCCCAAAGGGGACCCCGTTGGAGGCTCCCACCCCGAAGCTGGAATCCCCCAACCCAATGGGGACCCCAGGGGAGGCTCCCACCCCGGAGCTCGAATCCCCCAGCCCCATGGGGACCCCGTTGGAGGCTGTCACCCCGGAGCTCGAATCCCCCAGCCCCATGGGGACCCCAGGAGAGGCTCCCCCTCCCCGGAGGTCGGATCCCCCCCGCCCCCAGACCCCGCGGAGATTCCACGGGAGGCTCCCGTCCCCGGGTCCTTGGGGGCTCACCGGTCCAGGGAGACGGTGGCCAGCGTGAAGCTGCTGGCGTACATGGTGAGGAAGATGAGGAAGTGCACGGCCTTGCAGACGAGCGAGCCGAAGACCCAGCCGTCCAGCGTGTACACGGTGGCCTGGAAGGGCACACAGCAGACGATGAAGCCCAGGTCGGCCACGCCCAGGTTGAAGATGAAGAGGTTGGTGGTGCTGGCCAGCTGGCCGCCGCGCAGGAGCACGGCCAGGACCAGCGCGTTGCCCACCGTGCCCACCACGAAGATGAGGGCGAAGAGCGCGGGCAGGAGGAGCGCCTCGGGCCCCCAGCCGGCCTCCCCGGGGGTCGTCGACTCGTTCATGCCGGGAGGGGCGGGAGGGACCCCCCCCGGCGCCCGCAGCCCCGGTCCCCGGCGGCGGAGGGGGGCGGGGCGAGCCGAGGACACGGGACCGGGGACCCCCCCCCCCCCAAACCGCGCGGGACGCTCGACGGCGCCCCGGGTCGTTCCCCCTCCCCAGCTTCCTCCTCTTTGGCCGCGGGAAGGGGAAACTGAGGCCGGGAGAGGCCCGAGGGGCTAGGGAGAACGGGAGGGATCATCCGTACACTCCGTCGCATCTATTGAGCCCTTGCTGCGTGCAGAGCGTTGGACTAAGCGCTTGGGAGAGAACAACACAAAGCCTTCATTCATTCAATAGTATTTATTGAGCGCTTACTATGTGCAGAGCACTGTACTAAGCGCTTGGGATGAACAAGTCGGCAACAGATAGAGACAGTACCTGCCGTTTGACGGGCTTACAGTCTAATCGGCTGTAAACCCGTCAAACGGCAGGGACTGTCTCTATCTGTTGCCGATTTGTTCCGGCAGCGGGGCTCTGGAAAGGGCCCGGGCTGGGGAGTCAGAGGTCTTGGGTTCGAATCCCGGCTCTGCCACCTGTCAGCTGAGCGACTGTGGGCAAGTCACTTTACTTCCCTGTGCCTCAGTGACCTCATCTGGAAAATGGGGATGAAGACTGTGAGCCTCACGTGGGACAACCTGATGATCCTGTATCTACCCCAGCGCTTAGAACAGTGCTCGGCACATGGTAAGCGCTTAACAAATATCAACATTATTATTATTATTATTAATCCCGGCTCCGCCACTTGTCAGCTCTCTGTGACTTTGGGAAAGTCACTTTACTTGTCTGGGCCCCAGTTCCCTCATCTGTCAAATGGGGATGAAGCCTAGGAGCCCCACCTGGGACAACCTCATCACCTTGTGTCCTCCCCAGCGCTTAGAACAGTGCTAGGCATAGTAAGCGCTTAACAAATACCACCATTTATTTCTTTATTTTATTGAGTGTTAGTTCATCCCGGGTGTCACGTTTCATAACCTCCGTCGGTCCTTCTTATCTCCCATAAAGTGGCTATTGACGGTTTGAACCATCGAGGGAGGGGGCGGGATGTAATGGAAGAGCGCAGGTCCGGGGACCTGGGTTCGAGTCCGCACCCTGCCCCCTTTCTGCTGCATCACCGTGGCCACGTAGCTAATGCCTCTTTTTCTTCATTTGCAAAATGGGGCTAATGATCCTCTCCCTTCTCACTCATCCCACAGGGTTTTTGTGAGGGCAGAAGTGAGATAGGTAATGTGAGAGCGCATTGGGAAATAAGAGCGCTGTACACAACCAAAGGCTCATTGTCGCTCTTATCGTGGAGAGCGCTTTTGCGGTTGATCGAGGCCCAGAACGTTGCAGAATTTAGATTATTGCCGTTGTAGTCATTCAATCGTATTCATTCATTACTCAATCGGATTTATTGAGCGCTTCCTGTGTCCAGAGCACTGTACTAAGCGCTTAATCGAGAGTGCTGTTGGGGGCTAGCTCTCGAGGACCAAAACCTCGAGGGATTTTTCAGCTCCGGGGTCCCAGGCTTGTTTTTTGTTTTTAAACTGTATTTGTGAAGGGCTTACTACGTGCTAGGCACTGTTCTAAGCGCTGGGGCAGACACCAGCTAATTAGATTGAACGCAGTCCCTGTCCCACATGGGGCTTACAGTCTTAATCCCCATTTATATTCTCCCCAAGAGTTTAAGTACAGTGCCCTGCGCACTCGACAAAAACCATCGACTGATTTTACAGCTGAAGGGCGGGGAAGTGAAGTGACTCGCCCCAGGTCACCCAGCAGAGAAGGGGCAGGAAGGACAAAAAGCCCAAACCCGTCATTCATTTGATAGTATTTATTGAGCGCTATGTGCAGAGCACTGTACTAAGCGCTTGGAATGTACAAATCGGCAACAGATACAGTCCCTGCCCTTTGACGGGCTTACAGTCTAATCGACATCATGAGAGCTCACCTCCTCCAGGAAGCCTTCCCAGACTGAGCCCTTTTCCCTCTGCTCCTCCTCCTCTCCCCATTCCCCCCACCCTCTGCTCTTCCCCTCAGCACTGTGCATATTTGTATATATTATTTATTACCCTATTTATTTTGTTAATGATGTGTGTATCTCTATGATTCTATTTATCTTGATGGCATCTGCGCTAGACTGCTTGTTTTGTTTTGTTTTGCTTTGCTGTCTGTCTCCCCCGTTGAGACTGCGAGCCAGTTATTGGGCAGGGATGGTCTCTATCTGTTGCCAAATTATACACTCCAAGCGCTTAGTACAGTGCTCTGCACATAGTAAGTCCTCAATAAATACTACTGAGTGAATGAATTAGAACCCAGGTCCTACTGACTTCCAGGTCTATCCGCTAAGCCACAGTGCTTCTCTGAACTCCTCCTTCGGAACCAAATTTATTCAGCTTGGATTTGGAGGGTCCCTCACCCGGCCCCACCACTGTCCTCAGCCCGTCAGCACTGTCCAACCCACCCGGGGGTCTCCCCCACCTTCCCGTCCCCCCTTTTGCTGCTTTGTCTAGTCCAGATCCTTGTCATTTTTCAAGCGGGAGGCAGACGAGATGCTCCCTTAGGACCTGAGAAGGCAATTATCGGGGGTATTTGGCTGCTTTGGGGTCTTGGGGAAGGACACTGGCACATATTTAATAATAATAATGTTGGTATTTGTTAAGCACTGCCTATGTGCCAAGCACTGTTCTAAGCTCTGGGGTAGATACAGGGTCATCGGGTTTCCCCAAATGAGGCCCACAGTCTTCATCTCCATTTCCCAGGTGAGGGAACCGAGGCACCGAGAAATGAAGCGTCTTGCCCCAAGTCACACAGCTGTCAGGTGGCGGAGCCAGGATTAGAACCCATGACCTCTGACTCCTAAGCCCGTGCTCTTGCCACTGAGCCATGCTGCTTCATAGAGTGGTATTTATTACTCTATTTTATTAATGATGTGCATATAGCTACAATTCTATTTATTTTGACGGTATTGATGCCTGTCTATTTGTTTTGTTTTGCTGTCTCCCTCCTTCTAGACTTTAAGTGCATTGTTGGGTAGGGATTGTCTCTCTCTGTGGCCGAACTGTACTTTCCAAGCACTTAGTACAGTGCTCTGCACACAGTAAGCGCTCAATAAATATGATTGAATGAATCTCCTTCTGTCCTTCCATGTACTTAATAATGAGGGTATTTGTTAAGCACTTACTATGTGCCAAGCACTGTTCTAAACACTGGGGCAGATACAGGGTAATCAGGTTGTCCCACGTGAGGCTCACAAGTCTTCATCCCCATTTTCCAGATGAGGTCACTGAGGCCCAGAGAAGTGAAGTGACTTGCCCACAGTCACCCACCTGACAAGTGGCAGAGCTGGGATTCAAACCCATGAGCACTGACTCCCAAGCCTGGGCTCTTTCCCCTGAGCCAGCTGTGTGACCGTGGGCAAGTCACTTCACTTCTCTTCGTCTTCACTTCACTCGTCAGAAGTGAAGTGACCTGCCCACAATCACCCAGCTGACAAGTGGCAGAGGGGGATTCGAACTCATACAATTCATTCAATAGTATTTATTGAGCACTTATTATGTGCAGAGCACTGTACTAAGCGCTTGGAATGGACAAATCGGTAACAGATACAGTCCCTGCCCTTTGACGGGCTTACACTCTAATCAAACTCATGACCTCTGACTCCCCAGCCCACGCTCTTTCCACTGAGCCATGCTGCTTCTCTAACCAATACCAACAATATGATGATGATTATGATGGAACGAATGAATCAGCGCTGGGCGCACAGCAAGCGGTCAATGAATATGATTGGAGAAGCAGTGCGGCTCAGTGGAAAGAGCCCGGGCTTTGGAGTCAGAGGTCATGAGTTCGAATCCTGGCTCTGCCACTTGTCAGCTGGGGGACCGTGGGCAAGTCACTTCACTTCTCTGGGCCTCAGTTCCCTCATCTGTCAAAGGGGGATGAAGACCGTGAGCCCCACGTGGGACAACCTGATTCCCCTGTGTCTACCCCGCCGCTTAGAACAGCGCTCTGCACATAGTAAGCGCTTAACAAATACCAACATTATTATCATGACCCCAGCGCTTAGAACAGTGCTCTGCGCGTAGTAAGCGCTTATCAGAGAAGCAGCGTGGCTCAGTGGAAAGAGCCTGGGCTTCGGAGTCAGAGGTCATGGGTTCGACTCCCGGCTCTGCCACTCGTCAGCTGTGGGACTGTGGGGCAAGTCACTTCTCTGTGCCTCAGTGACCTCATCTGTAAAATGGGGATTCACTGTGAGCCTCACGACCTGATGACCCTGTATCTCCCCCAGCGCTTAGAACAGTGCTCTGCACCTAGTAAGCGCTGAACAAACACCAACGTCATTATTACTGAATGGTCGAATGAATGAATGAGTGTGTGTCCGTGTCGTCCCCCTCCCCCCCCCCCCCCCCGGTGAAGCCCACCCAATAGGAGGCCGCGGGGGGCGCGCGCCGGGCACGCGCCCGCAGCGGCCGCGCCCCCGCCGGGTCCGGGCGCCCGAGCCCCCCGCGTGCGCGCGAGGGGAGGCCCCGCCCCTCCCCCCTGCAGGCCCCTCGGCCGGCGCGCGCGCGCGGCTCCTCCGCGCCGGCTGAGGCGGCGACCGGGCGAACACCGGCGGCGGCGGCGGCGACCACAGCGGCCTCGCCATGCCGCGCCCGCAGCAGCAGCAGCAGCAGCAGCAGGAGGCGGCGGCGGCGGCGGAGGCGCCGGGTCCGCCGCTATCCCGTCAGCCCCCGGCGGACAGCGCGGCGCCCCCGCACTCCCGGCATGCTCTGCGCCGCAGGGCCAAGATGGCGGCCGACAAGCCGCAGCCCGGCGGGGGAGGAGGAGGAGGAGGAGGCGGAGGCGGCGGCGGCCGGGCCGCGGCCCGACCCGCTGAGGAGAACAAGGAGAACGAGCGGCCCGTCGCCGCCAACAAGCCGAAGAGAAGCGCCGCTTTGGGGGACAGCCTGGGCCTGGAGAGTATCCGCACCGCCGCGGGGGCCCCGGACGCGGGGACGACGTGGCCGGAGGAGGCCTGAGGGGACGGCCGGCCTCCCCTTCAGCCATCATCATCATCGTGGGGGCCTTTGGAAGCGCTTACTAGGTGCCCGGCACTGTTCTAACCGCTGAGTAATAATGATAATATTTGTTAAGCGCTTACTATGTGCCGAGCACTGTTCTAAGCGCTGGGGTAGACATAGGGGAATCAGGTTGTCCCACGTGGGGCTCACAGTCTTCATCCCCATTTGACAGATGAGGGAACTGAGGCCCAGAGAAGTGAAGTGACTTGCCCACAGTCACACAGCTGACAAGTGGCAGAGGCGGGATTCGAATATATATGGGTGCTGGGTGGCTGAGGGTGGGGTGAATAAGTGTTAGAAACAGCTGTCAACCAGGCGTATATTTAAGAGGAAAATGCAAGAATTCGTTTGGAGTCGGGGCTCGTGATTTGGCTGCATAATTTTCTAAGAGGAGCCAGTCCCTTAAAAGTGGACTGGATCGTTTGATTAGAGTTATTTGGGGCTCATCCACTCGTAGTTGTAGGAGCCCCATTTTGGCAGAAGCCTTTTTCTAAAAATCGAAATCAATCCCTTAACACCTGCCTGAGCTTTGAGGATATTAAATCTTGGGTAAGAGTCGTCAGGGAGACTTTTGTTAAACCAAGACTGTAAACTCAAGAGTGCCCATAGGCAATGCTTCTTTGAGAAGAGGAAGCTTGAATGGCTTTATATTCTTGTCCTACATTTATGCCTGGCTGAGAGGGCACAAGAGTGAGAGCCATCTTTGATGAGGACAGGAAGAAATGCAAATGGAGCTGTGGGGACACGTCACTACAAAGTCCGGATTAGACAGCGTCACTAAATACAACTGTGTTTGTAAATAATAGTGGTATTAAAACCCAGGTCCGTTGAGATGCATATGGTTTGTCGATTCGTGTACGAATGAGTCAATCAGTGGTGTTTATGGAGCGCTTTGTGCCAAGCTCTGAACTAAGCGCTGGGGTACAAACAAGGTAATTAGGTCCCACATGGGGTTCTCCGTTTAATAAAGGTGAAGAGGTATTAAATCCCCGTTATGCAGGTGAGGGAACTGAAACACTGGGAAAGGAAGTAATTGGCCCAGGATCACAGAGCAAACAAGTAGCGGAGCCTGGTTTAGAACCCAGATCCTCTGCCTACCGGGCCTGTGCGCTTTCCACTAGGCAGCTGCTTCTCGGTTGGTGGCCACCGACAACCACAGACCGGCTGTTGAGGGAGAGCTGTGGATTTTGCATGCTTGTAAACTGAAAGTTTTAATTTATTTTCTTTCTGGAAGTATGGATTCTCTCCGTTGACAGGCTTGACTTTAAAGAGTAGGGCAATGGGGGAAAACTGCCTCCTGACACAGTAATAGGAGTGTGTGTGTGTGTGTGTGTGTGTGTGTGTGTTTTCTCTAATCCTACTCCACCACTTGTCTGCTGTGTGACCTTGGGCAAGCCACCTAATTTCTCCATGCCTCAGTTACTTCATCTGCAAAATGGGGATTAAGACTGTGAGTCCCATGTGTGACCACCTGATTACCTTGTATCTACCCCCGTACTTAGAACAGTGATTGGCTCATAGTGAGTGCTTAACAAATGCCCTAAGTATTATTATTATTATTATTAGCTAATAACAGCTGTAGCCTTTTATAAACCCTTGGTAAATACAGTACTCTGAACTTTTTACACGGTGCGCTACTCCATTGATTACTGTGTGCCAGACACTGCTAAGTGCTGGGGTTGTTACAAGACAATCAGGTTGGACACAGCCCCCGCCCCAGACGAGGCTTGCAGTCTGAGGGGAGAACGGGTATTTAATCCCCATTTTACAGATAAGGAAACCGAGACCCAGAGAAGTTAAATGGCCTACCTGCTGTGTGACTTTGGGCAGATGACAGAGTTGGGCTTAGAACCAGGTTTCTCCACTCACTATGTGCTGTCCACCTACTTGCTCACTGCACTTTTCTACACTTTCTCCTTCTCTCGTCCTTTTTATTTTTCCACTTTTTGGGGGGACCCGTGTCTAAAATGACGCTTTAAAGTATTAAAGGGTTCAGGAGGGTGGCACGTTTTGAATTCGAAATTCGCCTTAACCCCAGCACCAGTCCTTCAGATCATTAAAGACTCCCAGCAGCAACATGGCTTGCGGCACGGTGACTTCCAGAGGTACAGGTCAGTACCCAGTGCGAGGTCCGTGGGGGCCGGGGGTCAGGCCAGAAGGGGGTGGGAGAAGCCATCTGGCGGAAAGTCCTTGGCCATCAGGGGTTCTCTGCCCTGGGCAGATTTGGCTAAACCAGCAGGCCGCACTCTAGCTCCTTCGTTCCTGTAGAGAACGGGCGGGACCCCTTCTCTTCCCAGTCCTCCGCTGCCCACAGGGGAGATGGGCGCCTATAGGGACTCAGGATGGAGACCTTTGGCTCCGGGCACCCCTGGCACTCCCCCTGGGCTGCCCTCACATCTGCTCGCTCTCGCCCGGGCGTGTAGGGGCTACTGTTCGCGCAGACAGAGGCGCCTCCGGAAAACGCTCAACTTCAAGATGGGGAACCGGCACAAGTTCACTGGAAAGAAGGTCACCGAAGAGCTTCTATCCGACAGCAGGTAACGCAGAGGGGACCGGGGGAGGGAGCGGAGGTCGGAGTCGTCTCACCCCCCCCCCCCCCCCCCCCCGGCTCCTCACCACCCCGGCCACGGCACCTCGCCCCCAAGGTACCTGCTGCTGATCTTGATGGACGCGGAGCGGGCCTGGAGCTACGCCATGCAGCTCAAGCAGGAGGCCAACACCGAGCCCCGCAAACGGTTCCACCTGCTGTCGCGTCTGCGCAAGGCTGTGAAGCACGCCGAGGAGCTGGAGCGCCTCTGTGAGAGCAACCGTGTGGACGCCAAGACCAAGCTGGAGGCCCAGGTTGGTGGCAGGGCACAGGGTGGGCTGGCCGGGGCGGGAGTCTGAGGCCCCGGGGTTTGATGCCCGTTGGCCCTCCCTGACTCCTCACTAGTGGACAGAGCAGTACCTGGGGCCGTCCTGCCTCACTCCCCTCTGGCCCCGGGCCGCCTCCAGGCCCTGTTACCTCTGTGGACCATAGGAACCAGAGGGGGGACTCCGGCTCTGCTCTCCAACCCCCTTCCCCGCATGGGCCCTGGCCAAGCTTCCCAGTGGGGCCCGGCTTCTCTGATGGCCCTGGGGACCAGCGAGCGAGAGGTGGCTGTCCCATGCTGTCCTCTGCTGTCCCAAAGCGATGCCAGTGGGTAGCGGTCGTTGGTCCACATCTCTCGTCTGGGATGGGCTTTTGCACGGACGGTCCAGTCTTTGAGGCTTCACAGCCATCCGTAGACAGGGACTTGGCTTCCATTGGGGAGAAGTAACACGCTCTCGTCCCCTTCCTCCCTCCTCCCCCTGCAGGCGTACATGGCTTATCTCTCGGGAATGCTGCGCTTCGAGCACCAGGACTGGGAGCTGGCAATGGAGGCTTTCAACAAATGCAAGTGAGTCTCCCTCCCTTCCCCGGCTGCCAGTGGACTGGACCAGGCTCTGCCCTCCGGTCACCCCTCACCTTGGTTCCGGCATGGAAGCGAGAGATCGGTGAAGCAGGCGGGCAGGCAGCCTCTCCTCTACCGCAGGACAATCTACGAGAAGCTGGCCAGCGCGTTCACGGAGGAGCAGGCCGTGCTGTACAACCAGCGTGTGGAAGAGATCTCGCCCAACATCCGCTACTGCGCCTACAACATTGGTGAGCGGGCCTCGGGCCGACCAGGAGCCCAAACCGGCCACGGACAGCCAAGGCGCAGCGTTCGGCTGACGGCCCGAACGTTCGTCACAGGCCGCCTGAGCTCCCTCCCCAGGTCCTGGTCTGGGATGTGTCTTGGGAGGGTTGGGGTGTTCTCCCGTACCTGGAGACTGGCCTGGAGAGCGAGATGGTCGGCTAGTCCAGCCCCCCCGTGGCTTTGTTTTTGGCCTCTGGTGGGCCCAATGTCCAGGGCCTTTCGCCAGCAATGGTGCAAACACTGAGTGGTCCAGGGTGGCGGCTTAGCCCACAGGCCGGGCGCCGGTCTCTGCTGATGGGTGGGGCGATTGATTGCTCTCATGCTTGTCCTCTGGCTCTCTCTTAGGGGACCAGACGGCCATCAGTGAGCTGATCCAGATGAGGCTGAGATCGGGCGGCACCGAAGGCCTGCTGGCTGAAAAACTGGAGGTAACCGGAGGTGACCCTGCGACGTGTCTTCAGCATGCCAACTCAAGGCTCTCCTTGAGCCCAGCACCCTTGTCCACGGGTGGGCCCCAGGGATGGCCATTCCCGGACGTGGATGAGGTCAGAGCGCCAGGCCGGTCTGTCCCCTGCAGGCCCTGATCTCCCAGACCCGAGCCAAGCAGGCCGCCACCATGAGCGAGGTGGAGTGGAGGGGCCGGACTGTTCCTGTGAAGATCGACCGGGTCAGGATCTTCCTTCTAGGCTTGGCCGACAGCGAAGCCGCCATTGCCCAGGTAAGCAGCCCCCCAGCCTGACTCGGGGACTCTCACGCACCGGCGGCCCCTGCCAGGCCCGGGGCCCAGCCTGAGTTTGCATCCTTGTTCCGAGGTCCAGGCGACCCCGGCTGAGACACGGGTGGGTACGTGACGGGCTTCTGCTGCTGCCTGCCACATCTCTGCTGGACGGGGCGGGGGTCCCTTACGCCCTAGATGTCAGCAGTGGGACTGGCGCTTTGGTCATTTATTCACGGAAATGGGTCTTTGAAAAGGTGGGTGAGCCAGAGTAGTGGAAGGGGCAGCTGATCTTGGAGGGCCGGAATCACCAGCCGGCCTTTTCCGGTCAGTAGGTGGCACAGTGATTTGGTGTCTCACACCTGGGGAAGCTGGTCTAACCCTCCTTACCGCTGCCTGCTGCCCAGAGGAGGAGTAATGATAATGATGGTACTGCTATAGCAGGGCACTGTCCTAAACACTGGGATAGATGGAAGCTAATCGAGTTGGACAGAGTCTGTGTTCCACATGGAGTTCACGTGCTTAATCCCCATTTTACAGATTTAAATGAGGCCCAGAGAAGTGAAGTGACTTACGCAAGGTCACAAAGACAGAGCTGGGATTAGAACCCAGGTCCTTGTGACGCCCTGCCCTGTCCACTAGGCCTTGCTGCTTCTCAGTCCGCCTGCAGGGTGTTGGTGGGTTGTTACTTTTTTGGGGCAGGGTGTGAGATCGGGGGTGAACTTCCTCAACCAGACTAGGGCATCTAATGGTGTCGGTTGCCTTGGGAACCAAGGAGTGGAAAAAGGAGACTGGAGTCCTGGTCTTTGGTGAGTGGAGAGGAAATCGTTGTTAATTATAACAACTATGGCATATAAGTGCTTACTATGTGTCTTGTACTGGAGGAGATATAAAGGAAATCAGGTCAGACACGGTTCTTGACTCACACAGAGCTCACGATCAAAGTAGGAGAGAGAACAAGTGTTGAATCCCCATTTTCCAGATAAGGTAACTGAGGCACAGAGATGTGATTTGCCCAATCACAAATCTAAGCCTTTCGTGGGCAGGGATTGTCTCTCTTGACTGTTGAATTGTACTTTCCAAGTGCTCCATAAATATGACTGAGTGAGTAACAGACATGTGGCAGAGCTGGGATTAGAACCCAGTTCCTCTGACTCTCGGGCCCGTACTCTCTCCACTAGGCTCTGCTGCTTCTCTGGTTGTGAGCGGGAGGCGAGGGCCCTTCGATTTGGGACTCTGGCAGGGAAACTAGAGTAGGTGTGTGTGCCTATAGTTGTGTACGTGTGGCCAGGTGTGGGGTGTGCGCCTCTGTATGTTTTGGGGGCGATTCAGGGGGTGGTGAGTGGGTACCCTTGGGGGATGGAATTGTTGTTTGTAGCCAGCGGTGTAAACAGGCTTTCAGTTTGTTCTCTGGTGGGGTAGCAGTGGGCTCACTTTCTGGGCTACCAAAGGTCAGTAGTGAAGGCCACAGGTCCGGGCGGCACCGTCCTATTCCTTTTCTCTCTGAAGAATCCAGGGCCTTTATCTCATTAGCCTTCCCAGGGCCCTGGAGGCTAATTTCCCTAAACACCTCTTGGACTCCACTCCTTTCTCCCAAGAGCTCGAGCCCTCCGTTAACGAGAGGCGGGGATTGTTGTCGCCTTTGACAGCTTTGGAACCTGAGGCCCTGAGAGGTCTCGGGAGCGGCCCCAGGTCCCACATTTGGGGAGCCCGGGCGGTCGACGCCCAGACACCGCAACCTCTCCCCTGAGCCGGTCCTCCCCGCCGCTGCCCAAGTCTGTCCGGCTCCGCCCGGCGAGGGAGTGGCGGGCATTCCTCCCACGCCCGGTTCTCCAACAATGTGCCCCTGCCACCGTGCCTCACCCCCAAATGTTTCTCCCGGAACCGCTGGATGTGTACCAGGTCACAGTCGGAAGAGGGTTACCGCCATCTGGCCCGGCTGGGTGTCCCGAGACTGGCCCCGAAGTCCCAGCCCAGCCCAGGGCCTTGCCGACAGGAGACCAGACAGAAGGAGAAGGCTGGGCAGACAGTCGGGATGAGAAAGTGACCATCCAAACCCCGCTGCGGGCGGCTCAACCACGGCCCGCCAGGTGTCTGGCGCTTTCACCACTTCCCAGAATCATAATGTTTCTCGGCCCCTCCCAACCCCACGATGGAACCCGCCTTTTCCCAGGACAGCAGTATTTGCCGGAAGGGTTGGAGCCCCGCCGGCCTCTTGGTGTCTCCAAGGAACCTGGGACCCGACTCCCAGAACTCACCCCCTTGGGGGAGTCTTTCTCCCTCCTTTCCTCTCTCCCTCCCTCCCATTGTGTGCCCAGCCTTGGGCTCCCCAGGGTGGGGCGGAGAATGCAGTCAGACTTGCCTCGGCTGGCTCAGCCTCTCAACTCCCTCCCGCCTCCACCTTCTAGTAGTTTCCTCGCCCCCTCACAGCCCCCTCGTGTCAGAAGTCTCCTCTTGAGAACCTCCGTGCTGCTGTGCTTCCGCTGGTCTCTTTCCCTCCCTCCCCCCATCCTCCCCAACTTTCCGTCCATCGACCGCCTCTAGGCGCTCCTGGAAATGGCCAGAAGCGGGAGAGAAGCACACTCCGAGGGGTTGCAGGTGGTTGTTTTCCCAAGAATTGATTCCCCAATCGATCCTGGGTAGTGATGAGGGGCACGGAGGCTGGGCTTCTGCCTGGGGCCTCCGTGCTCTCCGCATCAGGACTCGGGGCCACTAGAGAGCTTGGGTGTTCAGCTTTCTATGTGTTTTGTAATGAGCATGTGGTGCCCTTCCGCGCCAGGGAAGCACCCCCTCCAGATCTCCCAGGATCTGTTCTCCACCTTTCTGACTGGGGTAGCTGGGGGAAGGATAGTATGGCCTAATGGAAAGAACACGGTCCAGGAAGTCAGGACTGGCTTCTAATCCTAGTTCTGCCCATTGCTGTGTGACTTTTGGGCAAGTCGCTTTACTTCTCCATGCCTCAGTTCCTCAACTGTAAAATGGGAGTTGACTGTTCTCCCTCCTTAAACTGTGACTCCCATGTGGGACAGGGACTGTGTCTGTCCTAATTAACTTGTGCCTACCCAGCCCCTAGAACAGTGTTTGAAACATAGTAGGTGCTTAACACATACCATTATTTAAAAAAAAAAAACCAAAAACCATTGGAGACAAGGCTGACAGTGACCGCCCTTCAATCCGAGGCAGGCCAGAGGTTCTTTATAGTGTGAGTTTGGGGCTAGAAAAACAGTGGGCTTAGACTGGAATATTGGGGAACTGGGGAGTCTGTCTGGATCCAGGGGGCTGTGTTATTGGGAGAAATGGACTTGGTGTGACGCCAGGCATCCCAAGTTTTCTTAGCGTGGGCTTTTGTGAGAATGTATCATCCAGGCCTGTCGGGTACGGAAAGGTGGACTTTGGCCCTGGTCTGTGGGATAGAGGAACCCCAGTGGCCTCCTTCAGCTGCCCCGCTGCCAGCGTCTCCCGTTTCTAGAGAACCAGGGGCAGGGAGGAACAGAGAATCAGCCCCTGGGGGGTCTTCCTCGGAGACACCCCTGTCCCCCCCACCTCCGCTCCCCTCCCCACCTTCAATAGTCCCCTCTCTGTGAGATATCTTTGACAATGCATCCTCTCAAACCATCCTGCGGGGCTGGGAGACTGCAAAGGGTGGTCCTGGGGTTCGGGGAGACTGCAAGGGGTGGTGGTTTGCCCCAACTGCCCTCGACCTTAGGCGGAAAACGAGGAGACCAAGGAGCGCCTGTTCGAGTCTGTGCTCAGCGAGTGTCGAGACACCATCCAGGCAGTGCGGGAAGAGCTGAAGCCAGACCAGGTGAGCAATCCAAGGGCACCGGTGGTTCGGGCTTCAGACCCGAGTGGGAGACCTGTGAGGGCAGATCCCTTTCCCCCGCCACACCACATGGAGCTGACACAATCTCTCTCTGCCCCGATTGGCCACTGTAGAAGCAGAGGGAACACCTGCCAGAAGTGGAGTCTGGGAAGGTATCTAATCTGCAGTACCTGCACAGGTAAGGCTCTGGTGTCCCCCGCAGCCCCGTAATCACTGGAGGTCTCTCCACTCCGTCCATTTGAGACTCTCCTCATTGGGTGATGGCCTAGCCCTGAGCAGCCCGTGCTGCCCCACGATGCTTTGCAGCTACCTGACGTTCATCAAACTGTCCACGGCGATCCGACGGAACGAGAGCATGGCCAAGGGGCTCCAGCAGGCCCTACTGCAACATCAGCCCGAGGACGAAAGCAGGCGCAGCCCTCGGCCCCAGGACCTGATCCGCCTCTATGACATCATCCTGCAGGTGACCCGGGGGGGATGCCCCTCGCGCTCACAGCCCTTGGGGACCCGGGACTCGGGAGCCTCAGTGGTCTGGCATCTGCCAGGGGAACTGGAAACGAGAAGAGTGACCTGTTGTGGGGCTCCCTGTGGGACATGAGCCCCAGGAAGCAGCTTCTAAAATGTTCTTCCCCAGGGATCCACACCCCAAAGCCCAGGAAGCGATCGCTGATGTACCCCTCAACATGGCCGAGCTTACTTCCCGTTCTCCTCCTCCTCCATGGCGTCCTCTCTGATCACCTCGCATTGCCTGCCTCTAGTGCCCCAGGCTGGTGTTTCTGGCTCTAGCACTTAGGGATGCGTGTATATCCGTCGGGACTGTCGGTTATTTAACTTGGTCATTTTGTCCTGACATTTGCTGGCAGAGCCTTGTTATCCCCCCTGCTCCCATTAGCAGTCCACATCTGTCCGTGTCCCCCATTAGAGGGGAAGCTCCTAGAGGACAAGGAGCGGGTGCTTTGATGTTCTGCCGGCAGACTTGGCCGAGCGCCCGGTCCGGTGTTCTGCCTTCGGTAACTTCCCTCGATAGATTGCTTCCACTCTCTGAGACCGTTCTCCTGCTTTTGCTCCCGGTTTCTCGGCAGAATCTGCTGGAGCTGCCTCAGTTGCCCGGCCTGGAGGAGGACAAGGCTTTTCAGAAGGAGGTCGGACTCAAGGCCCTGGTCTACAAAGCTTACAGGTGACTCTGCCTGAAGCCTGCTCCACAGGGTTCAGCCGGGGCATCTGGGAGGTCTCAGGGAGGCACTCTGTCCCAGCCAATTCTCAACACTCCCGGGTACGGTGGCGCTAAGTGGCCATGACCCCCACCAGGTGCTTCTTCATCGCCCAGTCCTATGTGCTGGTGAAAAAGTGGAGTGAAGCTTTGGTTCTGTACGACCGCGTCCTGAAATACGCCCGTGAGATGCAGGCCCAGGCCGGGGACTCTGACACTAGCCTCAAGGTGGGTGCCGCGCCCCCGCGTACCCCCTCTCACCCTCAGCTGTGGCCTCTGCGGTCATCCCGGCCCTAACGAGCAGAAATCCCCACCCCTGGACTCCGGGCCTTCGAGGAACCCAGAAGTTGCTCCTGGGTCGGAGCTGGCTTGCTGCTGGCATATGGCCTGTGTCCCAACCAAACCCCAGACTCCAGAGGGAGGGGTGGATTTTACCAAGCGTCACATGGTGATGGAGCCTTGCCGCTGTCGGCCTTGGATGGGGGTGCCCGGGCTGGCGGGGGGCTGTGTGTGCCCCGGATGGTGGGTGCACACACATCTGCTCCCCAGGTCCTCATTTCCCCTAACATCCAGTCCCAGCTCCCGTTGCCTGTCAATGCCGGGAGAGAGCTCCTCACTCCCTTTTTCTCCCCCAACCTCTCCCTGGACCTCCCCTCACCCATCCGCGTGTCCCAAATCCAGGAGCTTCCAGACGTACAAGAGCTGATCTCGCAGGTGAACGCTGAGAAGTACTCGCTGCAGGCGGCTGCCATCTTAGGTGAGACGGAGCGAGGGGCCGCTTCCCGGGGCCCACCTCCCTCGAGCTCCTCAGAGCACATTGAGTAGGGATCCCCTTTGGAGCTGAGATCTCTCTCCCTGACCCGATGACTCTCGGAAATGCACCTCTCCCCCCAGGGTGCTGGGAGAAGGGAGAAGTCATAATCTTGGTATTTTGTAAAGCGCTTACTATGTGCCGAGCACTGTTCTAAGCGCTGGGGTAGACACAGGGGAATCAGGTTGTCCCACGTGGGGCTCACAGTCTTAATCCCCATTTTACAGATGAGGGAACTGAGGCACAGAGAAGTTAAGTGACTTGCCCACAGTCACACAGCCGACAAGTGGCAGAGCTGGGATTCGAACTCATGAGCCCTGACTTCAAAGCCCGTGCTCTTTCCACTGAGCCACGGAAGTCATGTCACCCTCTCTCCCTACTCGGGCCTCCAGGATAGGGCAGGCCAGACTTAGTCATGGTGTTCCCTCCCTTGCTGGGGTCTCGGGACCTGTGGCGGGAGTCTGAGAGTGGGATTCACCCTCACTCTCGCCACTTCTCAGATACAAGTGTCTCTCACCAAGCGGAATCTCCTGTGCAAGAGAAGGACGGCAAGGTAGGACTGACCACTGAAGCCTCGGAGCCGAGGCGGACGGCTGCGGGGTGGACTGTGGGTCTGGGCTGTGGGGAAAGCGGGGGGGTGGTCCCGGGGATGCGTGAGGCACCTCGAGTCCCGGCGGAGTAGCAGGGGCCGCAGTCACGTGCTCTCCTCTTGGTCGGCAGCCCCTGGTGGAACGCTTCGAGACCTTCAGCCTCGACCCGTCCCTCGTCAGCAAGCAGGCCAACCTGGTTCACTTCCCCCCGGGCTTCCAGCCCATTCCCTGCAAGCCGTTGTTCTTCGACCTGGCCCTCAACCACGTGGCCTTCCCCCCACTCGAGGACAAGGTGGAACAGAAGCCCAAAAGCGGCCTGACGGGCTACATCAAGGGCATCTTCGGCTTCCGCAGCTAAGCGAGGCTACTCACCCGGAGGCGCCGGGGGTGGGGATCCTCATCAGCCTGCCCCGTGTCCTGGTCCGATTAAATCCGGGTGTGAAACTGCCTGGGGCAGGGCCCCGCCATCCTCTTCCCTCTCGTGTGTCTCTGCCCTCCGCTCCCAGCTTCGCCCTGCACAGGTGCCAGCTGAGGTCACTGCCCCGTGCTCTTGGCCAAAGAGCTGGGACCACCTCCTTCTCTGCGGCACAGGGGGACCAGCTGAATCCGAGGTCGGTGGCGCCTTCCCTGCACAGAGGCTTACGGTGGTGTCCACGACGTTGACACCAAGCTTCCCTCAAAACTCGGGGCTGCCACCCAGGCACCCCAAGTCAGCACAGGGGTCACACCTGCCTTGCTCCTACCCAAGGTATCTTGGGATGGCGTGTGCCCCCAGGTCGCCTCTCGCTCCCCTGGGGCCCTTCCTCTTCTCGGTCTCTCTGCTCCACAGTCTCTCTCCGTACCCCTGTCCCGATACTGTCCCTGCCCGGCTTTCTTGGGGCCAAGTTGAAGAAAGGGGGTCTGGGTTGCAGCAGGAGCTGTTCCCGCCTTTACCTCCCTAGCCAGGTCCTAGGGACGGACTCACGTTGTTCTGAAGGATGAGCTGATGGTGACTCAGGGCTTCTGGGACTGATGGGTGGGGGGCCAGACCTCGGCTGGGACCTCCCCCCACCTTCCTCCCCGGGAGCCCCTGATTGAGACGGGCACTGAACACACACCCCACGCACGGCCACCCGTACCCAATCGTGCACACGCTTCCTGGTGCACGCTGGCCCGGCTCAGTGCTTTGCCTCGGGTGGGCATAGGCCAGGTGGCCCTGCAGGGGCAGAGAGAACAACTAGCTCTGGAGGGCCGCGGGCCACCCGGCTTCCTGGCGGACCAGAGTGGAACCGGGCTTTCCAGTTTGGGAGACATGGCTTGCACACCCCACCCTGAGTGAGAAACGGCCCAGGCGAGTTTCACTCTCCAGCTCCTGACGGGGAGCCAGAGGGGCGTCAACCCAGCACCTGGGGTTTGGGTGGGGCGTCACCCGCGAGACCCACCTGTTTCCTGACTTAAACCAAAGGGGCAGTGGGCTGCCCTTCTCGGCGATTCTGACCTCGGACCCGACAGTCCCAGCCGTTGGATCAATTGTGTTTGTTGAGCGCTTACTGTGCGCTGAGCACTGGGGAGAATACAATAGACCAGAGTTGGTGGACACGTTCCCTGCCCACAAAGAGCTGACAGTCTAGAAGGGGAAAGCTCTTTAGCCGCCAAAGTACCTAACGCAAAGTGGGGAGGGGCCGCCATGGCTCCATCCCACGTCTGTCCGTCCAGAGAGCCTGTTTGTTCGGTTTGGAAAAATGTTAGAGAGCTGGGGCTGTGAGTCAGCTGATGGATGGGGCCCAGCCTTTCCGGGTTGTAGGGCCGCCTCCTGCCTTCCCTACTCCCTCTCTTCTGCTTTCATGTCCATTGTTTGATGTTCTGTCTCCTTTTCCAGGGTTGTAGTAAATCGTGTGCTCTCCCTCTTCCCTTTCTTCCCATCCCTCCCCAACCCCCTGCATCTGGAAGGATTAACCAGCTTCCCAGCAGTTCCCTCTCCCCCGCCACCTTTGGCAACTTGCCCTACCAACGAACCAGACTGTGGCGGCTGGAGGCTCAGAAGCTCAACACAACACCCTCCATCCCTCCCTCCCTTCCCCAGTCGGCTTCCAGTAACCCCCAAAACACATGGCCACTGATCACCATTCCCAACCCGGGACCGACGGGCAACCGGAGTCCTGGACCGGCAGCAGCCAAAGCTACAACGGAGTAGCAGAGCCCGGGGCTGCGGGGGCTTGGAGCCGCCAAGCAGAGAGCAACCAGACTCGGGTCAGCAGGGGTTGATGTTGGAAAGTGGGGAGGCGGGCCTGGGAGATGCCCTGCCTGCCTGGGTGGGGGGAGGGAGGCACCCCTACAGCTGGGGCACGTCCTAGCCGAAAGGCAGGCCTGCCTGCCCCAGCAGGAGTGGCCGGACATGGAGGAGGGCAGGGTGGAGCAGGGGAACTGCAGGTCAATCCCAATTAGCTGCTTCTTCACAAAGGTGGCCTCACTGTGACCTCTGCGCACTGGACTCCAGCGTCCTCCCTCCACTGCCACTTCGCCCCTGCTCCGGGGGCAGAAATAGTCCTTTACCTGACCCCATTCACTGCCCAGCCGGGGGGTCCTTCTCTCCCTCAGCTACATCCCCAGATGACTTCTTCCCCGGTTGGGCTGGAGCCCCAGCCCTGCCCCTCGACTCTTGCGGTTTGGCCGATGGGCTTCTGATGCCGCTCAGTTCACTCAGAGCCTGGCAGGAAAGTGCCTCTGTCCCCTCCCTGCTTCTCTCTGCTTTTTGCCCGGAAGCTCCCTGCACTCCGGGTCAGCTCGTGGGCAGGGGGCAGGGACTTGGGGGCATTAGGAGCTGTAGGAGCTGCAGAGCATGGGTTTAAGGGGCTTGAAAAACTCCCAGTCAACCAGGCCCACAGCTGGCAGCCGTGACTGCAAAGCTCCACACTAATAGCGCTCCCGGGAGAAGGGGGTTGGGGGGCTGCTTCCTGAAGCAGGAATTGCTTTAACAGCAGTGGAAGACAAGGTCTCAGTATTTCTGATTGGCACCAAAGGCCTCCTTTCACAGCTTTGCCAATTTATCACCCCTCTGGTTTTAGGGCTCTGTTACCTCTGGCATTTCAGGTTGTTCAGCTCATTTTTATTTTTGTGTTGCTTTTTTTAAAGGGTATTTTATAAGCACTTGCTATGTGCCAGGCACTGTTCTAAGCACTGGAGTGGACACGGGATGATCAGGTTGGACACATTCCACGTCCCACATGGGGCTCACAGTCAATCCCTATTTTACAGATGAGCTAACTGAGGCTCAGAAAAGTTAAGTGGCTTGCCCAAGGTTACGGCAGACAAGTGGCAGAGCCAGAATTCGAACCCAGATTGGGTTCTATCCACTGCTTCTCAAAGTCAAGTTCCACTGTGATTTGAACTCACACCACAGGATTCAGAGTCCAAGGTGCTAACCATTACGCTGTGGAACCAGCCTACATCCCTGAGAGAAAGGGAGGGAGGAGAGGCTGTTCTGATTGTCCCCATTTTGTGGGTGCGGAATCGAGATTCCAGAAAGGCTAAGTGACTTGCCCAAGGTCACCCGGCAGGCCAGGGGCTAAGATGGGATTAGTAGTTGTAATAGTACTTATTAAGCACTTTCTGTGTGCAAGGCATCGTGCTCCAGTGCTCTGAAAAGTCTCCCAAGGGTCCTTCTGTGCCATAAGTGGAAGCTTCTGGAGTCTCGCTTTGAGTGTAGTGGGCGAGTCCTGGTCCAAGAGGGCAGGACTGAAGCCCCCTGGGGACGGGACCCTCTCAATAGGGAGGAATTGCCCCACACCTGGCCCCACCCACCCTCAGAGCAGAAACAGCAGTTCCTTGGATTGAGGGACCGAAGGGAGGCCAGGTGGAGAGTGTGGATGGTGCGGCACCAGCCACCCCACTGAGACGAACCCAAGGGCCTGTGTGGAGGAGCCCAGGCTGGCAAGCAGCCTCATGGGTGGAGTGGGGACAAGCCAGCGCTGCTGGTTTTGGCCCAGTTCTAAGAAAGACAGCCCCACGGAACCCTTCTCACATTTGCGGCCTCCTCTCAGCCTGTGGGGTTGGAGGGAGGCGAAAGAGAGGAAAAGCAACACCCAAAATGAAGCGGAGCCAAGACAGGGGCCGTTTGTTATGTGAACAAACATCCCGGCAGGGGCCCGGTCCATCTGAGGCATTAAAGACAGAGGGGAAAATTGTCCCTCCGGGAGAGAGATGGGAGGAAGGAGAATTTAGGGATGGGGGGAGATAGATGGAAGGAGAAAAGTCGGGGGGAACCGTTGCCTTTCATCTCTGATCCAAGCTCTGAAATGACATGAGCTCTCAGGGAGAAAATACCAATAACCATCTCGGTCCCGCTCCCACCCGCCGCAGCCCAATTATCCAGGCAGCCTGGGCTCCTGGTTCAGCCTCTATCATCTTCCAGCCACTTACCTTGTTCTTTCAAAGCCTCTCTACACTTCCTCCCCGACACCCCCCTCCCACCCCCCAACACTGACACACACATACACCTCGGTCTCCTGGTCCAGCCTCTGTGCCTTCTGGCCATTTACCTTGTCCTTACAAAACCTCCCTGCCCATCCTTGCCCCCAACGCCCCCACCCACTCACCTCTCTCCCACGTTCTCCTTCCCTTTCAGCGCCCACTGGACAATGATGAAATAATAATAATAATGTTGGTATATGTTAAACGCTTACTGTGTGCCAAGCACTGTTCTAAGCGCTGGGGTAGATAAAAGGTAAAGAGGTTGTCCCGTGTGGGGCTCACAGTCTTCAACCCCATTTTACAGATGAGGTCACTGAAGCACAGAGAAGTTAACTGACTTACCCAAGGTCACACAGCTGACAAATGGTAGAGGCGGAAGTAGAACCCATGACCTCTGACTCCCAAGCCGTGCTCTTTCCACTAAGTCACGCTGTTTCTCAAGCCCGATGGACCCCCTGCCCCCCACCCTCCCCTCCACGCTCCTCTGCCTCAACCTGGTCCACATCTGCCTAATCCCGGGGAGGCATAGATACGTTTCCAGGTTTCCATTGGCTTCCCCACAGCCTGCAGACCACTCAATCAATTGATGGATCAAGCAAATCAGTGGTATTTATTGAGTACTTATTGTGTGCGGTGCACTGTGCCAAGCTTGGCCTTTCTCTTCCCTCCTCTTTTCTCCTATCCTTCTTTCCCCTCTCCACCCCTCCTTTTCTCTCCCATCCCTGCCTCTCCCCTGCAGGAAGGTTAGCACAGTGTACCCAGAGTTCTAGTCCGCATCCTCTCCTGGAGGCTGGAGGCCCTGAGCCTGTGTCCTTGTCCCAGTGGTCAGCCGCAGGCCGAGGACAGAGGGAGGCTGGGTGTCCTGGGTTCCCGGGCTTTGTCTCGGCTGTGCCATCCTGAGCCAAGCCCTTCACACCCACCCGGGGAAAGAGGGAGGCCAACCCGGGGGTCTGGCCTCCACGAGGGAACCGAGGCCGACCTGTGGCCGGAGTGGCCTGGTCGTGCATCGTGCGATTTGTGTATCTTTGGGTGAGCCGGTTTCCCCTCCGTGGGTCCGGAGGCTCCTTCCCCCCAATGCGCGCTTTCCTGGGACCCCTCCGTCTGTCTGCATCCGTGGTCCCAGTGCCTATCTCTGAGAGGATCCACCCAACCACGGGAGGACGTGGGGCTGTTCCTGGGTGTCTGCCTGGGGGTACATGTGTGTGGATGTGGGTGTATATGTGCGTGGGCGTAACAAGCCCGAGCGATCTCCAGGAGCTGGGCGGGCCCGGCCTCAGTCTCCACCGCCACCGACACACCGTCCCTCCCAAACTGGTTGTGTGAGGTGTGTGTGAGTGTGGGTGTGTCGCCCAGGGCTGCTCGCTCAACTCACCTTGGGGGTGTGGTGGGAGAAAGAGGAGCAGGAGGAGGAGGAGGGGCCTCCCAGAAACTGGGCTTCCCCGGCCTGCAGCGCAGCGCGCCCAGTCTGCTGGGGACTCACACGGGGGGAGCCAGGGGAGCGAGCCCGCCCGCCCGTCCACCCGTGTCCACACGTCCGGCCCTCCTGCCTTCCTTCCATCCCTCCTGCCGCCGCCGCCGCCGCCGCCGTCATGTTCAAGGGCTTGAGCAAGGGCTCCCCGGGGAAGGGGTCACCCAAGGGCTCCCCTGCCAGGGGCTCCCCGAAGGGCTCCCCCAGCAAGCACAGCAGGTGAGCGGAACGCGGGGCTGCCGGGGCCCCGGACTCGGTGGGGGGCACGGGGCTCCCCCTTACCCTCCGTGGCCCCGGGTTGCCAGGCGGTGCTGTGTCCCCCGGAGAGAAGCGCCAGAGAGACCCTACCCTGGTCAACGAGTAGGGTCGGGCCAGGGGCACAATGGGGTGCCAGGCCATGTGCCAGGGGGCATAAGGCAGGGAGAGATCAGGGAACTACCTGCCTCCCAGTCCCGAGCTCCTCCATCCTCCCCTTCCCTCCTCTTAGTCCCATTCTGGGATTTAAAGCCCCTGGTGCTGAGAGGGAGTAGAGGGAAAGACTGGAGGTTGGGGGAGCGGGAGGGGGTCCTAAATGTCCCATCTGCCCCTCTTGGAGGTTGCAGCACTGGCCCGCTGGTTGGGACTGATTCCCAGAACCCAGGGAGGAGTAGCGCCCGCAAGGGAGCTTGGAGAGAGTGAGGTGGGGCAGATGCCTTGGCACTCTCAGCTCAGCCTTCTCCCCAACCCAGCCGCGGCTGAGGGCAAGGCCCCCTCCCCGGAGCTAGCTGCAGGGGCAACTCTTGGGGTCCAGGCACAGACCACCACCGCTGCTGCCACCCCCTCTGAACCCTCTTAGTTCAGGCCCTCCTGGGCACAAGAGGCATGGGTCATGTGGCACACTGGGGCTGCTGTCAGTGCCAGGGTGGGGGAGTGTGGAGGGCAGAATCTCACCCTGGGCCCATCCCTGCATCAGATGGGAATGAGCAGACAACCCCCCGCCTCCCCCCAGACCAGGGCTGGAAGTCAGAGCTTCTGGGCAGAGGGAGTAGGGGCCTGGGCCCGGGGAGAGGGGCAGGGATATGGCCCAGGCCTGGCATTTGTCTCCTGGTGTGGGGTGACTTCTCGGCCCGATCCCGGCCCAGTGGCCATCAAGGGGGGGTCGGGGCCTTTTCCTATGAGAGGTCTTCCTTCATGAGAGGCGTTGTCCTGCCTCAGGTGCCCTCCCTGTCAGCCAAAGGAAAACCGGGAGGGTAGGGAGCACGGAGGGCTAGAGGTCCCAGTTCCCTCCAGTCGGCCCACACTCTCAGTCGCTACCCCAATCTGCTGCTGGCTTCCAGCAGGAGGGAGATCATCTGGACCCCACCCCCTTGCTTACTCTGCTCCCCCTGGGCTGGGGCTGGGCTCCTAGGCTCCACCCTGGGCCACTGCTAATCTGCCAGACATCTCGGGGACACACCGACCCAATCATCTTGAGATCAGTTAAGGGGAGGGGTACCTGGGAGATAGGGATCAGGGGAGCTGGGGCGGGGGGAGGTGGTGAAATGGGTCAATTCCCTGTGTACCCTTCATGGGTGTTTGTGTGTATGTGAAAGAGAGAGCGAGCTCCTAGATGAACCCTTGGGGGAGAGAGGGTCTCTAAGCTGGGGTTTCCTGTCCTCTGCTGGGGGTGGAGTGGGGATGGTAACTTCAAAGAGCAAGATGGGCCCAGGGCAAGGGGTGGGATGCTGAGAGCCGTGGGGTAAGAAGTTAGGGGGTGTGGAGTTAGGGGTGAGGGTTGGGATAGGGATGAGGGGAAGGGGTGGAATAGGGGTGCAGGTGAGGGGCGGGTCAGTCCATTGGCCCAATTTGCTCCAAATAGAGTGGTGAGAGAAGGGGGGTGGGGGGAGAGGGCTCTGGCCACCATGCTCCACCCCGGGCAGAAAAGGTGGAGCCGCTGGTTAGGGAGGGGAGCCCTGCTGCAGGCTCTGGCCCCCAGGAGTCCCGGTGCCCAGTCCCGGTGACCCGCCAGCCGGGCGCCTGGTGTGGGCCGCCCGCACGGTGGGAGAGGGTGGGGAGCTGTGACTCACTCTCCTCTTCTCTCCCCCTCCCTCCCCGAGGAGAGCAGGAATCAGGGCGGGACCCAGCGGGCTGCATTCCCACTGGGAGAGGGGCTGGGCGGAGCGGGCTGGGCCAGCCAGATCTCTTGGGGCGGCTGGACTCCCGATCCTCCCGCTGCCCTCTCCCCATCCGCCCCGGTGATGAGGTGGGGGTGGCACGAGGAGATATGTGGGGGAGCTGAGTTGTGTGGCATTTGAGAGACCCCTGGGCAGAGGGCAGAGAGGAGGACCCCCTCCCCGGGTATTTCCTGAGAGGCAATATGACCTAGGGGAAAGAGCCCAGATCTGGAAGTCTGCAGGCCCTGGTTCTGCCCCAGCCTGCTGTGTGACCTTAGACAAGTCACATAACGTCTCTTGGCCTCAGTGTCTTCCTCTCTCCCCACTTTCTCCCTCCCACCTGGATCGTGAAGCCCAGGGACGGTGTCCAATCTGATGCTCTTGTTACCCACCCTCGCGCTCAGCATGGGGCTTGGCCTCGAAAAATACCATCATTACTAATAAATACCATAATTATTCATAACCACCATAATGACCAGACCATCCCCACGTGTCTCCCGGCTTCCCCTAGGGCCTCCACCCAGGAGCTGGCCCTGCTCATCTCCCGGATGCAGGCCAACGCCGACCAAGTGGAGAGAGATATCCTGGAGTCCCAGAAGAGGCTGCAGTTGGTGAGGCCCGGCCAGGTGGTCCCTGGCACTGCCGGCTTTCCTGCAGCCCACTCTCTGCCTCCCCCATAGCCCTCCCGGGGATCTGAGGGTCAGAGGCAGAAGGTCTGGCGGCTTCTTAGCCCCCTGGGGAGGGCGAAGGGGTGGGTGGCAGTCCCCCTTGGACACAGCTGGGGCGGGGGGGAGGAGGAAGGCCCTGGCTCGAGCACTCGGGCAGCACCCTCTGCCTGTGCCCATAGGACAGAGCGAGCAGCGAGCAATGCCAGGCTCTGCAGTACCAGCAGGAGACAGGCCGCGACCTGAAGGAGGCGGAGACGTTGCTTAAAGATCTGTTCCTGGACGTGGACAAGGCCAAGCGGATGAAGCACCCCCAGGCGGCGGAGATAGAGAAGGAGTGAGTGGAGGGGGTGGGGGTGGGGCCTAGGGCTGGAACCCCCCCATGGGGGGTGTCGTGGAGGTTGGTCCCAGCTCTCGGTGGGGAGCTCGACTAGAGGAAGGGATCCGGGGGTTGGGGGGTGGTTTCCCACACTGGCCAGACCAGGCACTGACCTCTCCACTGCCTTCCCCCCGGTAGCATCAAGCAGCTGCATGAGCGGGTGACTCAGGAGTGTGCCGAGTACCGGGCCCTGTATGAGAAGGTGGTACTGCCGCCCGGGGTGGGGACCAAGGTGGACTGGTCCCGGCTGCTGGAGCAGAAGCAGGTAAGGGTGGGCCAGCCCCCTGAGCACCCTCAAGTCCCCCTTCCCCAGGCTCAGAAGTACCTGGACTGGCCTAAACCCCCTGGGGACTGAAAATATTTGACAACTGACACCTGATCAGGCCCTGCCCAGGCCTGGAACTCAGGGCCGGGTGAGCCCACTGGAATGCCGGGTATGTCCCAGCGGGCTAGTACCCAAGAGGCCTGGCGAGAACTGCACCTGACCTCAAAGTTCACGGCCAGCAAACAGCTGCCTTGAGGTAGACGTCGGCTCATCGCGGGCGGGTGTCAGGGAAAAGCCCTCCCTCCCATGCTCCCTCCTTCTCCACCCAGGGATCTCCCGGTGAGACTATAGGGGCTTGGCCCTACCCAATCTCATCGTCGCCTACCTGAGGTGCCGGAGCTGGTCATTGGGTCTGTGTCCTCGCCCCACCTCATTCCCTGTTCCCTGTGCCCACCCCCGCCAACCCCTCGCCGCTTGTACTCCCAGAAACAGGTGTGCGAGGGGCAGTTTGGACCAGGCATGCCAGAGCTGGAGCAGCAGATCGCCGAGCACAATGTCCTGCAAAAAGAGATCGAGGCCTACGGGCAGACCCTGCTCAACCTGAGTGGCCCAGTGAGTGTCTCCAGGCCGGGCATGGGTGGGCAGGGTGGACATCTCAGGGGGGCTCCAGGAGGATTCATTCCCTTTCTGGGGAAGGGGGACTGTAACAGGGAGAGGCACCCCTCCTCACACACACTGTGCCAGTCTCTGCCCTCCCCACGCTGGTGGCCCCCTCCTCAGAGCCACCTCCCCTTTGAGCCACAGAACTGTGAGCCACAGAAAGGTACAAAGGCTGTGCCAGGCCAGACCTGTGAATAGGAGCCTTGTGGGCAAGAGTGATCTGGGGCAAAGTCCTACCTGAGGGGAGAGGGGCTGGCTGGGAGGGAGGGTAGGAGGATTGACAGGCTTCTGGGTTGGTTCTGAGCATCAGGGGCCAAGCCCCAGGGACCCCCCTCCTCCCCTCACCCTTCCTCTTTGTCCCCTCACCTGCCTGGGAGACAGGATGCAGCAACTATCAAGAATCAGTATCGGGACCTGCTGGTGAGCCCACCCCCTGCCCTGGGCCCTGAGTGGGACGGGGGATCCCGGCTGGAATGACCCTGAGGGAGATTACAGTTGGTGGGGGGGAACGGAGGGGGTAGGACTTGAAGAGGGTTCCCCTAGGGAATGGACTGGGGATCTGGAATGGGAAGCATGGGCAGGGCAGGAGAGATGGAATTGGGACGAGGCCCCTGACCGTCTTTCCCAATGCCCCTCCCTCTGTCTCCCCACTCCAATATCCCTGGCCAGAAAGCGGCCTCCTGGCGCGGGCAGAGCCTGGGCAGCCTCTACACCCACCTGCAGGGCTGCACCCGGCAGCTCAACGCGCTGGCGGACCAGCAACGCCGCATCCTGCAGCAGGATTGGAGCGACCAGATGGCTGACCCCGCTGGCTTGCGGAGGGAGTATGAGGTCAGGACCCCCTTGCCCGCTGCAGACAGGGTGGGCTGGGATGGGCAGGAAGCGGATGGATAGGGTCTGGGTGGTCCCTGGCCCTTGCCTGCTCATTCTGGCTTTGGGTGACCGCCCTCTATGTGCCCTAGCACTTCAAGAGCCACGAGCTGCTGGCGCAGGAGCAGTGTGTGAACCAGCTGGAGGATGATGGGGAGCGTATGATCGAGCTGAACCACCCTGCCGTGGGGCCCATCCAGGTAGGGGTGGAACCCCAGCCCCGTGAGGGAGGGGGCTTAAGGTGTCTGCCCGGGGCCCATTGAGGTATTCAGCCTGGGGGACAGAGAGGGAGAGCCCGACAGACGGACAGGAGGGTAGGCCGTTCGAGCCACTCGCCGAGCGGTGGGCGGCTTCCTGTCGGTCCCAGGTTCACCAGGAGGCCCTGAAGACCGAGTGGCAGAACTTCCTGAACCTGTGCATCTGCCAGGAGAGCCAGCTGCAGCGCGTGGAGGACTATCGCAGGGTGAGGGGCACAACCCGGAGGGGGCGTGCGGGGGGGGCTTGCAGGCCCCCCTCCTAGCTGCGGGGAGGACAGTAGGTGTGGGGGGTGGGGAGCATTTGGCAGGTCTGACCCCCAGGGCTCTGCCCCGGCTCAGTTCCAGGACGATGCGGACTCGGCGGACCAGGTCCTGAGGAAGCTGAGCTCCGACCTGGACACCAAGCTCAGCCCAGACGGCCGCGGGACCCCGGGGACCCCATCCGATCTGGGCCGGCCGCTGGAGGTGAGGGCCGTGCCCACGCACGTAACCGCGCCCACGTCCCTGTTTTCGCCTCCACGGTGGACTCGATTGGAGCGTGGGCCGCTGCCCTGGGCACAGTAGTAGTAATACTAAGCACTTCCTAGGTGCAGGGCACTGTACTGAGCGTTGGGAAAGAATACATTGGTGGGAATTAGTAAAGCTCCCCAGGGGTCTGAATGGGAGAATCGAGCCACTGCAGTGCCATCTCCTCTCCCCTTCCTGGAGCTGCCGAGCCCCTTCTCCGCTTCCCTAGTCCAACACCCCCCCCCTCCCCGCCTCCCCCCAGAGCGAAGAGAAGCAGCTGATCATGGCCGAGAAGACGGTGCAGGATCTGCAGCGGCGGTGCCAGGACATCGCCCCCTTGCCCCTTCGCCGGACCCCGCCCTCCCAGCCCCTCCGCGTGGACGCCATCTGCGATTGGGATGCTGGGGACGTAAGGGCCGCATCACGGTGGGGCCGCCCCCAGGCAGAGACCAGTTGTGGGCCTCCCCACTAGCCCCTAGCCAGGGTCCAGCCTGGGCAAGAGGGAATGGGCTACACCGTGCCCCTAGGCAGGCTGGGCCAGCGTTCTGATCGGCTGATTGCCCACCCCAACCACAGTCCCTGCCCAACGGAGGGATCGTCGTCAAAGATGGATGTAGACTGAAGATGAGGAAACTGAGGCCCAGAGAGGCTTTAGTGACTGCCCCAAGGTCCCACAGCAGGCCTGTGGCAAAAATGTGGCAGAAATCCAGGTCTCCTGACTCACTGCCTCCCCTGTTCCCCCACCCCCTCCCGTGGGACACCACCTACCGATGCCCAGGAGCCCCTGTGACTTCCTGTCCCTCTCTCTGCTCCCCCCAGGTGCAGTTATTGCGGGGAGAGACCTACACCCTGAAGGATAACAGTCACCCCGAGACCTGGCTGGTGCAGGGCCCTGGCGGGGAGTCCAAGCCAGCCCCCGCCGCCTGCTTCTCTATCCCAGGCCCCAACCCCGAGGCCGTGGCCAGGGCCCGCAGGTGGGGAGGGAGCCTGGTGGGGGGGTCGGGGGAGGCGCTACCCACCAAACTCACGCTTTCTGTCCTTCTGGACCGGACCCCAAGCCCCCGGGCCCGTGGGCCCACACCCTCGCTCTGAGCCCCAGGGGTTCCACCCCATCCCTAAATACCCTCCCCTTCCCTGAGCCCCCCGGGGGCTCCAGCGGCGAGGTTTCACGGTGCCCTCTTTGCCCCATAGGCTGGAGGCAGAACTGTGGGCGCTGAAGCAGAAGAAAGCAGCTGTGGAGAGCAGCCTAGGTGCCAGGGGCAGTGCCAGCCCTGCCAAGCCCATCCAACCCACCCAGCAGGGTAGGAGAGACTGCAAGGGGCAGCTTGGGAGGGGAGGCAGCTGGGAGGGCGGGCAGCAGGCTACTTAAAAGGCATGGTAACTTCCAGACTCTGGTTTAGCCACAGGCCTTCATCTCCCCGTGGTCCTCTGCACCAGGCAAACACATCGACTTTCTGCCCCTTCCTCCAAACGAGGAGTTCCCTTCTCTTGCCTCAGCACTCCCATCATCTTCTCCCTCAAGCCTTTCTCAATTTTACTATGACCCACTGGGATATGTTGTCAGGAGAGGGGGAGGCAGGGGAGGGGCTGCCATCAAAAAAAGACCCCACTCATCCGGCCTCCCCATCCCCCAGGCCCAGGCTCGGGTCCAGACCCAGCCGCCGGCTCCGGCCGCATTGACCCCCATGCCCAGAAGGTCCTGACCCGGCTGACTGGACTGGAAAAGGACCTGACTCAGACGGAGCAGGAGATCCTGGGCCGGCTACGAGCCCCACTGAGCCGCCATGCTCCCGTGGAGGACCTTACTGCTCGCCTTCGGGGCCAGGAGGTGGGGAAGAGGGGGACGGGGAGGGGGAGAGGGCAGTATGGGCAGGGGGAACGGGAAAGAGGGAGGGAGGGCAGGGAAGAGGGAGAGGGCGGTGTGGGGACGGGGACAGGGCCGAGGGACCGGCACTGTTGGGGAAGAAAGGAGAGGGACAGGGAGAACGGGGCAGAGAGAAGGGCGGGGTGGTTGGGGGCTGGCCTCTGAAGGGCCGTTCCATATGGCGGGCGTCGAACTGAGAGAAGCCGACGGAACCGGCCCCGTCCACCTCCGGTTGCTCTGGCTCCATCAGTCGTACGGTACCTAGCATACTGTACTGAGCATTTGGGAGAGTCCGGTATAACAGCGCTGACTGCTGACTCCTCCCTCAGGCCACGGCCCGGCAGCTGCAAGGCCTGGGGGCGGACAAGGAGGCGGCCCAACGGGAGTGCGAGGCCTTGCTGTCCTCTCGGCCGGCCGGCCCCGCCGCCCTGCAGCTGCCCGTGGCCCTCAATAACGTGAAGAACAAGTTCAGTGACGTGCAGGCGCTCTGCGCCCTCTACGGGGAGAAGTGAGTCCAGGGGGGGCCCGGGGTGGGAGGGTGCAGGGGAGCCGACAGAAGGGGTGCGTGGAAGCCAAGCCAAGGGGCTTTTAACCTGCCCCCGTGCCCCCTTCACCCCCCTGCCCTCCCAGGGCCAAGGCCTCCCTGGAACTGGAGCAGCAGATCCAGAAGTCAGACCAGTTGATTCAAACATTTGAAGCTGCCCTGGGCCAGGAGGCACCTCTGGCCGCCGGCCCCGGGGCGCTGCAGGACCGGGCCGGGGAGCTGCAGGTGAGGGGGCCTGCGGGAGCGGCCGTGGGGGCCGGGGATCACATCCCTGCGGGTCGGAGGGTGTCGGGGCCGGGCCCCAGCCCCTCCTGCCCCGCTGGGGGCCTCGGGACTCCGGAGGGGCTCGGGGAGGGCCTGGGCGGTGCGCAGGAGCTGACCATCCCGTCCGTTCCGGTTTGGGCTCTGCAGCGTCAGCGGCGCGAGCTGCAAGCCCAGCAGGCCTGCGTGCTGGGCCTGCACCGGGGGCTGAAGGCGACGGAGCAGGGCTGCGGGGCTCTGCAGAACAACTTCCGCGAGTTCTGCCAGGACCTGCCCCGACAGCGGCAGCGGGTGCAGCGCCTCACCGACCGCTACCACGCTGTGGCCGACCAGCTGGACACGCAGTGAGCCCCGGGACCGGCCCTGGGGGAGGGGAGGAGGGAAGAGGGAAGGCGGGGGGGGGCCTGGGCCTGGGTAGGCCCGGCCTGGGGCGAAGAAGGGGCTCAGGGGTACCACCGGTTGGTTGCCGGGGCTGCACCCCACCCCTGTCCAGCTGCTGTCCGTGCAGTGTCCTTCTGGAACTCCCCGGGCTCCCAGCTTGGCCGCCCACCCTCTGCGTGGGGTCGGCGGGGATAAGGGGGATCCCAGGGTCAAGGCACCCTCCCCCCACCTCGGGCCTGGCCCTCGGTCTTGTCTGGGCAGGCAGTTCGAGACCCTTCCCCTACGGCCTGGCCGAGAGCCCAGGCTGAGTGCCCCCTTCCCCTGGCAGGGAGAAGACCATTCAGGACGCCTCCCTCACGTACCAACAGTTCAAGAACAGCAACGAGAACCTGACGTCGTGGCTGGCCCACCTGCCCTGCAACAGCGCGCGGCCCAACGACGGGCCCAGCCAGGTCAACTACAAGCTGCAGGCTCAGAAGGTAGGACTGGGCCCCCTCCCCAACGCTGCCCTTCCCCGTCATCCTGGGGTCCTGGGGGCCGGGCATGTGCGGGGAGGGGGTCAATGACTCTGGATCCGGCGGCCCCATTCCGCGGGGAGCCCCGGGGTCTGGGCCCCGGCGGGAACCTGATCCATCACTCGCCGGGCTCCCCGCACGATGCTACAGATAGGGGAACCTGCCCTGATCGGGGGGAGGCCCGGGCCCTGGGGGACTCAGCCCCCTCCCCGCCCCGCCCCCGCTCCTCTTGCCCCCACCCCAGCCTGCCCCGACTCCCACCTCTCCTCTTGCAGCGGCTGGTCCAGGAGATCCAGAACAAGGAGGAGGACCGCAACACCGTACTCCGTCTCTCCCGGGACCTGCAGGGGGCTCTCCAAGTATGTCCACCCCCTCACCGCTCTCCCTCTCCGCCCCGCATCCCTTTTCCCTCCTGCCTGAACCCCCTCCTCCCGACTCCGGTCCCCCCACCCTCTTCCCCAGTGATCATAACCGCCCCTCCTCAGGATTACGAGCTGCAGACAGACAAGTACCGCTGCTCCTTGGACCCCACCCTGACCGTGCCCGCCCCCAAGAAGCCCTCGATCAGCCCTCTGCAAGAGAGCATCCAAGCCCAGGTAAGGGATGGGGGGGCAGCTCTCCCTGGTTCTGGGGCAAGGGGCTTCTCTGAGGGAAGGCCGGGTCCAGAGCCCGCACCTCCCCTTTCCCTCTGCCTCCTTGCAGGAAAAGGCTGTGGTCCAGCGCTTCACAGAGGTGGCAGCCCAGAACCGGCAGCAGCTCAGCCAGCTGGAGTTTGCCCGGAAGGTGATGGAGAAGGTACGGACAGGGATGGGTGGGTGCGGACCCGGGTCTTTTCGGCTCCAGCTCCTCCTCTCCGCCCTGGCCCCGGTCCAGTAGTTCTGCGGTTCGGTGGCTTTGTATCTGAACCTAGCCTCTCTTCCAGGCCCCTGTGAGGGCTCCCGATTCTACCACCCCGAGGAAGGACCTCCCTCTCCCCGCTCCCCCCCTTACCCTCCCTGCCCCCGCTCACTTCCCGGGGTCCCGGCCGGTCCCGTCGTTGACCCCCGGCCCAGTTTGAGTCCAGAGGAGGAGCTGGGACTCTCCAAACCCCCCCTTCCTCGCCTCCTCCCGCCCCCGCCCCCCCCACCGTGCAGAAGGAGAGCAGCGAGGATGTGCAGGAGGCCTCCGAGGGGAGCCTGGGGGCAGAGCGCCCGGTTGGGGCGGGCACGGAAGCGGTGGCGGCGACGCTGAAGGGGCAGCTGGAGAAGGAGCGTCAGCGGGTGGCCCAAGTTCAGCAGGAGCTGGAGGAGCAGAGGGCCCAGCTCCTGTTGCTGAAGACCCAGCGGCCCGTGGAGAGACTGGAGGAGAAGGAGGTGGTGGAGGTGTACCGCGACCCCGGACTCGAGAGCGGCCTGTCCGAGATGAGGGCCCAGCTGGAGGCCGAAGGCAAGGAGCGGGCCAGGGTCCGGGCAGAGCTGGAGGCCGCGGCCCGGGAGGTGGCCCGGCTGGAGGGCCAGAGGAAGGCCGTCCAGCCCGAGCTGCTGACCAAGGAGGTCACCCAGGTGGAGCGGGACCCCGGGCTGGAGGCTGAAGCTGCCCAGCTCCGCGCCGCGGCCCAGCAGCTCCGGGAGGAGGGCGCCGCGGCCGGGACACAGCTCGAGCGACTCAGGGAAGAGCTGCTGACCCTGGAGAGACGGCCGGCCCCCGCCGTCCAGGAGAAGGTGGTGGTCAAGGAGGTGATCAAGCTGGAGAAGGACCCAGAGATGGTCAGGGCGGCCCAAGCCCTGCAGCGGCAGCTGGAGGAGGACGGGTGCCGCCGACAGGAGGCCGAGGAGGCGGCCCTTCGCCTGCGGGACCGCATCCGGGAGCTGGAGCAGCTCATCGGGGCCGTGGAGCCCAAGGTGGTGGTGAAGGAGGTGAAGAAGGTGGAGCAGGACCCCGGGCTGCAGAGGGAGTCGGCCCGGCTGAGGAGCCTGCTGGACGAGGAGCGGGGCCGGAACGCGGCCCTGTGCGGGGAGCTGCAGGACCTGCGGGCCCGGCTCAGCCTGGCGGAGCAGCGGAAGCCCAGGGTGGAGGTCAAGGAGCGGGTCCACGAGACCTTCCGGGTGGACCCGGAGACGGAGCGGGAGATCGCCCGGCTCCAGCGGGAGGTGCGGGAGACGGCGGCCAAGAGGAGCGCCGTGGAGAAGGAGGTGGAGCGGGTCCTGCCGGAGCTGAGCGCCCTGCGGGCCCGGCAACCCAAGCTGGAGTACCAAGAGGTGGTCCAGGAGGTGGTCAAGCACGAGAAGAGCCCGGAGGTGCTGCGGGAGATCGACCGGCTGAAGGCCCAGCTGAACGAGCTGGTGAACGCCCACGGCCGGGCCCAGGAGCAGCTGATCCGGCTGGGCGGCGAGCGGGACGAGTGGAAGCGGGAGCGGTCCAAGGTGGAGACCAAGACGGTCACCAAGGAGGTGGTGCGGCACGAGAACGACCCCGTGCTGGAGAAGGAGGCCGAGCGGCTGCGCCTGGAGGTGCAGGGGGCGGCGCAGAAGCGCCGGGCGGCCGAGGCGGCCCTCTTCGAGGTGCAGAGCCGGCTCCTCCTGCTGGAGCGGCGGCGGCCCGAGGAGCGGGTCGTGGTGCAGGAGGTGGTGGTCACCCGCCGGGACCCGCAGCTGCAGGAAGAGCACAGCCGCCTGAGCCGTGGGCTGGATGAGGCGGCGGGCCAGCGGCGGCTCCTGGAGCGGGAGGCCCAGCAGCTACGGGCGGCGGTGGCCGAGGACGAGGCCCGGCTCACCTTCCAGGAGGAGCGCAACAAGCGGCTAGCCGCCGAGAAGGAGCTGCGGCGCCTGGGCCTACGGCTCCGGGAGCTGCGGGAGCGGCCGCCCCCGGTGGCCCCGGAGAAGGTCATCACCGAGGAGGTGGTCCAGCTGGAGCGGGATCCGGAGGTGGAGCGGGCCGTGGGGGCCCTGCGGCGGGAGCTGGAGGCCGAGAAGCAGCACGGGGCCGAGCTGGGGCGGGAGCGCGTGGGCCTGCAGGGCCGGATCGAGGCCCTGCGGCAGACCAAGGGCCAGGAGAAGACCGTCTACAAGGAGGTGGTCCGGGTGGAGCGAGACCGGGCCCTGGAGGGCGAGCGGGCCCGTGTCTGGGAGCAGCTCAGTCAGGAGCGGGCCGCCCGGCAGGGCCGGGAGGGGACCGTGCGCCAGCTCCAGGGGCGCGTGGAGCGGGCCGAGGCCCAGGGGCGGACCTGGGCCCGCGAGGAGGCGGACCTGCAGAGGGCCAGGCAACAGGCCAGCCAGGAGCGCGCCCAGCTGGAGCGGGAGACGCGCGAGCTGGAGCGCCAGAGGCAGCAGGCGGTGCAGGAGCTGCGCGAGGAGGCCAGGCTGGCCGACCGCAAGAGTGAGAGCGAGCGCCAGCGGAAGGCCCTGTGCGGCCAGGAGTTGGCCCGGCTGGAGGTGGCCATCCTGGCCGAGAAGGACCAGATCTACGAGAAGGAGCGGACCCTGCGCGACCTCCAGGCCAAGATCAACCGGGAGGAGCTGGGCCAAGAGACCCAGACCTGCGAGACCAACCTCTCCACGACCATCTCCGTCCTCGACCCGGACACGGGTGGGGACCTGTCCCCCTGTGAGGCCTACCAGCGGGGCATCGTCGACCGCGCCCAGTACGCCCAGCTGCGGGCCCTGGAGTGCGACTGGGAGGAGGTCACCACCTCGGCCCTGGGCGGCGAGGCCTCGGTCCTCCTGGACAAGAAGAGCGGCCGGCGCTACTCGATCCAGGAGGCCCTGCGCTGCCGCCGGGTCACCGAGGACGAGCTGCGGCTCTACCGCAGCGGGCGGCTGCCCGTGGCCGAGTTCGCCCTGCTGGTGTCGGGCGAGGCCGGGCCCCATCCCGCGGCCCCCGGCGGGGCCGGTTCCCCGCCCATCTCGCCCGGCCCCGCCCGGCCCCCGGCCCGCTGCTTCTCCCCGGGCCCGGGCGGCGACGCCTTCCCCATCGCCGGCGTCTACGACCCTGCTGCCGACTCCAAGTGCGGCATCAGGGCGGCCATGGCCAGGGGGCTCCTGGACCCCATCACGGGGCAGAAGCTGCTGGAGGCCCAGGCGGCCACGGGCGGCATCGTGGACCTCCTGACCCGGGAGCGCTTCTCGGTCCACAAGGCCATGGAGCGCGGGCTCGTGGACGACACCTCCACCCAGCGGCTGCTCAATGCCCAGAAGGCCTTCACGGGCATCGAGGACCCGGTCACCAAGAAGCGGCTGGCCGTGGGCGAGGCCGTCCAGAAGGGCTGGATGCCCCGGGAGAGCGCCCTGCCCCACCTGCAGGTCCAGCACCTGACCGGCGGCCTCATCGACCCCAAGCGGGCCGGCCGCATCCCCGTATCGCAGGCCCTGCAGATGGGCATGATCAGCGGCGAGCTGGCCGAGCTCCTGCAGGACGAGTCCGGCTACGAGAAGGAGCTGACGGACCCCGTCTCCAAGGAGAGGCTGAGCTACAAGGAGGCCATGGGCCGCTGCCGCCAGGACCCCCTGACCGGCCTCCTGCTCCTCCCGGCCGCCCCGGGGGGCTGCCTCCCCTGCTGCTCCCCCGCCCCGTCTCGCCGTCTGCTGTGAGGGGCCGCCGGGACCCCGTGCGGGAGGCCCGCGGCTGCTCTGTCCCAGGGAAGGGGCCCCCTTCCCCCCCGCTTACCGCCAACCCCACCCTCCCCCAGCCCTCCCCCCAGGTCCCGGGAGTTGCCGCTGTCACCCTGCCGCATGCAATAAACTCCGCTGCTGGGGCGTCGCAGCTGTGCCTTCGTCATCGTCGTGGCGTTCGGGAGCCAGGAGGGGACCCCGGGCTGTGGGTCTGGCCCTGGAGGGAAAGGGGGAGCCTGCCAGGCCGGGCCCTCCTGCGGGGCCGGACTCCCCCAGCCTGTCCTCCTCCGTGATGGGGGGCGTCCCCGGCTCAATCTCCACTCCCACAGCTCCTCCCGCTACAGCCTCTCCCTCCCTTCTCCCGTTTCTCCATCCCCTCTCCCCCATCCGTGAGGCTCCCTCTCCCCTCAGCCCCTCCAAACGCAGACATTCTGAGGCCCAGGAACCACCCCTTACATTGTTGCCTGGAAAAGTCAGAACCAAAGATTGGTCGCCCTCCTTTTCTCTTTGCCCCTTGGATCCTGCCCGCCTGCCCAGCGCTAAGTGGTTCCCTCACCCCGCTCCCCCCCAGAGGGCCCAGTCCTGTCTCTAAACAGTTCTCACCCACCAAGAACAGCAAGGGGCTGTAGGGCAGAGACAGGGGGCTCCGAGCTCGCACTAGCAATGGCCACTGAGAACAACAATGAGAAGCAGCGTGGCTCAGTGGAAAGAGCACGGGCTTTGGAGTCAGAGGTCACGGGTTCAAATCCCAGCTCGGCCACTTGTCAGCTGTGTGACTTTGGGCAAGTCACTTCACTTCTCGGTGCCTCAGTTCCCTCATCTGTAAAATGGGGATTAAGACTGTGAGCCCCACGTGAGACAACCAGATTCCCCTGTGTCTACCCCAGCGCTTAGAACAGTGCTCGGCACATAGTAAGCGCTTAACAAATACCAACATTATTATTATCACTGAGGTGTCTGAGGTGGACCCGACCTGCCCACTTGGTTCTTTCCTGCCTGAAGCGGACAGCGCCCACAGCCCTGACTCCCACCACAGCCCACCACCCAATCTGGGCTATCCAGATTGGCCCACGTCCCTGCCCTGGCCTGCCCAGCCTCCCGTGCCCGCAAGGAACGGTGCCCACCGCCCCGTAAGCCTAATGCCCCGATTCCAGGGAGTGAAGGGCAGAACCCCTCTTTTCTCACAAGGCAGCTGAACCCAGTAGCACCGCAATCTGGACAACTAACGTAACCTACTGCAACTGAGCCAGTCCCGACCCCAGGGGAGGGAAGGGGGAACGGATGGGGCGGGGGGAGAGGGGAGACGTAGTATCTCTGCAGCGCGTGCCAGCGGGCCTCAGGATCTGCTGGAAAGGAGGAATGGAGGTGAGAACCACGGGCCCCAGATGCGGCAGGCGAAGGTCAGGTTGCAGCAGCGGGTGGGGCATGGAGGGCAGGCAGTGAGGGGTAAGGGATGTGGGAGTGGGGTGTGGGATACTGAGGGACCAGGGCTGAGGGGCAGGGCATGGAGGAAAAGAATGGGATGAGAGGATAAGGGCAGGTGGTGAGGTGGGGCAGGGACTTAAAGATTCCCAGTCTGTCTCCAGGTCCAGCTGGTAAGGCCGGAGCCCCGGGCCACCCCCGGGTATGATCTCCGAGTCCCCCGAGGAGTCTCGGCGTTCAAGAGCTCCCGGGTGGACGTGCCGGGGACCCCGTCGGCTTTCTTACAAGGGGGGAGGGCTCAGGTGGGGGCCAGGGCAGAGCAGATATGGGTTCAGACATGGGAGCGAGGAGGGAGCCGAAGGGGGGCCTGAAGCAGGTTGGCAAGAGTAACCGGAGAGGTGTCGGACCTCAGCCCGGCCCAGCGCAGACCTGAGTGGTCCCCCTAGATCCATTCGCCCGAAGGAGGGGACCCGGCCCTCACCTGTCCAGACACGTGGTTTTCAATGGCACGAGATGCCCCCACTGCTTGTGCCCTGCCCTGTACACCACCCTGTCGGGGCCCGTGCCAACCTCTTCTACCTCCCAGAACACATCCAGGCCCACAGGCCCCTCGATACTACCCGGTGAACCGGTCATCGATGCCCAGCCCCTACAGGATGAGCAAAGCCTGGTGGTAGCTCCTGAGGAGGAGGGACGTTGACAGATTAGGTAACTGAGGCACAGAATGGTTAAGTGACCTACCCAAGATCACGCAGCAGACAAATGGCGGAGCCGGGATTAGAATCCAGGTCCTTCTGACTCCCACGTCCGTGATCTATCCACTAGGCCATGTTGCTTCTCTTGACTTGAACAGGGTGTTTCAAACCCACTTCAAATTTAGCAAGAGGTCAAGAGATAACGGTAGCTGAATCAAATCCCTCTAGCCACAGCATCTACTGGGTGCATAGTGTGTGCAGCGCACTAGACTGAGCACTTGGGAGAGTTAAAGTTAGTAGGGCATGACCTCTGCCTTCAGGGAGCTTGCAGTCTACTTTGTGCACAACATGGTTCTAAGCATCTGGGAGAGGCCAGTATAGTTACCAGACAACTGGCCTGCTAGCCCAAGGGATCTTACTGCTGCCTAGAATGTAAGTCAGTCGTATTTATTGCGTGCTTAATGTTTATGCAACATGGTATTAAGTGCTGGGGAGAGTATGCTAATAAAATGCATGTGAAATAGCACCCTTTGAAAATGAAGTATTAATATAGGTACTGTTTAAAATGTAATCAAATGCAAAATATTTTATTTCTGATACATAGTTATCTCACTATTTGATCCTGAAACTATACATATTTTCAGTCTCACCCCGTTTTAATCTACTCATCTTGTTTTGGTCCAGTTTGTTGGGGTTCCTGGGGAGGCGCCCCTGCCCTGTCCCGGGGGAAAGGGAGGGGTCCCCACGACCGTCCTTGCCACCCGTGACCTGCCCGCTGCCGCCGGACGGGGTCAGGAGCTGCTGGCCTCCGGTCCCGGCTGCCCCCTTTCCTGCAGGTGGGCCCGCTGCTGCTGGATCGCACGCTCCAGCAATGGAAGATTCATCCCCTCCACACAGGTTAGCACGCGGGCTTGCACCAGGTCCTCCCCGCCTGGAAGAGACGAGCCTTGTCACCCTTCCCCAAGCGCCATCCCGACTCCCTTCAGGTCAACCTCCACTCTGGGTGCTGGGCAGATGTGAGACGATTAGTTCAGGTGTTCGGCATCCTTGCCCCAGGGTGGGGGGGAGGGGGCTCATGTTAAGGTCGGGCAAGAGCAGGGAGCTGCTCCCCATTTTACAGATGAAGAAACAGGCTCAGAAAGGATGTCTTGCCAATGGTCCCACAGCAGGCCAGGGGCTCCTGACACCCAGTCCCGGCTCTTTCCTCAGCTCTTAGGCATACGCATCTGTTCGGTTATTTATTTATACTTCTAGGTCTGCCTTCCCCATTAACTCTTTGTAGAGGGGAGACACGTCCCTGGCTCGTTGGTAGTTCCCAAGCACTTAGTACGGTGCCTGGCATCCAGAGGTTGCTCAATACACGCTATTGCCACACTGCCTGTTCAGGTGTCACAGGAGAACCGACTCTACCGTGGACCACCTAGGAAGAGTAATAATGTTGGTATTTGTTAAGCGCTTACTATGTGCCGAGCACTGTTCTAAGCGCTGGGGTAGACACGGGGGAATCAGGTTGTCCCACGTGGGGCTCACAGTCTTAATCCCCATTTTACAGATGAGGGAACTGAGGCACCGAGAAGTGAAGTGACTTGCCCAAAGTCACACAGCTGACAAGTGGCCGAGCGGGGATTCGAACCCATGACCTCTGACTCCAAAGCCCGTGCTCTTTCCACTGAGCCACGCTGCTTCTCTGAGTGAGCAGGCAGCGTGGCCTAGTGAAAAGAGCCCAGGCCTAGGAGTCAGAGAACCCGCTGGGTGATCTTGGGCAAGTCGCTTCACTTCTCTGTGCCTCAGTTTCATCATCTGGTAAAATGGGGATTCAACACCGGCTATCTCCACCCCCTTAGACTGACCTGATTATCTCTCCGACCTATCTTGTGTCTACCCTGGAGCCTCGTGCAGTGCTTGGCACAGAGTGAGTCCTGAACAAATCCCACGATTATTATCTATCACTAAGGCGCCGCGACCCAGGGTGAGCACGGTGCCGTGATCACTTTGGCCGGACTCGGTAGCAATCTCGGCCATAGGTTGCTCTCTGCCCACTCACTAGCTGGTAGTGCTCCATGCCCTAGTGGGAACACTACGGGCAGGGACCCGAGTGTGCCAGCGGCACCATGCCAGCCACCGCCATCAGCCTCGACTCCTCCGCGCAGGCTCTCGGTCCTGAAGGCCGCAGACCGTGGCTCGTCGGTCATTCCCGCCAGGAGACCCCGTCTCCACAGTACCTCTCGCTTGCCCCTCGGGCTCCCTGGGCTTAGAGGGACAGGCTAATTCCTAGTGCTGCCCAAGGCGGTCCTAGGCGTGGGTGGACCTGGAGGAGGGAGAGGAGGAGGGTGGGGAGACCGTACGCCGCTTACCTTCTCCGTGGAGGAATTCCCCCAACACTATGTACAGAGACCCCATCTGGGCTAGGAAAGGCTCCACAAGCCGGCTGCTGACCAGGACCTCGTGCTGGGTCGGCCCATGCTGGGCCTTCAGGACCACCCTGGACCGGACCATGTCGTAGTGGTGCAACCTGAAAGGCAGCGGGCAGAGCGTCCCGCTCCATCCCACCCGGGGTCCCCCCCTTCCTTCACTCTTTCTCTCAGATCTCCCTGGCTCCGAGCCCCCTCCTAGCCAGCGCCCGCTACCCAACTCCAGGCCCCTGAGGGGGCACCGCAGTAAGCCCGGCACCGGAAGCGTAGATTTCTGGGAGAAAGATCGTTGTTCCTCTTACCTGCCAAAGGTTCTTACTGCGGTTCCTTCGGGGATGAGGTCAGAGCTGACCTCCCAAGGGAAGTGATACCTTCCAGCCTCGGGCAGCATTCTCCGGCACCTGTCATCGGTGGGGCAGGGGTTAAAGGTCAAACGAAGGCCCCATTGACACAGCTCCCACCTCCTCCTTCACAGGGTCGCCTAAGGAATACCATAGGCACTTAGGGGCTGCCCAGAACAAAAGGCCTTTCTCAGGAGAGGATTGAATGTGGAGAACAAAACTAGAAATCAGAGAGAAATGGGGTGAGTTTTCCACTACCATTTTTTGGGGCCTCCCCAAATAGAACTTTCTCCAACAAAAAAAACAGGTGGTTCCTCCCCCCAACCCAGAGAGTACTGCCAAGTTCTCTTATCAATCAAGAAATCAATCGTGTTTATTGAGTGCTTACCATAAACAGCGCACTAGACTAAATGCTTGGGAAGAGTCCAAAAATAACAGATTTGGTAAGCCCGTTCCTTGCCCGCAAGGAATTTACGGTCTAAAGGGGGAGATGGACATCAATATAAACGAATAAATCGCGGATCCGTCCAAAAGTGCGGTGGGGGTGAGGTAAATCAAGGGTACAGACCCAAGTGCAAGGGTGACCCAGCAGGGAGAGGGAGGATCTGTATCTGTTGCCGAATTGTACATTCCAAGTGCTTAGTACGGTGCTCTGCACATAGTAAGCGCTCAATAAATACTATTGAATGAAGGAGTGAACGAGTGGGGGAAATGAGGGCTTAGTCAGATAAGGCCTCTCGGAAAAGTCAGGATTCCTTCTATCCTTTCCTTCTATGCTTTTTTTTCCGGGGATATCAGCGATAAGACTCATTATTTGATCAACTAAAGGTACGTACTGAATAACTGCTGTGTCCAGTGCGCCGTACTAAGCACTTGGAAGAGTACAATACAGTAGAGTTAGTAGATCCGATCCCTGTCCAGAGGGGACATGCAGTTAAAAGAAATGAAAGCCCTCAAAGGGTTAACTTCCTTGGTATTTGACCCAATTAGGGAGGAAAAGGACAAAGGTAATGTGTAATGGATAACTCCCTGAAAACAGGCTGTAGCAATCCACTAAAATCAGGGTCCATTTGGCAACTTTTGGTCTCTGCTGGAAGGTCATTTTCAGGTGAGAGGCTCAGAGTAAGGAAGGACTGAAATGAGCTTTACCCTCTGCAAAAAAATTTAATGGTTGGGAGGTTGTTTGTAAAAATTCAGCCTCCCACCTCATCTGCTGCATCCTGTACTGCCCTGTTCTTGAAGGACACTTGTCTAGTTAATTATTCTGTCTCTGAAGTCTGGCCATATCTGATATTGTGGTTATCTGAGGGCAGGGAGCCTCTTTCACTAGGGAAACTCTCAGCCAGAAATATGTATACATATGTTTTTCCAGGCCCATTGAGTCACACTACAGATTTTTAACTATACTTCCCTTCAAATACCCGGGAAGGGGTTACTGTATCGAATGCATATTGCGCCGATTTAAAATCCAATCCAATGAGGCTTCACAAGGCATATCCAAGCACAGGGCCTGGGAGTTGGGTGACTTTGGTCCTCAGACCTGCAGGCATTTACAAGTGTGTTTGTGTGTTTGTGTTTTCTAGGGGGGCAGGGCGTGTAATAGGGCATTATCATTCTAGGCCTGAGTCTATTTGTTTTTATGGTATTTGTTAAGCACTTACTATTGCCAAAGCACTGTGTTAAGCCTTGGGGTAGACACAAGCTAATCAGATTGAACACAGTTCATGTCCCACCTGGGGCTCACAATCTTAATCCCCATTTTACAGATATTGTAACTGAGGTACAGAGGAAGTGAAGTGATTTGCCCAAGGTCATGCAGCAGAGACCGAACTAAAGCCTAATGTTGGTATTTGTTAAGCGCTTACTATGTGCCGAGCACTGTTCTAAGCGCTGGGATAGACATAGGGGAATCAGGTTGTCCCACGTGGGGCTCACAGTCTTAATGCCCATTTTACAGATGAGGGAACTGAGGCACGGAGAAGTGAAGTGACTTGCCCACGGTCACACAGCCGACAAGTGGCAGAGCTGGGATTTGAACTCATGAGCCCTGACTCCAAAGCCCGTGCTCTTTCCACTGAGCCACGCTGCTTCTCCAAGCCTAGGGCCTCTGACTCTCAGCCCCGTGCTCTATCCACTTGGACCACGCTCCTTCTCCAGGACTCGGGTGTATGACAACTTCCGCTATGGGTGAGAGAAGAATTGGAGGAGAAAAGACCCAGGTGGGCGGACTTTCATCACTACCAAACCAACCGGGGGCCCCAGTGGGGGATGATTTTTTGTCCCTAACATGGCAGCCTTTTGTTGTTCCTGACTACTTGTTTTGTTTATGTCTCCCCGGTTGAGACTGTGAGGAGCAGCTTGGCTCAGTGGCAAAAGCCTGGGCTTGGGAGTCAGAGCTCACGGGTTTTAATCCCCCTTTGGCCGCTTGTCAGCTGAGTGCCTTTGGGCAAGTCGCTTCACTTCTCTGGGCCTCAGTTCCCTCATCTGTAAAATGGGGAGGAAGACTGTGAACCCCGCGTGAGACAAACTGATCACCTTACATTCCACCCCTCAGCACTTAGAATATAACAAGCCCTTAACGAATACCATCATTATCATTATTGTTGGGCAGGGATTGTCTCTGTTGCTGAATTGGACAGTCCAAGTGTTTAGTACAGTGCTCTGCACTTAGTAAGTACTCAATAAACACCATGGAATGAATGCTTCGACTGTGAGCCCGTTATTAGGCCGGGATTGTCTCTCTCTGTGGCCCAATTGGACAGTCCAAGTGCTTAGTCCAGTGCTCTGCACCTGCTAAGCGCTCAATAATTATGATGGAATGAATGCTTCGTCTGTGAGCCCGTTACTGGGCCGGGATTGCCTCTCTCTGTGGCCCAGTGGACAGTCCAAGGGCTTAGTCTGGTGCTCTGCCCTAGTAAGCACTCAACAGTCCAGTGCTCTGCACCTAGAGAAGCACTGTGGCTTAGTGGAAAGAGCTTGAGCTTGGGAGTCAGAGGTCATGGGTTCTAATCCTGGTTTTGCCAGTTATCAGCTGTGTGACTGTGGGCAAGTCACTTCACTTCTCGGTGCCTCAGTTACCTCATCTATAAAATGGGGATTAAGACTGTGAGCCTCACTTGGGACCACCTGATGACCCTGCATCTCCCCCAGCGCTTAGAATAGTGCTCCGCACATAGTAAGCGCTTAACAAACACCAACATTATTATAAAAATGGGGATGAAGACTGAGCCTCACGTGGGACCACCTGATGACCCTGCATCTCCCCCGGCGCTTAGAACAGTGCTCCGCACACAGTAAGCGCTTAGCAAACACCAACACTATTATTATAAAAATGGGGATGAAGACTGGGAGCCTCACGGGGGACCACCTGATGACCCTGCATCTCCCCCGGCGCTTAGAACAGTGCCCCGCACAAAATAATAATAATGTTGGTATTTGTTAAACGCTTACTATGTGCGGGGCACTGTTCTAAGCGCCGGGGGAGATGCAGGGTCATCAGGTGGTCCCCCGTGAGGCTCACAGTTAATCCCCATTTTACAGATGGGGTAACTGAGGCACAGAGAAGTGAAGCGACTTGCCCACGGTCACACAGCTGACAAGCGGCAGAGCCGGCATTCGAACCCATAACCTCTGACTCCCAAGCCCGGGCTCAGCGCTTAACAAACACCAACATTATTATTATTAAAATAGGGATGAAGACTGGGAGCCTCAAGGGGGACCACCTGATGACCCCCCCCCCCCCAGTGCTTAGAACAGTGCCCTGCACAGAGTAAGCGCTGTACAAATCCCCTTCTTATTATTGCCTAGGAAGCGCTCAGTCCTACTGAATGAGTGAATGAGTAGGGGGGAATGAATGACAGCTGCCTCGGGCCCCGCCCCCTCGGCCCTTCCGGAGCCTCGGGGCCGCCCCACTTCCGGTCAGGGCGGCGCAGGCGCGTTGGCCTCCTCCCTCGTCCTTTCCCCGCCGGGTCCCCTCACCTGGCCCTCCTGGTCCCGTCGTGCCCCGCGCGCGTCCGTCGTGGCTGAGGCTTGGCCTCCTGTCAGGCCTCTTCCCTCAGGCCTCTCCCGTCAGGTCGCCATGGGCCGGGCCGGACGACGGCCCCGCCTCCTGCCCCGCCTCCTTCCCCGCCTCCTGCCCCGCCTCCTGCCCCGCCTCCTGCCCGCCACCGCCCCCACCACGTGACCCTGCGGGGGTGGGGTCCCCTCTCGAGCCGCGGGCCGGGCCACCTCAAAACGGCCGGCGGGACCGACTGCTCGTCGTCGTCGTCGTCGTCGTCGTCCCCGCCGCCGCCATGAACCCCGACCTGCGCAAGGAGCGGGCCGCGGCCAGCTTCGACCCCGATCTCCTCACCTACCTCCTCGACGGGGCCCCCGACAGGACCCGCCGCCGCAGGGAGATCGGTGAGGCCGCCCGGGCCCGGACCCGGCCTCCCCCCACCCTCCCCGGGCCCTTTTTATTTCGTCGAGACGCCTCCTTCATTCTATTTATAATCATCGTGTTGGGATTTGGTAAGCGCTTACTGTGTGCGGAGCACTGTTCTAAGCGCTGGGGGAGATGCAGAGTCATCAATAATAATAATAATAATGTTGGTATTTGTTAAGCGCTTACTAGGTGCCGAGCACTGTTCTAAGCGCTGGGGTAGACATAGGGGAATCAGGTTGTCCCACGTGGGGCTCACGGTCTTAATCCCCATTTTACAGATGAGGGAACTGAGGCACAGAGAAGTGAAGTGACTCGCCCACAGTCACACAGCCGACAAGTGGCAGAGCTGGGATTCGAACTCATGAGCCCTGACTCCAAAGCCCATGCGCTTTCCACTGAGCCACGCTGCTTCTCCAAGGCTCACAGTTAATCCCCATTTTACAATAATAATGTTGGTATTTATTAAGTGCTTACTACGTGCCGAGCACTGTTCTAAGCGCTGGGGGAGATACAGGGTCATCAGGTGGTCCCTCGTGAGGCTCACAGTTAATCCCCATTTTATAATAATAATGTTGGTATTTGTTAAGCGCTTACTATGTGCAGAGCACTGTCCTAAGCGCTGGGGAGATGCAGGGTCATCAGGTGGTCCCTCGTGAGGCTCACAGTTAATCCCCATTTTATAATAATAATGTTGGTATTTGTTAAGCGCTTACTATGTGCCGAGCACTGTTCTAAGCGCTGGGGGAGATACAGGGTCATCAGGTGGTCCCATGTAAGGCTCTTAGTTAATCCCCATTCGACAGATGAGGGAACTGAGACACAGAGAAGTGAAGTGACTTGCCCACGGTCACCCAGCTGACAAGTGGCAGAGTCGGGATTTGAACCCATGATCTCTGACTTCCCAGCCCGGGCTCTTTCCACTGAGCCATGCTGCTGCTCTATCTATCTGGATGATATTGTTTTCTTCCCTTCCATTTTCCTTTGCCGTTTGTCTCCCTGCCCTTTATTCAATCAGTAGTATTTATTGAGCGCTTACTATGTGCAGAGCACTGTGCTAAGCGCTTGGAATGTACAAATCGGTAGACCGTGAGCCCCTGGTTGGGCAGGGATGGTCTCTCTCTGGTGCCCGATTGTACATTTCAAGCGCTTAGTCCAGTGCTGTGCACACAGTAAGCGCTTAGTAAATACTATTGAATTGAATGGCGCCCTCTTGCATTGTCCTCTCCCACGCGCCCTCTGTGTGGCAAGCGCTCAATAAACACCATTGAATGACCGATTGAGCAATGATCATAATCATAATGTTCATATTTGTAAAGCCCTTACTGTGTGCCAACCACTCTTATAAGCGCCGGCGGAGATACAAGGTCATAATAATAATAACGCCGGTATGGGTTAAGCACTTACTATGTGCCGAGCCCCATTCCCAGCGCTGGAGTAGATCCCAGGTCATCAGGTGGTCCCATGTGGGGCTCACAGTCCTCATCCCCATTTGACAGATGAGGGAACTGAGGCGTGGAGAAGTGAAGTGACTTGCCCCAGGTCACACAGCTGACAAGTAGCGGAGACGGGATTAGAACCCACGACCTCCGACTCCCAAGCCTGTGTTCTTTCCACTAAGCCACGCTGCAGACCTCACTGCTCCTCCTAGAAGGGTCCAAGCCATCAGCGCACCTCAATGGGGTGACCCAAACCCACGAGGGGACCCCTCCCCAAGTCTCCCCCTCCCTCCATTCGCTATAACAGATTCTTCCCGCCTCCCCCAGAAAAACTGATTTTGAATGACCCCGACTTCCAGCACGAGGATATGAATTTCCTCGACCGCACCAACCGCTATGAACTGGCCGTCAAGAAGAGCGCCGACATGGTGAAGAAGATGAGGGATTTTGGCATCGGCGACCCCGAAGAGATCATGTGGTTTAAAAGGTACCGCCTCAAGGCGGCCGAGCAGATCCTGCCGGCGCGCACCATCTCAGTGAAAGCTCCAAAGCGGGAAAGTTAAGAGCGTGTTCCTTTCCCGAAGTGCAGGGCAGGTACCTGGGACCAGAAGAAGTTTAAAATAGTAATATATGTGATACTTGTTAAAGCACTTACTATGCGATTGGCACTGTACCAAGCACTAGGGTAGATTCGAGATGATCAGGTCAGACACAGTCCCTGCCCCACGTGGGGCTCGTAGCCGGAGTAGGACACATTTTATGGATGAGAAAACCGAGGCTCAGAGGAATTACCTGACTTGCCTGAGGTCACTCAACAGGCAGGTGGCCCCGGGCGGAATTAGAACCCAGGTCCTGTGACTCGCCCGCCCGGCCTCTTTCCATTTGGCCACATCTGCTGCCTCGTACTTGTCAAGAGGGGAGAGTCCTGGGGCCTTCGGAGGAGGTGCCGAGGCTGGAATTATCCCGGTGCCTGAGACAAGCGGCTGTCTCGAATGAGCTAGACAATCAGATCGGACACCATCGCTGTCTTGCAGTCTTCAAGTGGAGGGAGAACAGGTACTTAATCCCAGTTTTACAGATGAGGAAACCGAGGCCCACAGAAGTTGCCCAAGTGACACAGCAGGCCAATCCTGTTTCTATAAGAAACTGGGTGACTAACAAACATTTCAGTGCCCCGGTTGTGTCTTACTACTTACTGCTGTAGTAGGGGAACACTTTTATCGCTTTTAACTCAGTTATGAGTTAGATCCAGTACTGCTAAAGGTTGAAAATATGTTTCTTCCTTTTTTGAGAAGTCTTCCCATGTGGAGAAAGCCTGAACTGAGTTTTGGCTGTAACAATTTTCCTTGGTTTATTTTATTCATTTTTTTTGTTTTGTTTTGAGTTTAGAAAGGAGTTCCCCTAGCCCCGTGAATATCTTAGGGGCTTTCCTCTACTCAGAAACTGCTTGTGGTAGGTGAAAAGGTATCATAATACACTCGGTTCTCCCCAGGGGTAAATATTAATCCCAGTCAACGAAGTTAGGGTTGGAAAAACTGAAGTTATGAATGTTTTAGTTGCCTTAAAGGCCCTAATCAATCAATCAGTGGTATTTATCAAGTGTTTACTATTTGCCAAGCACCAGAGAAACCACTTTAATATATTTTTTTAATGGTATTTAAGTGCTTAATATGTACCAGGCAGTATATTAAGCACTGGGTTGATAGAAGATAATCAGGTTGCACATAGTCCATGACCCACTTGGGGCTCACAGTCTTAATCCCCATTTTACAAATGAGGTAACTGAGGCACAGATCAATTAAGTGACTTGCCCAAAGTCACCCGCAGACAAATGGAGGAGCTGGCATGAAAACTCAGTTCTCTGACTCCCGGGTCTGTGTTCTTTCAACTAAACCATGCTGCTTCTCCGGAAAGTACTTGAGAAAGTAGACAGGAATTAGTAGACCCGATCCTTGCCCTCAAGGAATGTAAGTCTTGTGGGGGAGAAGCACTAAAGTACATTCTAGGTAGGGGATATAACAGAGTGTAAGGATGAGTTCATAAGGGCTGTTTTGCAGCTAGGGTGCAAGCCCCCTTTAGGCTTAACTCCCTTCACCCCACCTCCCTCCTAATCGGCCCCTAGAGGATATCTGCACTGTACTTTTATCAAGACTAAAAATAAGTGCCATTCGATCCCATGTTAGAGAACTTGTCTGGAAACCAGGACGAGTTTGCAGCTCTGCCTCGGTGCTCCTCGGGATCGGCTGTTCAGTTTGGATCTGAATTCACTGTGTCAATTGTTTTCCCCACTATGGAGCAAGAGGCAGCTCTCTCTCTCTCTCTCTCTCTCTCTCTCTCTCTCTCTCTCTCTCATGTTGGCCAGAGGGTGGGGTGTCTAGTCTGCCTGGCCTCGATTCAGCAATTGCTGCCCCCTCCATTCAAGGAGACTCTTTGTGATGTCCTCCTTCCACCTCCACTGCCCCCCACCCCTCTCTTCCTCCCCCTCATTCTCCTCCTCCTCCTCCTCCTCCCCCCGCCCACTTAGAGGGATGTCATTGGCAGGGGCACGTGGGAGGGGGACGGCTGTCACTCGTAGAGGAGAAGAGCTTTGGATCGGGCAGCCAGGGAGCAGGGGAAGTGGCCTGGGTTTCTGGGGCGGCGGGTATTGCGGGTGGGAGGAGGGAGGTGGATCTTTGGAGTGGGCTGGTCCCTGCAGATCTGGTCTACCCTCTGCCCCCGTTCCCCTTCTGCCTTCTGAGAATCCCCCTAACTTCCACCGAGTGCCAGCCAGGCCACCGGTGGGAGTGGGAGACGGGAGAGGGGGTAGCGGGGACGACTTGTGCTTTCGGATTTCGTAACGTGAGGCCGCGTAGTCCATATTATTGAAAAGTTCAATCCTGGTCACTGTGAATAACATGGAACCCCACTTCAAAAAAAAAGAAAAAAGAAAATGGAAGAGAACCAGGCCAGCGATGTAGAGGGAAGGTCAACAAACACTGCCCGGTTTATCTTCTGATGTTGTTTTTCATCTGCCGTACGTTTGATTTCTTAGAGAATGTTCATTGGTGGTATTATTAAGTGCTCGCTTTGTTCCAAGCACTCTGCTAAACTCTGGGGGGCAGACAGATTATCCAATTGGACTCAGTCATTCCCCCTACTTTGGGGTTCTGATCCCCATTTTACAGATGAGGGAACTGAGGCACAGAATTACTTAGTAACTTGCCCAAGGTCAGACAGCAGACAAGTGCTGGATCTGGACTAGAATCCAGATTGGTGTTCTTCCCACTAGGCCACATGGAGTCTCAAATATTTAAAAAGCCCCAAACTCTTCTTTTAGATTGTGAGCCCCTTGAGGGACAGGCACTTTGTCTAATTTCCACCTGAGTGTTCTTTCCCAGCGCTTAGTAGAGTAATTTTTACACATTAAGCAGGCAATAAATCCTATCAGGAAGGAGTGGGTGTGGGCTGTTCAATCAGAGGTGTTTACTGAGGGCTTACTGTGTGCAGAGCGCTGTACTAGGTGTTTTGGAGAGTACAATATAACAGAGCTAATAGACACATTCTCTGCCCGTAGCAATGCTCAGAATGCTGGGGGACCAGCAGCTCACTTTCTGCAGGAAGCTGGGTGTATTTTTTATTCTCTTCTTCCAGGGCTCTAGTCTACTCTTGGGCCAAAAGAGGAGAATCGGCTTCAGAAATGTTGGTCCTCTCCCACAGTCGGGAGTTAGCCCTTAGTGTACAGGGAATGCCGGGGGAACAGTTTTCATGGGAGTTTTCCCACAGCGCAACTTTCCAACTGTCCTTCCTGCCAGACGGAAGCATCACAAACCCATTCAAGACCATCGTGTCGAGGCTCAGAAAGTCTGTCTGGATGATCAGGGCCCTGTCTCTGTGTCCGGAATTTTCCTCTTCCCGGTCGAGGCCTTTCCTTCTAGCCGATCACCAACCGGCATCTGGAAAAGATTCCCGCCCCCTGGTCTGAGGCAGCGAGAGCCCCCGGCCGATTGCGGTGCCTCGGTTTCTGGCGGGAGCCCAGGTCCGTGTGGCTGCACGCTCCGGGGCCGAAGGTTGGGGGGTGGGGCCCTGCCCTGGGATGGGATGAGCTCACCTCTACCGGGCTCGAAGGGCCCTCGGGACCAAGGTCAGGGAGACGTCGGGTTGGAGGTGTTGGAGTTGGGTTGGGGCGGGAAATCTGCGGGACTCTCCGCGCCACGGTCCCCTCTAACGGAGGGGTGGCTTGAGCTCAATCAAGAGTATTTACTGAGCACCTAGTGTAGGCGGAGCACCGTTCTAAGTGCCTGGAAGAGTACAGTAGGGTTAGTAAGCCTGATCTCTGCCTTCGTGGCGCTCCCAATCTACCATGGGCAGAGCACTGCGCTAGGTGCTGGGGCGAGTTGAATAGGGTTAGTAGACCCATCCCTACGGTCATGGAGTTTCCAATCTGCTGGAGCAGAGCACTCTACTAAGCTGCTGGGAGAAACCAAGAGAATCAGAAGACCCGACCCGTGCCTTCAGGGAGCTTGCAGTCTATCAGAGGAGGCCGACAGTTGAATAAGCATGTGGCAGGATTATAAGGAGACCCTGTCCGCAGTGGCCCCCCTTAACACTCGAGCACATTAGGCGGTCTGTCACCGATGGAGTACGCCGAGATTGATTTACCAGCTAGCGGGCCTCATGGTGAAATGAAAGAAGAGGGTTTACCCCATGGTCTGTCAACCCCCTACCCCCAAAGAGGAAGAACAGAAAGGGGGAGTCCTGGGGATTGATGATTCCAGTTAGAGAGGAAACCCAGAGTGCTCGCTCATTCACAGCAGCTGCTTTTATTTGTCCGTGAAGAACCATCCGTTTTCCCAGTTCACCAGAGGAAGCCAAGAAATCTGTGTCATAGGTGCCAGTTTTTTATCTTTTTGGCCGTGGAGCAGGAGGGCCGGCAGAACCGGGACGGGGCAGGCTTCATAATAATAATAATGTTGGTATTTGTTAAGCGCTTACTATGTGCCGAGCACTGTTCTAAGCGCTGGGGTAGACATAGGGGAATCAGGTTGTCCCACGTGGGGCTCACAGTCTTAATCCCCATTTTACAGATGAGGGAACTGAGGCACAGAGAAGTGAAGTGACTTGCCCACAGTCACACAGCCGACAAGTGGCAGAGCTGGGATTCAAACTCATGAGCCCTGACTCCAAAGCCCATGCTCTTTCCACTGAGCCACGCTGCTTCTCTGACAGGCCAGAAAGCCGCCATTTTAGGTCTCCTCAGCCCTGACTGGATTCTCTCGAGCCTGTTCAGAGCGCCGGGCTGAGCAGGGCCGGCTCAGAGCGGAGCAGGGAGCGAGGGACGACCCCAAGGTAGAGCGACCTTTGACTGTAAATGCACAGTGCTGGTATGTGAGGAGCTTGCCTCAGTGGCAGGCCAGACCAGACTGTAGGAGAGTTTGGAGGCCGCTGCAGGAAGGTGTCTGGCCTGAGGATGAGGAAGTGCCTGGCAGGAGGAGGTAGTGTGGATCTGAACTGGGCTGGAGTTCCGCTTTCGTGGAGGACTGATTGGGCATGGGGTTTTGGGGGATCTTCCTGGGAAAAATTCCTGAATTCAGCAGTGGTCCGGTGAGCGGGAGGCCCATCTCTTATCCTAAACTGCATCTTCACCGAATGCGGTTGTTCCGTGGAGCTTTGGACCTGAGCTTCTCCCTGCAATCCTAGGAATTCCCCCCACCCCACCACACCCTGAGAGCAGCCAGTGGCTCTGAATAATACTACTAGTGGTATTTGTTAAACGCTCACTATGTGCCAAGCATTATTCTATGCGCTGAGATAGATACAAGATAATCGGGTTGGACACAGTCCTTATCCCACATGGGGTTCCCAGTCTTAATCCCCAGTTTACGGATGAGGGAACCGAGGCACAGAGAAATTAACTGACTTGCCCAGGGTCATGTGCGGGAGCCTGGATTAGAACTCACATCCCCTGACTTCCAGGCCTGGCTCATCGTCACCATCATTACAATTGTAGTACTTGCTAAAATTGTACTATATGCTAATCACTGCATCAAGTGCTAGGGTGGAAACAAGATAAACAGGTCAGACCCAGTCCCTGTCCCACTTGGGGCTCGCAGTCTTAGGAGGGAGAATAGTTATTGAATCCCCATTTTGCAGATGAGGAAACTGAGGTCCCGAGAAGGGAAACCACTTGCCCAAGATCACACAGCGGGCTAGTGGAGGAGCAGGAACTAGAACACAGGTCTTCCGGTGCTCAGGCCCAAGCTCTTCCCACTCTGTCGTGCCGTTTCTCTCCCTTCCCTCCTCCGCTGGAAGCAGCACGTTGGGCTGTCTTTGCCAGTGGAGGCGATAGGAAGGGAGAGGATGGGGTTGTTCCTTTCTACAGAAATGGAGCTTTCTCTCGTAGCCCAGATCATGGGCGGTTGTGAGGCGGGGGCCAGTCCCTTGGCCAGATGCCAACCAAATGCGCTCTGTGACCGGGAATTTGGGCCAGAGAAACATCTGGCGAAGCCACCTCCCAGGACCCCAAGGGCCCGGCTAGAGAGCCGTCTGCCCCCAGATTGTGGCTCCGGGTGGGAGCTGGGACCTGGAAGCCGGGAGGGACCGGGGCCGGGCAGGTGGGGCCCGGCGGCCCGTCCCCTTCGCTAGAGGCTGAGCTCCTTTTCCCTTCTCTTTCTCTCCTTTAGAGTGTTTTTGGGCACTTGTGTGGAACCGGTCACCCTCCATAACTCCATGTTTATCCCCACGTTGATGAATCAGGGCACTGCTGCCCAGAAAGAGAAATGGTTGACAGCGTCCTCAGGCCTCCAGATAATCGGCACCTACGCCCAGACGGAGATGGGGCACGGTCAGTCCGCCTCCGGAGCACAGCGGGGGGACCCCTCCGGTCTGCTGGGGCGGACCTGCCCCTCTCCAGCCGCTGGTCCCTTCGGTCAGCCCCAGGGGACCGAGGCCCCGCTCCGGCCGATAGCGGGGCGCCCCACCTGTCTCGGGTTGCCGATTGTGGGGGTGGGGGGAAGAGGGCTTGGTTGGCAGCAGCTGGGGTCAGGGTAGATGGGAGAATTTAGAGGACCCCTGAGTCTTGTTCCGTGTGCCAGCACCCACCCTTGTCCCCCAAACTCCCACGCAGTGGGAAGTGGCAGAGAGAGTGGGATTGCAGGGAGACTCCCCTCCCTCTGCTAGGAGCCTCGGGGATTCCATTCTTCCTCTCCATTAAGTGCCAACAGGAAGCCCCTGTTCTGTTGGTCGTCATCTCCTACTCTTCCTCCTTTCCGTGGAGATCTTTCTTGCTCCACAATCCTAACATCCATCTCCTCGTGTAAACTGCCCCTGAGCCCGCAGTTAGTCGGCCCTGAAGCGCCCGTGAGTTCCATTAAGGTTTGAACCCCTGGGTCACTTCGACCGATGCTTCGGACAGGAGTTTGGGAGCCGCGGGCCAGCAGCCGTAGGCACACACTCCCCTGACGTGGCCTCTTTCCGGGCTATCCAGAGGGTGCGTGGTGGGTCTGTGGGCCCAGAAGGGGAGGGAGCAGCCCCTCTGCCCATCGGGGTAAAAGGTGGCGATGCCTGGTGCCCGGGGTGGCATTTGGTGTTGGCAGCAGGTGGGAGAGGTGGGGCAGCGGAGCTCGGCAGCATCTCGACAGGATAAAGCTATGGGGGCCCAACTTTCGGAGCTTGCCCGGTGGTCCCCCGCTCCGGCCCGGGACCTGTGGGGGATCAGGGATCCTGGCCTGGCTGTTCTGGCGTGGGTCCGGCTCGTCCAGGGCCGGAGCGGTGAGGCGCTGGCAGGTGCTAAGCTCCCGCCCTCCCGGGATTGTCTCGGGGGCCTCCTGGGCCTCGGCCTAGCTCCCAACTGCAGGAGTGTTTGCACACGCCTGAATGGGGCTCTGAGACCGCCCCAGCCCCAGGCAGAGGACAGACAAGCAGCACTGAGGCGAGTCTGAGCTGGCCCGGGCCTACCTGGCTGTCTGGGACCAGGGCCGGGGGAGTGACCTGGGGAGAGAGGCGGAACCCGAAGAGCGAGGTCTCCATGCCAAACTGCTGAGCCACCCGGGGTGACCTTCCTTCCACGCCTGGCCCGGGGAGGCCCGGGTGGATCAGGTGGTCCTCTGGCCGCAGACCCCGGGTCTTATCTAAAGCCCCATCCATGAGTGACGGCGGGAGTTCTGCACTTGGGGAGCGGCCAGAAACCCTTTTTTCCTGCCACCAGTCACCTGGGGACTTTCCTTTCGACCTTTAATTTGAGCAACGTTTTGATTTGAGGAGCGAAAGCTGTGTAACAGGCAGCTTTTCCCCCGTTGGGCTTATGTTTGTCCTACTTAGAGCTGGTCCGATTAGGTTTTGTCGCTCGGCCCCCTCGCCCAACCAGTGGCGGGCGGGCCGGCCGGGGAGATGTTGGACAGTTCGCGTGCGGCTTTCTTCACTTTCAGTGGTCACTTATTAAAACACCACTGCTGCCGCCACCACGATTTGGTCTGTGGAGAACTTGTTGCATAGACTTGTTAGGTCAACTTGTACCCAGCAGCTGAGGGATGTGAGAGAAAATGGAAAGATGCACACATCTTCCTCGTGGAAATCGAAGGCTCTGACAGGCCCAGATCTGGGCCTCGCCAGCTCCTTCCCCACCGCTGGCCACGGCCCCGTCCGGGCCTCACGACCCTCACCAGCCAGTGGCCGGTGGGCCTGATTAGCAGGAAGTGGTGCTGGAGGGAATCCACCCTCATCTTCTGGGATTGAGGGAAATGCCCCTGCTTTGAGTCGGTCAGAATGGCCGGGACCACCCTCCCCCTGGTTCTGGCCACCGCCGGTCACGTGGTGACCTGCCCTTTCCCTGACTGGTCTCGTTCCGGGTGGTGGTCGTCTGGCTCTCGGCCAGGGGCCTTGGTCCTACCCGGCCCCACCGGGCTCCTCGCCAGAGGCTGGCTCACAGGGGAATGAGCCAGCAGGAACAAGGAACTTCCTCTTGACTCCTTGGAAGAGGAGGGGGAAGAGAAAACTCCTTCTCACTTGGAAGCTGTGGGATGGAGGATGGATGTTGCGCTCAGCCAGGGTGGAATGAGGGCTGTGACAGGGCCCGGCTAGCGTGGGAGCGGGGCACTGCCCTCTAGCCTCGCCCACCGCCCACGGCCCAGCCCGGGACCCCTGGCCTGCTGACCTCTTTCAGCACAGCTGCTTGATGAGATCCAGGTGCAGGAGGCCCCAGATGGCGACTCTCTGACCTGCCTTCCCTCTGCTCTCCCCCGGTCTCCTCTACCCCCGCACACCCTCTGCAGTGGGGAGCAGGGCAGGGAGGTGGAGCCTCTGGCTGTTTCTGTTGATCCTTGAATGGTTTTCCGGCTAAGCCTGGGATAAAGCGCACAAGTGCCTGGCTCACGGAAGGGTGATCTTCTAGTTAGGGAATCTGGGAGTTCGCCCGAACTGCTTCGCATCCCCCACCCCTCCTTCCTTCTCCCCTTCCTCCCTCCTCTCCTCCTTCCCCACCCTGCCACCTGAGACTTGGAAAATCACACTGTAACTCCAGGAGTAGTCTTCCGACCCCTATTCCGTGCCCTCAAAACAATGTCGTGGCTTCTTGGCAACTCTCGTGGAGAAATCTCTTTCCACAATCTGCTTGGCATGGTACACGTATTAATGCGCTCAGTTATATAGGCTTCCTGATTCATAAAAAGTGAAGAACTTTAAAGAATGGCTAATCAGTTCATCAGAATCAGCTTGGTACGGTGCAGAGTTGACTGTAGAGTGTGTATGTTCTCTATGCTTCATAATTTATAACATCACTTATAATACTTTTTAAATGATGAAAGAATCCACTTCACTTGGTGCCTAGTATTATAGAATGGAGCGTGTTTTATGCAAGCTTCATTTCTAATATAAGCATGGTGATTTATAATATAAGCGTAATTATTTATGATCAAAACATCATCCTCTCTAAATAGGATGAACTTTAAACAATGGAAGATCCGCTTCTCATAATCAGCTTGGCCTGCTGCCTAGTATATGCATCACGTAAGGTGCATATCTAATATGAGCTTCGCTTTTTATAATGTAAGCATCGTTATTTATAAATTTAATGAAGACCTTTGAATCAGTGTTTCGTAATCGGCTTGGCGTGGGGCCTAATGTTATATGAGGTGCCTGTCCGATGTAAGCATCGTTATTTATAACGTAAGCATCATTATCCATAAACATAATGAATGTTGGCACATTCATTAAAAACGGAATTCCGAATCTGGTCATCAGCTTGAAGTAGTCCTGTATTCATCTACAGTGTGTGTTGTTGACGGATCTTCATTATTTATAACGGCGATAATGATGAAGGATTTTCTGTGAATGACTGCCGAACTCGTCATTGTCATTCCTCCGATTGCCCATCTCCCCGACCGTTATAATTGCTGACCAGACGATTGGGCAAAAGAGCACTGTCCGTTTTGGTATTAATCCGGGTCAGATGGGGAAGGGAGCTTGTGATGGGTGGGAGGCCCGGCTAAATCTTGGGAGAGAAAAAGCGGGGACCGTCTCACGCCTGTGACCAAGACTTATCCCGGGACTGCTGCCGGGACAGATGCAAGAGGAAGGGCTCTGAGCAGAACCAGGAGAATTCTGCTCAAATTACCGTGGTTTCATTGTGGTTTTGGTGAAGCCGCTTACTCTGTGCCAAGCACTGTACCGAGCACCGGAACAGATAACCAGGTTGGGAAGGAGGCTCTTAGCCTAGGCCAGGGGAGAATTGGGATTGAGTCCCCATTTCAAACAGGTGAGGAAAATGAGTCCCAGAGGAGTGACTTGTCCGAGGTCCCCCGGCCGGCAAGCGGCGGGGCGGAATTAGAACCCGAGGCCTCTGACTCCCACACCTGGGCTCTTTCCACTAGACCACATAGCCGCCGAGGGCCCTGCCACGGAGGCCGTCCACCCTGAGCTCCACCTCAGTTGTTCGGCAGTTGATCCGCCCCTAAATTGGCTGGTCTGAATTCCGTTTCACATGGCCTCAATTAATAATAATACTAATGATAATATTTATTAGGGGTTTACCGTATGCCAAGCACTGTGCTAAGGTTCGGGATAGGTACAACATAATCAGGCTGGGCACAGTCTTTGTCCCACTTAGGGCTCCCAGTCTGAGTCCCCATTTTGCAGATGAGGTAACTGAGGCCCAGAGAAGTGAAGTGACTTGCTCAAGGTCACGAAGCAGACAAGTGGCGGAGCCGGGTTTAGATCCCAGGTCCCTTCTGACTCCCAGGCCTGGGCTGTATCCACTAAGTTTCCCAATTGGCAGTCCTAGAGTCTTTCTCTGTGTGGCCAGAGAACGGATCCCGCTGAGCTGCCCCACAGGCTTCCGCCTTCCCAAAAGAAGGGTCAGGAAGCACTCAGCAACAGTTGGAGGGAAACCAGAGCCGCCTAGCGACCTGCTCCCCTACAGGCCTGGTACCAAAAAGGACAGTGCTCTGATTTTCTGAAATCAGCACCCTTAATCCTTATTAACAGAAGATTCTTTTTTTTTCTTCCTTTCCCTAACCTCTCCATATTCCCAAATCTCAATCTCTCGTCACCAATTGCCTTCCTCTGCCCTGTCACCCGTCTCCCCGCCCCCTCCCGTGTCCCCCTCCTCCTCCCCCCCCCCCCCGCCGGCCTCGGCCTTCCTTTGCAGCTTTGTGCACCGTGGGCGGCCTGAGCCCCTGGACCTCCACTTGGGCATGTTCCTGCCCACACTTCTTCACCAGGCCACCCAGGAGCAGCAAGAACGCTTCTTCATGCCGGCCTGGAACCTGGAGATTGTTGGCACCTATGCTCAGACAGAGATGGGCCATGGTATGGAACCGAGGGGAGACCGGAAGAGCCTCCCTGGCCGGAGGGCGGGGGGAGGACCTGTGGCCACCCCCGGGCAGCGGCTCAGGCCATAGACACCGACCCTTGGTTCGCTCCACATCGAGCTGGAAGCATCAGACCGAGACTTCTTACCGAAAGAGATTTTCCGTTCCTTCGTTTTGCTCTCTGGTAGGGCCCTTTCACCCTGGGTTGTCCGGTGGCCCCGTTGCCCTGTGACTCGTGGCCAGAGCCACGCTGCTCCAACCCAGTAAAAACACCGGGGCGCCAAGGCAGCACGCCCTTTGACCTCAGAGTTTTAGGGAAATAGCCCACAGGGAAAATATCCGGAGTACGCAGGACTCCAGGCTAGGCCAGGTGAAGACACCGACCTGGGGGTGACCAGGCCCAAGGACTGGCGGGAGGGCTGATGGACCACCCTGTTCCTCTCTGGACAGACTGGGCCCACTGCTCCCACCTTTCTCTCTTTCTCTCCACCTAGTGTCCTTCCCAGGGCCTCCTTTGTTGGTATTTGTTAAGCACTTACTATGTGCCGAGCACTGTTCTAAGCGCTGGGGTAGACATAGGGGAATCAGGTTGTCCCACGTGGGGCTCACAGTCTTAATCCCCATTTTACAGATGAGGGAACTGAAGCACAGAGAAGTTAAGTGACTTGCCCACAGTCACACAGCCGACAAGTGGCAGAGCTGGGATTCGAACTCATGAGTCCTGACTCCAAAGCCCGTGCTCTTTCCACTGAGCCACGCTGCTTCTCTCTTCCTTTGTTAACGCGGGGGGTTAGTTTGTGCTTTTGCTTCTGCCCCTCCCCGCCCCCCGTCTTTCAGGTGATAGCCTGCTGGATTGCACCCAGGTACCCAAGAATCTCCGCTCCCCGAGTCATAAGCCCGTTCCTGGGAATCGGTGCACTCTCAACCGGAGCAGAAGAGCTCGAGAGCTCTCGAAGCCTCCCACAGGATAGATTATTTTTCAACTTGGGGTCTGAGGTTCTATATCTCCCCCGGGGGAAGCAGGAGGAGGACTTCTGAGGCCTTCTGGGTAATTGTGGCTCTCCATCCCGGGAATGAGATCTGCTTGGTGAATCAGGACAGACTGGAACCGCTGCCTCCCCCAGACCCCTGCGTGAATGAGGGGGCTTGTGGTGGCCCTCATTCACCCCCACCTCCCACTGCACCTGGCTGGTGGCCTATGGGCAAGGGACTCCCCTGTGCGGCCTCGTACCCAAAGGCGATTCCTCACAAGAGACATCCCCCTCCTACCCGCCCCGCCGCCATCCCCTGACTGGCCCTTCCCACAGGATCTCACCTGCGAGGCCTGGAGACCACGGCCACGTTTGACCCGCAGACCCAGGAGTTCGTCCTCAACAGCCCCACCGTGACCTCCATCAAGTGGTGGCCAGGGGGACGTGAGTGACTCGGGCGGCTTGAGCATTCTGGGGGGTTCGGGCGGTTGCTAGCCTGAGACTGCGGTGGCGCTTAAGCAACCAGGTGTGAAAGCGTGAGCGGAAGCCCTAGGGGGTTGTGAGTTCCCAAGAGCTGAAGTGGCAGTTATTAATAATAACTAATTGTGGGATATGTAAAGTGCTTACCCTGGGCCAAGCCCTGGGGTAGATATGAGGTCATCAGATCAGACACATCCCCTATCCCACCTGGGGCTTCTCGTTTAAGGGGGAGGGAGAACAGGGATCGAATCCCGGTTTTATAGATGAGGCCTAGTGAAGTGAATAGTCCAAGGGCAGGTAGGCAAGTGGAGGAGCCAGGATGAGAACCCAGAGCTCCTAACTCCTTTCAGTGCTATGTTCACTTGGTCTCACGCTGGCAGCTGGTGGGGAATATAAGGCAGGGAGGACAGAAATGAATCAGGGAAAATCATCTAGAGGAGATGGGAGGATGGGGGAGTTGGGACAGGACAAATTTGAGGTGGGGAGGGCACCTGCAGGGCATCAGGGGTCCGCCACCCTGGGCTGCTTGTTTTGGTGCATCTTGGGAGGGAGGAAAGTGGGCTTCCAGGTGAGACGATGGGCCTCCCTTTTTTTTCTTTCTGCCTCACTGCTCTTGCAGTTGGAAAGACCTCAAACCACGCCATCGTCCTGGCCCAGCTGTACACCAAGGGGCAGTGCTATGGCCTGCACGCCTTCCTTGTGCCACTGCGGGAGATGGGCACCCACAAGCCCTTGCCAGGTGAGAATCTGGTCCCGGGGGGTGGGGGGACGAACAGCGGTAGCTGGAACGGGGAGGAGGCATTCCACTCGACAGACCCTGGAGACTGAAGTTGCACAGCCAGTCATTGAAATTGAGCTCCGGGGCAGGGACTCTGAGAGTTTAAGGGGAGGAGGAGATCAGCTGGTTTGCTTCCTTGAAACAGTTGAACCTGGTAACTTCCTCGCTCGCCCCCTCCCCCCTGCTGCAGGCATCACCGTGGGGGATATCGGGCCCAAGTTTGGCTACCACGAGATGGATAATGGCTACCTGAAGATGGACCGCGTCCGCATCCCCCGAGAAAACATGTTGATGAGATACGCCCAGGTAGGCCGCAGTCCCCGATTTCTGAAGAGGGGCCCGGACCCTTTTCTGGCCCTGCCGGGGGAGGAGGAGGGGCCGTGTTGGGAAGAGCCGGGGCAGGGGCAGATTCCAGAGCCAGTCTCGTGTCCGCCGCTAGGTCAAACCTGACGGCACCTATGTGAAGCCCGTGAGCAACAAGCTGACCTATGGGACCATGGTGTTCATCCGGTCCATCCTCGTGGGCGAAGCGGCCCGGGCTCTGTCCAAGGCCTGCACCATCGCCATCCGCTACAGCGCGGTGCGCCACCAGTCTGAGATCCGGCCGGGGTGAGAGGAGCCGGGGGCCGGCGGGGAGACTCAGCCGTGATTCTGGCCCGGGGGAGTGATGGGAGTGAAGGGTCGGAGGCGGGAAAATCGATAGGAAACAGCAAAAGTGCCACTGATTCCACTCACGGTGAAGTTCTCCGTTTGCCTTTTTTCTCTCACAACCTCGTTGAAACATCAGCTTTAAAAGAGAAGGTCCTCTCCTGACTGCGGTGGCTGTCAATCAGTCGTATTTATTGTGCGCTCACTGTGTGTGGAACACTGTACTAAGCAGATGGGAGAATATAACAGATTTGGTATTCGTGTTCCCTGCCCACAGAGAGCTTCAAGTCTAGAAGGGACTTACAGCTAGGGCCCCCACCAGGTCTGCAGCCTTGGTGATGCTGTTTGTCTGTCCCGGGGGGGCCCCAAAGGTCTCATCCTACAGCGGCGTTCAATACCTGTATGAAGCCCCAGCTCACACCCCTGCCCCATTCTCCCTCCTTGCTGCACACAATGGCAGGGGGAGTGTGGGACCGGCTCTGGTCACCCCAGACTGCCCATGGCCGGCTGACAGAGTGGGGCCTCCACTGGGCAGAGCCGGACCGCCCAGCAAGAGCCACCCGCTGGGCCGGGGCCAGGGCAGCAGGGGTGAAGCTTAACTCTTCAGGGCGACGGCTGCCAAGGTGGGGTTTGCCTTGCGACGGCAGTCCGTGCCGGCCTTCCTAAGCTCAGCCGGCAGGTTCCGGTCGACCCCTTACAGGGCAGAGCGGACGGGGGCGTTAGGAACGCGGAGGTGGGCGGTGATGTGAAGGAAGGTTCCGGTCTCTTCCTCCTCCCCAGGGCGGCCGAGCCCCAGATCCTGGACTACCAGACCCAGCAGTATCGGCTCTTTCCCCTCCTGGCCACGGCCTACGCGTTCCAGTTTGTGGGGGCTTTCATGAAGGAGACCTACCACCGTATCAACGTGGATATCAGCCAGGGGGACCTGAGTGAGCTGCCTGAGGTACCCGCCCACCCTCTGGGGTGACGGACGCAGCCTCTCTCTCGCTCTCTGGATCCCCCAAAGTGGAGATGATGAAAGGGCGTGTTCCCTGCCCCCCAGAGGCTTGATCGGGGAGGCGGGTGGAGGAAGATGGACGATGTGGGTCGGGGATCAGAATTAATCCTCAGGCGAACAAAAGGGCCGAGCAGCTGGATGGGTGGGAACATCGGGGCTGGAAGTAACATCATCCGGGGGAGAGGCAGGGATGGACGGACACCCTCCCTCTGGGGTCCGGGGGCTGTGCCGGGCCAAGGCTCTGCTGACCCTGCCACTCCTCCCCACCCTAGCTTCATGCGCTGACCGCTGGCATCAAGGCTTTCACTACTTGGACGAGCAGTGCCGGCATCGAGAGCTGTCGCATGGCCTGCGGGGGCCACGGCTACTCCCAATGTAGCGGCCTCCCCAACATCTACGTGAACTTCACCCCAAGCTGCACTTACGAGGGGGAGAATACGGTCATGATGCTGCAGACGGCCAGGTGGGAGCCTTCCGCGTCCGGCCTGGGCGGGCGCCCCGGTCTTCAGAGCGCGGGGAAGGTCACTGAGTGACGCCGAGAGGCGGCGGCGGGCAGAGCCCTGGGCCCGAACCTGAGCCCGGGACTGGCCCGCCGGCTGCCCGGCGGCATCTGCTCCATCCGGTGGGAGAGCGGTCTCTGGGCCGGTGGGAGAGCAGTCTCTGGGCGGCGCCGTGAACGGAGCCCTCCGGTCCTTATCCGCTTCCCCCGCGCCCTCCCCTTCTTGTCCTTGCTCCCCAGATTCCTGATGAAGAGCTACAACCACGTGCAGTCAGGAAAGTTGGTGGGCGGCATGGTGGCCTATCTGAACGACCTGCCCAGTCAGAGGATCCAGCCGCAGCAGGTGGCCGCCTGGCCTGCGGCCGGGAACCTGAGCAGCCCGCTCGGCCTGGTCGAGGCTTACAAGCTGCGGGCGGCCAGGTGAGTTCTGCACGGGAAGGGTTGGCCGTGTGGGGAGACCGGGCAGGGGTCCCGTCGCCCCCGTCCCTCCCGACGTTGGGCCCCGAGGGCTCTCGGGTTTCACCGCCACCTCCACCAGTTCCCTAGGGGACTTGACGTGCCATCTGTCCAACAGATTGGTGGAAACCGCAGCCAGAAATCTCCAAGCGGAGGTCAAGCACCGGAAGAGCAAAGAGGAGGCGTGGAACCTGACCTCCGTGGACCTGGTCAGAGCCAGTGAGGTCAGTGAGCTGGTGTCTCGGCTCTCCCAAGGTCTGTTGAATGTTGCCTTGGCACCTTCCCTTGTCACCCTGTGCACTTGGGTCTGTTCATTTTAAGCCCTTTGATCCTCACCTCTCCCCCAGTCCTGCGGCACTTTTGTCAAGATCTGTCTGTAATTTATCTGTCCTCTCGACTTCAGGCTCGTCCTGGCCAGTGAATGGGTCTCTTTACTGTATATCGTACTCTCCCAAGTGCTTAATTCAGTGCTCTGCACACAGTAAATGCTCAATAAATACGATGGACTGACTGGCTCCCCTCTGGACTGTCAGCTCTTTGTGGGCAAGGACCACCTATACCTATCCTGATGTATTGTATTCTCCCAAGTGCTCGGAGCAGTGCTGTGCACATAGTAAGCAGTCCATACATACCATTGATTAATTTTTTCCCCCACCCCCGCAACCTTCTAGGCTCATTGTCACTACGTGGTGGTGAAGCTCTTTGCTGAAAAGCTGACCCAGGTCACCGACAAGCCCCTCCAGGCAGTCTTGAACAATCTGTGTCTCCTGTACGCCCTCCACGGGATCAACGAGAAGGCCGGGGACTTCCTACAGGTCAGCACCCCGGAGGCTCAGGCCGGCGATCTCCGGGCACGCGTGCCCACCGCCGGCTCCGGCCCCTGATGCCGTTTTCTGTGCCGCTCTCAGGGGGGCATCCTGACCGAGGCCCAGGTGAGCCAAGCAAACCAGCACGTGAAGGAGCTGCTGACGGCCCTCCGCCCCGAAGCGGTGGCCCTGGTGGATGCTTTCGACTTCCAAGATGCCATTCTCGGCTCCGTGCTCGGCCGCCACGACGGCCGTGTCTACGAAAACATGTTCGAGTGGGCCAAGAACTCACCGCTCAACAAGACCGAGGTGAGAAAGGGGCTGGAGGAGCGGAGGGGGGCCGACCCGTCTCATCGTCAGCCCCGAGCATGTGTCTCCGCACCCCGGCACTCTGCTCCTCACAGTGCTCACTCCATGTGTTTAGTACAGTGCTCAGCACCCACTAAGTGCTCAATAAGCTCCATCGATTGATTTGTACCTGCTGTTGTTGGATTGAGTACAAAACAATCCTCCTTGCCCTGTTGATGCTGCTACTGTCGATTTTTTTACTAGTAGCAAAATCTATTGAGCGCCCACTGAGTGTGGTGCACTGTGCTAGATGTTTGGGGGGTGCACAACAACAAAGTGGCATGATTCCTGCCCACCAGCAGCCTCCAGTCTTAATGGGGGAGACAGATGTGAAAGGATTTAGGACTGGAGCAGACCAAGTAAGTAGACTGAGCGGTCCTATGCCCCTTAGTGCCCCTATGCTTAGTAAATAAGGTCATGAGTGCTAGAGTTGGCTGAGGGAGTGAGGGGGACTTAAGGTGCTGGGGAAGAAATCAGGGAAGGCTAGTTGGAGGAGGTGGGACTTTTAGGAGGGATCCGAGGTCAGTGGAGGGCGTCACCTGTCAATCACCACATTGGGACTGTCACTTCGCCTCTCTGGTGCTCCCAGTTGTCAGCATCGCTCGGTGGCTTGGGGTCTGCCCCCAGAAGGGTGCGGTAGGAGTCCGTAACCTCCTCTTCTCCCCAACCCCCGCATAGGTCCACCCGTCCTTCCACAAGCACCTGAAGCCCCTGCAGTCCAAGCTGTGAAACCGGCCAGGCCTCCCTCCACCTCGGAGCCCCAGAGAGGCGCCTTTATTCAGCTCCAGTATGTCGGGCAGCCAGTGACGGAGCACCCTTCGGACCTCTTTCTTTTTCCTTTCCCTTTTTCTTAATCAATGAAGAAAAAAATAGACGTTAGGGAGATTGACTGGAACACCGGGAAATGGATATCGTTTCGGGGAGGGGCATGTGGATGAGTCCTTTCAAGTGCAATTACTATCGAAAAAGATCTTTTTAGCATTCAGCAAAGCTTTATAAGTTAGAGAGCCTGACCTCCCTCTGCAAGGCTGCCCCTCCCAGGGGATCCAGCTTCCCAGGTCACCTAGCAGAATTTAACTACCGAGTAGTTAGAACAGTAACTTCGAGTAACTTCGACGAATCAGTGGATTCGCTCCGAGTTGAAAAACGATGAGTATCTTTTAAAAAAACAAGATGCTTTTTAAAGGAGGGCCTTCTGACACCCTGCCCCCAAACCCCTCCCAGCTGATGTCATTGATCGGCTCCCCACCGACCTTTGCCCCCTTTAGCTGCCGCGGCCCTCCTATTCCCCCGGCTTTCCCAAAGAGGCGCCTCTCTGTTCACCGCCTGCCTTCCCCACCGCACCTGGCGGCGCTTCTTCAGCTGGGAGGAATCCTCGGAGGAACGAGTGGAGTTGTCTCTCGGCCTCCCTCCTCCTTGGCCCCCCAACTCCGGGGACCCTGCGAAGTTTTTAGTTGGGGGAGGGGGGTGCTGGAAGCCCCAGGCAGCCCCACCAGTGGGCCACCCCCCAACTCCCAGGAGCTCTCAAATGCAAAATCATCCCTTTCCATGGCTATTGAATTTGCACGTTCATCTTGTGACATCAAGGATGTGACTTTGAACTGGACTTGGTGCTGTTGGTCCTCTGCCTCGCAAGTATAGAAATCCCCCCGAGACAAGTCCCACCCCCCCGCGGTTCCAAGAGGTCAAAGATGAATCCGACAGACTTGGCCGGAGAGGGCCGGTGGAGCCCCCGGATGGGCGACGAGGGAGTCGGACCCAGGGCTCTCCTCGTGGGCCGTGGACCGTTAGCTGGGCTCCGCTGCACAGTTGCTGGGGACCCCGGGGAGGGAAGGCTTTCACTCATTTAAGGCCGATCAGAGAGGCACAGGGCTTGCATTTTTGGCTTATTTCCGAGGAAGAGAAAACATGGTCTTCCATAAAAGTCAACCGTCGGAGAAGGGTCTGAGGCGGGGCTCCTTCCCGGTCCTTTCCCAGCTCCAAATTTCTGGATGAGGGTCCCCTGCAGACTCGTCGCAGTGCAAGTCTACGACCTGGTCAAACCGACTACAGGAGGCCGGAGTCACCTCTGAAGCTTTTTACTCTAAATATTGCACAAAGTAAGCCTGCCCCGGCGGGCAGGAGAGGAAGGCCACCGCCTCAGTTCGGTTGAGAGTCATTTGGCCCGGAGGTGGATTCGAAAGTCAAACGGGACTGTCTCTGTGTGAAATCAGGAGTGAGGCAGAGGGCTGGACCCGACTGCCGAGATTAGCTTTTTGCAGGAGAGTCTCAAGGTTGAGCTCTTATCAAGAGAGCGGGAGTGTGATCATGGGAGTGTAATCGCGATGCGTCATAGAGACGGGATTTACCGGGATTTGCCACAGTCGCCTGGGCCAGCTTTTCGGGTCAGGCATCTTGGATGCACATCTCAGTGGTAGCCAGAGAGAGCTACTCAGCTCATGCCCACTGAGGGAAAAAACGGCGCTCGGCCGGGGCAAGTTCTGAGGTTGGGCTTTGACTCTTTCTGTAGTTGGGAGAAACACATCCCGAAGCCTTCCTGTTTGACTTTCCAGATCTCGAAGGGACCGATCGGCCACCATTACTAGGGTGATAGTCACTCGTTCCCGATGTTTTATTCCTCCGGCCCCGGGTAGTCTCGCAGAGAGGCTTCACCACGGACCCAGCCTCAGTTCTTAGTCCCACACCAGAGAGAGCTCGGGTCAGAAATCCAGCCCGAGAGTTTTTTGGCCGTCCTGGCAGGGGATGTGTGTCCGTCCCCCTCCGCCCTGAGGCCAGGACCGAGATGCAGCTTTGGAGTGAGGGTTGGCCACGTCCCTTCTCCCCCCATGAGGATGAGAGAGTCCAGGCTCCTTGGTTTCCCATCCTCCAGGGGCGGGCACAGAGCCACCGCCTTGGGGAGCAGCAGGTCTGCCCTGGGAGGGAGACGGGGAAAGGCCTCCCTGCCGTCCGTCCTTCCGTGGCAGGAACAAACATTTTTTGCCTTAAGGTGGGTCAGGGTGTGTCCTTGGGGATTTGATCTGATGGAAAAAGTGGGCAGGAGCTATTTTAAATACGTACCTTCTCCCCCCACCCTCGGAGTAAAAACTTCCCTCGTGGGTAGCAGCGGTTTGTCATAAATCAGTGTGTCTTAATTTTTTTTTTTACCTGCGGGGACTCTTTATAATTTTCTGTAGCCTGATAGCTGGGCTGCCTAACGCTTTGTTGTATAAAACAGCGGTGACACTCGCAACTCAATCATAGATGTTCACTGAAGTGATGGTGCGGACCAGGTAAGAGGTGGTTATTGTGCTAGCACCCTCTCCGAGCAGGGTGGTGCCACAGGCTTCCCCTGTATCGTTCTGCGTTCACACTAGAAGAAAAAGCACTTATGTTTTCTCGATTACCAAGAGCGGTTCAGCCCTTTGGAACGGCGGGGAACTGGGGATGCGGTCCAGGACCGACCGTGGCAACCCAAGCCCATCCCCACCCTTCCCTCCAACGGGCCGCCGGGGCCAGCTGACTACTAACCAATCTTTGTCCATGGCATGGAATAATCCTTTAATAAAAGTTGCAAATTGGTATCTAAAGGAGGCTGCTGTGTCTCAGTTGGGGGGAGGTGACCGTCTTTCCCTCAAACCCTGCCACAGGGCAGACCCTGCTGGGTGTGTCCCCCCAGAGGAATTGAGCCCAGGTGACTCGCTGCCGCATGTAATAATAAAATAATGGTGGTATTTGTTAAGTATTTACTAAGGGCCAAGCACTGGTCTAAACCCCAGGGGAGATAACAGGATTAGCAGGTTGCCCCAGTTGGGGCTCAGTCTTAACCCCCATTTTACACCTGTATCAGGCAACCACATTTATTGTGGCCAGAACACTGTGGTTATGGAATTTGTTTAGCGCTTGCTATGTGCAAAGCAATGAGCTAGATAGAATGCAAGCAGATCAGACAAGACTCTTGGCCCCCACGAGGGGTTCCCAACCTAAGTAGGAGGGCCAACGGGTATCGAATCTCCATTTTACAGAAACGTCAAGTGACTGGCCCAAGGCCACATCATCAGAACCCAGGTCTCCCGATCCCCAGTCCACAACCCCCACCCTCAAACACACATCCACGTTTCCTTCAGGCACTTTGCGTTCTGACCTCTCCGGGGTCTGGTACGGCACCCAGGCTGTATCGGAACTGGATTCAGGGCCTGACCATCTGACACCCGGACGACTAGCCATCCCATTTATCCTTCTAGATCTCTACAATATAGCCAAGATCCGCCCTTTCCTCTCCACCCAAACGGCTACCTTACTATTACGGGCTCTCGTTATATCCCGGCTAGACTACTGTGTCAGCCTTCTCTCTGACCTCCCTTCCTCCTCTCTCGCCCCGCTCCGGTCTATTCTTCACTCCGCTGCCCGGCTCATCTTCCTGCAGAAACGATCTGGGCATGTCACTCCCCTTCTTAAACAACTCCAGTGGTTGCCTATCAACCTCTGCTCCAAACAAAAACTCCTCACTCTAGGCTTCGAGGCTCTCCATCACCTTGCCCCTTCCTACCTCTCCTCCCTTCTCTCTTTCTACCGCCCACCCCGCACGCTCCGCTCCTCTGCCGCCCACCTCCTCGCCGTCCCTCGGTCTCGCCTATCCCGCCGTCGACCCCTGGGTCACGTCCTCCCGCGGTCCTGGAACGCCCTCCCTCCTCACCTCCGCCAAACTGATTCTCTTTCCCTCTTCAAAACCTTACTTAAAAATCACCTCCTCCAAGAGGCCTTCCCAGACTGAGCTCCTCTTCCCCCTCTACTCCCTCTGCCATCCCCCCTTTACCTCTCCGCAGCTAAAGCCTCATTTTCCCCTTTTCCCTCTGCTCCTCCACCTCTCCCTTCCCATCCCCACAGCACTGTACCCGTCCACTCAACTGTATATATTTTCGTTACCCTATTTATTTTGTTAATGAATTGTACATCGCCTTGATTCTATTTAGTTGCCATTGTTTTTATGAGATGTTCTTCCCCTTGACGCTGTTTAGTGCCATTGTTCTTGTCTGTCCGTCTCCCCCGATTAGACTGTAAGCCCGTCAAACGGCAGGGACTGTCTCTATCTGTTGCCGACTTGTTCATCCCAAGCGCTTAGTACAGTGCTCTGCACATAGTAGGCGCTCAATAAATACTATTGAATGAATGAATGAATGAATGAATAAACCCGCTGTGGGCAAAGAACGTGTCTGTTCGTTGTTGTATTGGACTCTCTCAAACGCTTAGAACAGTACATACAGTAAGCGCTCAATAAGTAGGACCGACCGACTATCCCTGAGACTCCAGCCGCCCCCCGGCCTGTGGCTAGTTTGGGATTCTTTGGGATCAGGGTGGCCCGATGGCCCAACGTAAAGCTATCGATGCCTGTCTAGGTCTTTTGTTATGTCGTCCTCTCCCCCCTTCTGATAATGAGAAGCAGCCTGGCTCAGTGGAAAGAGCCCGGGCTTGGGAGTCAGAGGTCATGGGTTCGAAACCTGCCTCTGCCACTTGTCAGCTGTGTGACCATGGGCAAGTCACTTCTCTGGGCCTCAGTGACCTCATCTGGAAAATGGGGATTAACTGTGAGCCTCACGTGGGACAACCTGATGTCCTGTATCTACCCCAACGCTTAGAACAGTGCTCAGCATATAGTAAGCGCTTAACAAATACCAACATTATTATGATGATGGCACTTGGTAAGCGCTTACCACGCGCCAAGCACTCCTCTGAGCGCTTCTGGACTGTGAGCCCGTTGTGAAGGGACCGTCTCTGTTGCCGAACTGTACTTTCCAAGCGCTTAGTACAGTGCTCGAGCCGCAGTAAGCGCTCGATAAATACGACCGAATGGAGGAAATCAAGGTCAAAAACCAATGTCTAAGGACGGTTCCTCCGCTCGCCCCCGAACCGGGCCGCCAAGGCCAAGTGCGCAGGCGCGTACCGCCCGGCCCACGGCCGCCGCGCGAGGCATGCCGGGAAGTGTAGTTCGGCTCGGAGGCGGCCGAACTACATTTCCCAGAGGACCCCGCGCCCGCTCCGGCCCTTCCACAAAAGCCGGGCGGCTGTGGTGGTTGGTGGCCATGGTGGGGCGGGGGGTGCGAAGGAGGTAGATTAGGGTCCCTGAGGGGGCTGGGAGCGGGAGGGGCGTCGACTTCGACATCTTGGGGTTTGGAAAAACTGAGGGGAGCGGGGAGGACTGTGAGGGGAGAGAGAGGAGGGAAAGGAGAGAGTGGGCTGGAGGCTGAGCAGGGAGAACTAGGGGCTCAGTTGTCTATAATGTATTAATAACGATGGTATTTGTTAAGCGCTTACTGTGTGCAAAGCACTGGCCCGAGCGCTGAAGTGTGGTACTTGTTAAGCACGTGCTATTAAAACTGTGAGCCCCACGTGGGACGACCTCATCACCTTGTATCCCCCAGCGCTTAGAACAGTGCTCTGCACATAGTAAGCGCTTACCAAATACCACTGTTTTTACTATGTGCCACGCACTCCTCTAAGCAGTTATCGCGCCTGCTGAGCGCTTACTCGGCGAAGAGCACGGACCTGAGGAAAGGCCCAAGGATGGGAGGCATGGGAGGAGGACAGGGATGTTGCAGAGCAGGCAGGAGGAAGAGATGGACCACCCTCGCCCCCCGCCCTCCCTCCCAGCCTGTCCCGGGCCGGGCAGTGGTGGTCACAGTCCCACCTTGCTACCAGGGAGTCCGTAGCCAGCTACCCCGGGCCATCCTTCCCTTGGCGAGTGGCATGCGGGAGACCCCGAGAATGGCCACCTCTGGGGGTTGGAAGATCTGGAACTTGACCGGGAGACCTGCAGGAGAAAGCGGGTTCAGGGCAGGGCAGAAATGTGTGGGGTCCCCACGAACCATTTACTCACTAGTGGGCAAATAGCCTGACGTATGAGACTCTGACACCTGCCTTGGAGGGGTGGCAAGGGGATGAGCTGTTCCTCAGTGTGGGAGAGGAGGACAGTTGGAGTCCAATGGCCCCTAGAATTCTCCTGCCCTGCCTTTTGCTAGTTGTATTTTTTTTATGGTATTTGTTAAGCCCTTACTATATGTCAAGCGCTGGTCTAAGCTCCGGGATAGAGACAGTCAGGTTTCCGTTTTGTGTTAATCGAGCCCGGAACCGAGACCCGAACTCCAGACCCAGCTTTATCGCTGGCTTGCTGGGTGACTGTAGGCAAGTCACGTCCTCTCCGGGCCTCAGGTCCCACATCTCTAAAATCAGGATCAGAGCTCTGTTGTGCCTCTCCGATCATCTATTCTACGTGAGACAGAGATTGTGTCCAATCTGATTATCTCATTTCCACCCAGACCCTGGCACTGAGAGAGCACTTAATTAATGCTGTAATGTTATCGTTACTTTTAAACTGACTTGGCCCTTGTGGAAAAGACCGGAGTGGGCTGAGATGCCAGTGCTCAGAGGCAGGTCGGTTGCCCGGGTGTCATGTTTATTTTCCTTACCAGGCTAGGTCAGATGTGGGCCGACTACCCACCCATCAGGTGACACG